>NW_011889001.1:2949037-2978743 GCF_000151845.1 Pteropus vampyrus | reverse complement strand
TGAAGCCTGAGAACTGGGGTACAGCGAGCCACACAGCTGAAAGCCAGGGAGAGGTGGGGTCCAAAGTCAGAGACCAGAAGAGAAGACTGGACGGCTGGGAAATGGGGGAGCTGATGCAACCACATAGCAGAGGCGAGGCCCAGTCGGTGGGGAGGAGATGTTCCCAGAGTGGGGACCTTAACAATGGAAGGTGAGACAAAGATTCCAATGCCCTGAGGGAAAGAGCTCAGAGCCAAGAACTCAGAGCCAGCCTGCTCCAAAGCCTGGGGGTCCCACAGGTACTAGAGAGCCTCATTTCTGGCCCCTGAGGTCAGTTATCTCCTGTCTCGTGGATTCTGGGAGGACAAGGGCAATGAGGCCCCCTGAAAGAAAACAAGAAACAGGTTTGTGATTCTCACAGGAAGGCTGCGACAACCCTCAATGTAGAAACCACAGAGAAGGCTTCCTGAGCAAGCTTATGAATCCAATTTGAAATTCAGATCAGAAATGGAGTACCTGGCTCTCTGAAGGCCCTTGGGCAAGGAGGAAGAAGGGCAAGTAGGTGTGCCTGTTGGTTCTGATAATCCAGTCCACACCACCATCTCCCCTGTCCCCCATTACAACTCCCACTCCCAGAGGCATAGGGGTCAGCCCCGTGAGGTGGGAGAGGATTGACAGACTGACAGTATAGGAGACAAAGGGGAGTTCAAATCATTGCTAGCTGTGTACATCTGTGCTTTATTTTCTCCATCTACAAATGGAAATAACAACAGAAGCCTCCACAATGTTGTTTGTAAGGATTAAAAAAAAGCATAAGCAAAGTGCCTAGCATGGGCCTCCCATGCAGTAATTGCCCAATAAATACCGTCCTTACTGAACTCTTCTCCTCCTCATCACTGCCATCATTACCATGACCACGATGCCATGTGTCTGCACTTCCCGAGTTTGGAAGAAGAGAAACTCAGAGTTCGGAGCACTTGGAAGGCATCCCAGGCTTAGCGCCCCTCCACCCTGATGGGGTGGCCTCCAGGGAAGCAGGATCTCAGGGTGCTGGATACCCGAGGAAAGTCCTGTCCATCCCAGGGCTGCGAACCACCCCAAAAGGCCTCAGCCCCTGAAGGTGTTAGTTACACTTGAGCCTAAACCAACCAGCCTTGATTAAAGTTCTCAAAATACGGGGCATCCTTTTAAACACCAAACTAATTAATATTTAGCAGTAATGTTTTAAGCTTTCCTTTCCTTAATAAAAGACCTAGTAGAGTGGCAATCTCCTGCTCTGGAGGCAGGCCTGGGTGGGCAGTGCTCTGAGTCAGGCCTGACCCTGGTAGCAGGATTAGAGGTGTGGCACCTAAGGGGAGCCCAGGTGCTTCAGAACATAGGCTTTGCAAATTCATGCTCATAGAGTGGGGCCTGGCCACACTTTCCTCTCCTTGCCACTACTGCTATAAATGTTAGCACGAAATCTTCCTCAAAAACACCCTGGAGGAAAACTTTTATTTCCCTCAGAAATGGATCTAATACTCAAAGTTACTTTTTTTTAAAAGTTTGAAAAGTTTATATGACTGTAGAGAGAAACAATTGTTTACTGAATTCCAAACTATGTATCAGGCCCGATGTGTTACTCTCTTACATGCATTATGCAAAGTTTTTCAGAATGTTTTCTGTGTAAATAGCCCAGAATGATATGCAAAAAATGGTCCTTTTAGGAAATCTTAAAGACAATATAGCCTAGAAATATGCTTCCAATATAGTTCATATTGAAGGTTCTTTTAAGTCTTGCAGTAAAGAAAACTGTTTATGTTCCTTTAACTCAGTATCCCAAAGTATATATTCGAATGTGTGATGTATGAAATGGTTTTAGAAAGTTCATAAACGTAGGTTTTAAATTTTAATAGTTATACATATTTAATGTGCATTAGAAATAATATAGCGAGCACATCAAACCTGTGACGGCACATATATTGTTCAGCATTCATTCATTCATTTATTCCATAAACATTTATTGAGGATTCACTATGAGCCAAGCAGTAGTCTAGATGCTAGAGGATATAGCAGTAATAAAGTCCCTGCTCTCATATCTGTTTTAGTAGGGAGTGACAAATAAACAAACAAATAAATGTATTAAACAAATATAAATATATATGCAACAATAAAAGGTAGAATAAAGAAAAAGAGTTGAGCAGGAGGACAGAAACGAAGGGGTGGGGTGAATAACAGGGTAGATGGTTTGCTCAGGAAAAACTTCCTAGATAATGTGACATTTAAGTGGAGACCTAAATGAAGTGAGAATATATTTCTGCGGTGAGAACATTCTAGGCAGACGGAACACCAAATGCCAGGTCCCTAAGGTGGGGATGTGCCTGGTACCTGGTGGAATTATTCAAAGTTCCAGGGCTGCAGACAAGCCCCCGAAGGATGATGCTTTGTAAAATCCAGGTATAATTCAAATATCATCCTATTCACTCTTTAACAGTGTTTTTTACTTTAAAATTCGATTGAAAATTCAGTGGTTTTGGTATATATATACAAAGTTGAATTTTTTTTAAGTGATGATATGGTTCTGGTTCTGGCCAAGATGGAGTAACAAGGACCAGATTTGCCTTCTCACCTGAAACAACCAAAAAACAGACAAAATATATAAAATAATGGTTTCCAAAACACTGTTCAGGCAATGAAGGATGGTGACCCCTGAGAGATGGGACATAAAATAGATGTGGGTACCTATAGATGCCCAGCTTACTGCCATGAGAAAATTTCCAGGACACAGTGCAGAGAGGGAAAACCCACAGATAAAGAATGGCATTTTATAATAATAAAAGGTCAATTCATCGGAAGGATATGTCCATCCCAAACATTTATGCACTTAATAATAGAATGTCAAAATACATGCAGCACAAACTGATCGGAAAAAAAAAATAGACAATTCTACAATTATACTCTGAACTCCAACATCCCTCTCTTAGTAATAGAACAAGTAGACAGAAAATCAGTAAGGATATAGAAGACTCGGACAACACTGTCAACCAACTCGATCTAATTGATATTTATAGAACATACCACCCAATAACAGCAAAAAACACATTCTTTTCATGTGTACATAGAACATTTACCAAGATAGATAGATATCTTGGGCCATAAAACAAGCCTCGATAAATTTCAAAGAATTCAAATAATATACTGTATGTTCTCTGACACAGTGAAATTAAAATAGAAATCAATGATGGAAAGATCTGTAAAATCCCTAAATACTTGAGAACTAAATAATATATTTCTAAATGACCCAGTGGGTCAAAGAAGAAATCAAAGGGGAAATTAGGAAGTATTTTGAACTGAATGAAAATGAAAACATAACGTATTCAATTTTGTGGAATGCAGCTAAATGAGAAGTTAGTGGAGATTAATAGCACCAAATGAATACATAGGAAAAAAAGAAATATTCAAATCAATGAGATCGGCTTCCACTTTAAGAAGTTAGAAAAAGAAGAGCAAATTAAATTCAAATAGGCAGACAAAAGGAAATCATAAATATAAGAGTAGAAATCAGTGGAGCCAAATGGGAAAAATCAATAGACTCGAAAGTTGGTCATTTCAGAAAATCAATGATATTGATATATCTCTAGCCAGCCTGATCAGGAAGAAAGGGGAAGACACGAATTACCAATATCAGGAATGAAAGAAGCAACCTCACTACAGATTCTATAGATACTAATAGGACAATAAGAGATTATTATGAACAACTTTATGGCAATAAATTTGATAACTTTGATGAACCGAACAAAATTTTGAGGCACAAACTAACTACCAAAGCTCACTGAAGAAGAAATGGATCACCTGAATAGCCCTGTATCTATTAAATAAATTGAATTTGTAGTTTAAAACCTTCCTACAAAGAAAACTCCAGGACCAGATGTCCTGTTAGGTGCATTCTACTAAATATTAGAGGAAAAAATAATACCAATTTTGTTCAGTCTTCCAAAAAATTGAAGAAGGAATGCTTTCATATTCATTCTACAAAACCAGCATTACTCAACATAAGGAAACTACAGACCAATATCTCTCAAGAACATAGATGCAAAAATTCTAAACAAAATTTTAGCAAATCAAAGCCAACAATATATAAAAGGACAATTCATCATGACCAAGTAAAGTTTATCCCAGGGATGCAATGTTGGTTTAACATTAGAAAAATGAATCAACGTCATTTGTTACACGAACTAAAAAAGAAAAATCATATGATTATCTCGGTAGACACTGAAAAAGCATTTGACGAAATCAAATATTTACTCTCAGTAAACTAGCAATAGATGAGGACATCCTCAAACTAATAAAGAGCATCTATGAAAAAACCTATAGCTAACATCATACTCAATGCAGAAAGTGAAAGCTTTCTCCTTAAGATAAGAATAAGACAAGTATGTTTTTAGTCAGTGAAATAAGGCAAGAAAAAAGAAATAGAAGCCATCCAGATTGGAAAGGAAGAAGTAAAACTATATTTACTTACAGACATGATCATCTATGCAAAAAATCCAGTGGAATCTATGAAAAAGCTAGAATAAGTGAGTTTAGCAAGGATGCAGGTTACAAGATTAACATATAAAATTCTATAGTATTTCTATACATTAGCAACAAGTGACTGAAAACTGAAATAAAAACAATGTTATTTATAATACAGATGTAGGTATAAATCTGATAAAATATGTACTCAAAACTACAAAAAAAAATGATGAGAGAAGTAAAGATTCAAATAAACAGAGATACTGCACTCATGAGTAGGAGACTTAACATTCTTAAGATGTCAATTCTCCTCAAATCAATTTATAGCTTCAACACGATTCCAATCAAAATCTAGAATTTTAGAATTTAACTGATTCTAAAGTTCATATGGAAATGCAAAAAACCTAGGCTAGCCAAAATAACTTTGAAAAAGAACAAAGTTGGAGACTTAAGAGTATCTGATTTCAAGACTCATTGTAAAGCTACAGTTATGAAAACAGTATGGCATTGGTGTTAAGACAGACACAGATCAAAGAAATAGAATATACAGATGACCAATTTTCATCACGGGTGCAAAGACAATTCAGTGGGGGAAAGGACAATCTTTTCGACAAATAGTGCTGAAATAACTGCACATTCATATACAAAAAAAGAGAACTTTGTTCTATACCTCATACCATATACAAAAATTTACTCGCTATAGATCATAAACCTAAATGGAAAACCTAAAACCATTAAACTTCTAGAAGAAAATATAGGAAAAAACCTTTGTGACCTTGGGTCAAGTGATGATGTCTTAGATACAACACCAAAAGCATGATCCATAAAAGAACAAACTGAGAAATGAGACTTGACGAAAATTAAAAACTCTGGTGTTTGACAGTCACTGTTAAGTGGATGACAAACAAGCCACAGACTGGGAGAAAATATTTGCAAATCCCATATCTGACGGAGGACTTGTATCCCAGCGGTTTTCAAAACTCCCCTCCTAGAATGACATTGTATGATTCAGACTGTTTAAGACAGGGATTCCGAGTACAAAGTAATAATCAGGAAGAATCTAGAGAAGTGACTCTCTAACTTCAGCATCATCTGGAAGGCTTGTTAAACAGATTCCTGGGCTTCGCTCTCAGAATTTCTGAACAGGTAGGGCCTGAGGATTTTCATTTCTGACAGGTTCCCTGTGATGCTGCTGCTGGCCTGGCTACCACACTTTAAGAACTGCTAATCTGGACCAATTTAGATTAAACAAGAAACACGATGTCAGATGCAAGTTTTTTCCCCCCAAGGGAAAATTACCAAATAAACTATGCTTATTAAGAAATAATATATTTCCCCCCCTTTTTTTTTTTTTATTAACTAGAGACATCTGTAAATGTTAGAGCTTCTGATCAAGCAAGAAATAACAAACATGGCATCACTGAGCTGGCATGAGTCTAGCTCTGCCTCTTTGTTGAATACACATTTTAGTTTCCATAAAACTGTTCAGAATTCACCCTGGAAACCATGCACGGCCTTGTACCAACTGCCTCATAATGGCAACTTGAAGGAAGCCATCATGCCCCACTGAAGCCTGCCACCTTTCCCTGACCCTCTGTATCTCATGCCCCAGCCCCATGCAGGGCTGCCATCCAGGCCTCACCGTCCAAGATGGCCCATTGATTGTCAATCTCTGTATGTTTCAGGTAGGAGTCCTCGATGGTCGGGTCGTAGTCAGGCACGAAGATCTTCTGGAAAAACTGGATGGTGAGGGCACTCTTGCCCACGCCCCCATCCCCCACCACCACCAACTTATACGTGGGGAGGTTGTCGCTGGGGACGGCGCTGGTTGCCATGTTTCTGGTGGGTCAGACCTGGGGAAGCAAGACATGTGTAATGAGGCAGGGGCCTTTCCCTTTCTGACTTAGGGGGAAATATTCGTGGGTTTTCCTGCCTTGTTACAGAGTAATGAACACTCCCAATTATAGAAAGTTTTGAAAATGAAATGCAAAAGAAAATTAAAATGTCACTCCTAGTCCCACCACCCACAGACAATGTTAAAATAATTTATTCAATCGTTTATTGAATACCAACTATGTGCCAGGCCTGATCTTGGGGACAGAGTACTACTAGATGCCGTGTGGTCTTTAACAAGTACAGCCAAAAGCCATGTCGAAGAAGCTTTCCCACCACTAAACTTTGTCCTATGTACAGGTAAACATGAGGGCGTTAGTCTGAGCAGGGAAAGCACAGAGGTCCACCTTCCTCATCAACTGATCACTGGACAGCAGTGATGAGAAGGATTTGAGGCCGTCTTTGATTAAAGGGAAAGGTTCCCAATAGCTTAGCACCCCTAAGCTCAGGGTGTCGGGGGCCCCTTCCAACTCTCAGAATTCTGTGATCCTAGCTCCTTTTCCTCAGTCTTCTTGACCTTTATTATGCACAAAGTCATGCTAGAATCTCAAGGCATTTGGTCAACCCTGTTCTAGTTGGGGAGGAGGAAGGGGAGGAGCAGGGCTACGTTTTGTTTTGATGATGTTGAGTCCAGCTAAGGCAGTGGTTCTCAAACAGGGACAATTTTGCCCCCCGGGGAAATCCGCAATGTCCGGAGATATTTTTGGTTATCAAAACCAAATGGGTGCTACTGGCACCTAGTCGGCAGAGGCCAGGGATGCTGCTCAACATCCTATAATGCACAGGACAGCTCCCGCCCCATGGCCAAGAATCATTCATTCTGAAACATCAAAAGTTCCAAGGCTGAGAAACCTCGAGTTAAGGTGGCTAGGAGGGAGCTGGAAATGTGGGCCAGGATTCTGAAGAATACTTGGACCTTAACAGATAAGGGCTGACTGTGAAGAGGCTATAGCAGAGGAGAGTGACCTTTGGAAAGGATGTCACAAAGTGACACAGAGGAGAGGCAGGCAGGGGAGCATGAAAGGAGCACTTAGAAAAATAGGAGGGAAACCAGGATCTAGCGTAATGACGGAAGTCCATCGTTTCCAGAATGAGGGGGATGCCAGCACCAGATGTTAAACACTGGTGGCGTCAAGGGAAGAGTCACCTAGAGAACAATTTGGGGGTTGCTGCCAGGGACCTGAGCTGCTAACTTCGGGTCTTGCCAGGGAGAAGCAATACTACCTCCTGGGAGGGCATGCCTGGGTAGCATGAAAACTGACCCTGAGCCAAGGGGGTTAAAACTTGATCTTACTTCAATGTACTAGAAAAGAAGGAGTCTGTGCAAGTTGGGAGTGGGTAAGGCGCGGTGTGTGTGTGCCTGGTAGCAGGTTGTCAGGCAGCCTACTACCAGGAAGACAATGAATGGGTGTCCTGTGTGTATTGCTGCTGGGAAGGCCATTGACCTCTCTGAGCCACAGCTTCCTTGCCTACCAGATTAAGGTAGTGGATTTTTACAGTTCTTTTTCAGCTCTAAATGAGTCCTGAAGCCTAGATTTCAATCGAAAGGGTGTTAGACATAAATGTGGATTATCGGGCCACACTGATTTGCATGGGGGTTACAGGCAAGGTCATTGCATAATCTTTGCAGTTACTGGAGCCTGATGTTGACATTTAGGATTTCCCTGCAGTGTGGGGAAGTGAGGGCTTTCAAACACTGAGGGTGAAAGTGAAAATGTGTCCAAACAGAGTTAAGACTACACTTGCATAAATCTATCAAAATTTCAAATGTATATATACCCTCTCTCGCAGCTAGAAGGCAAAAATTTATCCTAAGGAGATACTCAGACAAGTGCACAAAGATGTTAAAAATCAGGAAAAAATGAAAATAACTTAAACTTTGGGCAGGGAGAAGTTAAAGAAAATGTTTATCCACATAGTGTTTATCCACGCAGCCATGAGAAAGGATGCTATTCGCTAGAAAACGTTTATTGCATGTATGAGAAAAAAAAAAGGCTGCAAAACAGCAAGTAATTGTGATCGTACTTCCATGAAATTACCCTTCTGTGAACCACACATCTAGATGGGGATCCAGGCATAGAGAGGATTAGCAGGTGGCTGTCTGTAATGCAGGGTTCAGGGCCCTTTCTCGATGTTTCTATTTTTTACAACGAGCATGGGTTATATTTGTATACCAGAAAAGCTCAACAATATTAAAATGCTCCCAACAAAATAAAATGTTCGGGCCACCTGAAAACGTGCAATTCCCTCTTTCAAGTGGGGATTAAGTTCCTTTGGTGCAGGATAGAAGGCCAGGGAGGTGCCAGCCGCAGCCCCAACAGCTGGTTCCACATCTCCCTACAAAGATGGGGACAAGCTGAGCTTCAGAGCACTGAGCTCTCCCACCTGACAGAGACGGTGATGCAAAGGGGCCAGAGGGGAGCTTTGGGGAGACAGAAATGGGGAGAGAAGGGGAAGGCCGGCTCCCTCTCTCACTTGCCTCTCAGGTCAGGGGCGCACGGTGTCAGCTCCTTACTGCTCCTCCTTAACTGCTGTCCTTGCCGGGCGTGGAAGGTGACACTGGGCCAGGGTGAATGTAAACACGTGAAAGGCTGTTTTTTTAAAGTTCCTTTCCATTCTTTGCTGGCAGCGACGTGAATAAAAAATACTAAGTGGATAGGAAGGTATTGGGAAGGAAAATTGTTTCTCTTGGTTTTCTTCTCAAAGTAAAACGAGATAAGAAATACATTAGTAAACATGATAGAGGACGTGAACTGAACCTTTGAGTCGGTGCTGAGACCACTCACAGCAGAATCACCTGGGGACTTGCTAAAAATTGCCCTCTGCCTGCCATGCAAGGCAGCTGGCAGGAAATGGTCATGTGAGGGCCCCCTTCCTTTCACGGTGCCCTGCACCAGGGGCTGAGCCCCAGAGAGACCACGGGGAGCCAACTGAGAGTTCCAACTCAGCTTCAGTGGAACAGGGTTAGAGTGCACAGTTAACACAAAAATTTGACTGGGTTGCTCATGGTGAAAAAAATCTTTAGTGCTGTTCATAACTGATGGGTCAAGTCTGGGCTCCTTCACCAGACAATCGAGGCTGTTGTCACTGTCTTCCGCCCCTGACCTCTCTAGCAGTACCTGTGCTGCAGCCCCTCACACTCCACTCTCTCCCCCAACTGGCTTTGTGTTCTCCCAGTTTGCCCTGTGGCCACACTGAGTCCTCTGCTCACTCCCAGGGCCCCTGGGAGAGCACGCACTCTTAACAGTCCTGGGCCCCAGAATCGCCTCCCCTGGGACTGCATCTAGCACAGGTTTGAGCCCTGAAGTTCTTAGTACAGAGGCCACCATCACACCAGAAATCTCCTATACATTCATTATGCACAAAAGGGTAGGGAATGCATCTTGTCCCTGTCTGTAGCACCAAAGCCTGGCATAGCACCAGCACGGAGCAGATGCTTGCTGAAGGAACTGGAAGCTCGACACTGGAATTTCTGAACGACTGTCAGACAACTTACTAGCCACAGCCCTGGCCCTCACCATGCAGAGGGTTAAGGGGCAACTCTCACAACCAGAAGTTGGGACTATTTCCCTTCTTCTACCAAGTCAGACCAGTCACACAGATAAGACCTTTCTGGTAGCAACTGTGAGCCCAGGAAGAAAATAAGGGGTTACTAGGGCGGGAGAATGAGTCCAGAGAACCCTCAATTCATAAAGGCTTTCAGCCAGATCTTCTGGCAACGGGCATGTTTTTCTAGTCTTCAATCTCCCCCCAAATAAACCTTGACTAAATGATGTCTTTGTAAATGTGGGGAGGGCAGTCAAAATGGCAAAGGGCGTACATCACTCTCTACAAAACAGGCTGTTCTCACGTGGTGTAGAGAAAGATTTTTTTAAAGTCACCACAGGCTATGACAAAAGTCACTACAGTATAAAAAGCTGGTTGGTGGTTAAGGAACAAACTGCTTACATTCACGACACCCCTCTTCTCCAGTCTATTCAACTAGAAAGCATCTTAGAGATCACTCTAGAATGGTAGTTCTTTACCATTTGGGAGTCATGGATGGCCCCTCTGAAGTGTGTGTGGAGTGGGGGTATAGATAGACCTGAGGTTCTCCTTAAAGTTTCCCCACAAATTTTCTGTGCTGGATTCTCTCCTACTGACCAACTGAGTGACCTTGGGCAAGTTACCATTCACAGCCTCAGAGTCTTATTCGCAAGATGGGGTTGGTTAGGAGTCATATTTTATAGCATTGCCCTAAGCATAAAATTTAAAAGTATGAAATGTGTCGAGCTCAGAGAAGGTGCTCAAATGTTTGTTCTCTAGCCTTGTTTAGTGTGTGTGTGTACGGGGGCAGGTAATGAATCTGACTCTCCCATGGTTCCTCTGCTCTGAGGCCCCCCCCCAGTTCCCAGCCTCCTCCCCCGCTGCCATCTCATCTCGGCTCCATTGCAGTCAGATTAAATAGGCCTGTGTGGGAACGACACCCATCATTTAGAACACTGTTTCCATGGGAAATGGCTCTGAGGTTCCAGGCAGCCCCCTCCACTCAGAAACCAACTTTTGGAAGAGCAGCCATTTGGCCACTGAGTGCTGGTTCCTATGGCAACTCCAGCTGAGAGTCCCTCCCAGTCTACAGGCAACCCAAACCCTCACTCCTACCGGAAACTTCTTCCTAAAGGGCAATATCACTGCCTTGACAATCTTAACATGTGTACGAAAACGCGAAGCATCTTTAAGCTGAGCAATAAGCTTTGGTGGCTGCTGTCTTTTGCTCCCTCTCTTCTCATGGTTAGCACCATCTTGCATAGTTTGAAGTTGTTTCCTGAATGGCAGATTCACCTCCCCAAGCAGCTCAAAAGCTCCATGAGGACAAGAGTCACGTCTCCTCATTCCCTTGCCTCTCACAGGGTCAGGCAGAGCCCAACACATGGAAGGCTCAGGGTCTATCCAATGACTTCGTACTGCCCCACTGCAGCCTTCCAGCCACCCAGCCCTCCCTGGGCCAAGAAGGGGCAGACTCATGCCTCTGGGAGGTGGGGCTGGGTAGACTGATGACCCCAGGGTAACGTTTCCACCTAGAAAATTTCAAATTATATTGGGGGGGGGCGTGTCTAAGACCTCCTGGGAGAAGTCTTGTGCAAAACCCCCCTCAGTTCTTAGGGGAGACAGCCTGTGGGGAGTGGGCATATAAGTAACAGCCTTCAACTTTGCAGCCAGGCAGCTTGAGTTCCACTCATGTCTCCAACATGGGCTCCCTGTGTGACCTGGAACCTTAGTTTCCTCATCTATAAAACAGAGGAACAGGATGCTCAAGAATGTATGAGGCCCCAGGAAAAATAAAAACAAAAAAACTCCAAAAACTGGAGGGCTCCCCAGCAAAGGCATATTTGCACTGACATGCCAAGTAGCTGGGCGCCTGGCCTCCTCTAATCAGGTAGACCCCTGTGATTTGGACCCTCACCTGCCCCATCCATAGCCCTAAGAGCACCTGTACCACCTAGGGCTGCCAGGGGACCTAATCCTGTACCAGATATAAATGCCTAGGATAGCAGTGAGCCCTAGCAGCTCCCCCAGTCAGCAGTGCTCAATGGTAATATCACCAAATCTGCCCCTTCACCCCAGGTTCCCAGTTTCCAGGGCTTCTACAGAGCTTATTTCCCAAAAGAATACCCCCAAACACAGCCCATTTTTCTAAGTGGACACATATGACAGAAATGGCTTTGGCTGCAGACACAGTCAAGGGGTCCATGGGTTTCCTGGCCTCTCCATGTACCCCACCCCACCAGCCACCGCCACTTCCTAAGCAGTGTCATACAGTCCTGGCCAGAACAAGCAGTGTCCGGGAGAGGCTACAGAGCAGTAACATCTCCACCATTCAGTGGACATCTACGGTGGACTGGTCGGACACCAAAGGTCATACTTGGAACCATCACACGACACTGCCTTAAATTCTTTTGGAAATTAGTTTTGCAGTATCGCAAGACTTTTCTTTGACTGTCATGATTTCCTAATCTACAGAGCACTCTTCATCCTTGTGGCTGCTTCCCTGGCCCCGACTGCAGGACAACAAATTCTCAGAGCTGGAATAGTGGCCAACCCGTGGCCTCTCCCAAAAATGGTGCCAACTTTATTTAAGGTTTAGTTTTTACCGCTTTTTGCTTCTCTATTTCTATACTAATTATATTAAAGACTCTCCCAAACCCCATGAGTTGAGCTACAAGTTTTCTAGGTAAATAAAGATGGAAGAGGAGGACACGTTCACGACTAATGGAGCTCTTGGGAGTGAAGGGACTTCCATTTACACTGAGCCAAATCAGCCCTGGAAAGCTTATCTTATCTCTGTGATATCTGGGTGTGCCCAGCTTGGGGATGAGGACACACTGGGAGGCGTGACCCAAGCCGTGTAGAGGAAACGGCTCTGCATTCCAAGAGCTGCCCTTCCCCTCTGCACAATTCCCAGAAATGGGCAGCTTCCCCAGGGCTGCTGATTTGCAGGCTATGCATAAATGGTGTGCAGCCCTGCCGGGGTCTAGGCCACTTGGCACCCCTAAAGGCTTCACTCTCTCCTCCCTAAGACTGTGCCCTGACCCTTTGTCTCATACCTTCACCAATCCAAGCCCAGCACTGTCACGCACCACTCAACCTCTTCAGGAATCCACCAGTGCATTCGGCTCGCTCCATTATTGAGACGAACCACTCGCTCAATCGTGTGTGTTATTCTCTGTTGTAAAGCAGCGGTCCCCAAACGTTTTGGAACCAGAGACTTGTGCTTCTATGAGAATCTAATGCCTGATGATCAGAGGTGCAGCTGAGGTGGTGATGCTAGTGTTGGGGAGCAGCTGCAGATACAGATGAAGCTTTGCTCACTTGCTTGTCCACTGCTCAGCTCCTGTTGTGCGGCCCGGTCCCAAACAGGCCACCAGTACTGGTCCGCAGCCCAGCGGTTGGGGACCCCTGCTGTAAAAGACCTTGACATCATCAGGTCTAGATGATGAGTATGTGGCATGGGTGCCCTCCCTCCCATTCCCAGAGCCATGGCAGACATCACTAATCAATTAGGGTCCTCTTTCCTGCTCAGTCTTAGAACCCTTTTCAATGCAGCATCCTTGGCAGCCAGAACCAGGTGACTGGTCCAGAGAGGAAACCTATTTGCCATCCCAGATCTAACCCACTGATCATCTGATTCCTTTCAAAACATCACACCTAGTGGCCATCTTTTTCATAGGAAGGGGTCGGGACCTTGGGGTAGCCTGCCTGGTTATATCTGCAAATAACCCTGAAGGCTTCACTCTCCCCTCCTCAAGACTATTCTAGCCCTTTGTCTGACGCCTCTGCTAACTAACCCAAGCCCAGCACTGTCACTGCACCACTGGTTATTTCTGGAGAGAACCAGGTCTTCTGCTGATACAAGTAACAGATTGTATCACCTAAGTCTTCTGTTAATACCTCAGGCCCTGCTTTTCTACCCCATCGAATCCAAACTCCTCTGCCTTGATCACACCTGGACTGCAGGCAGCTGGACAAAAATGATCAGACAGGAGTTCAGAGATCCAGGCAAAGGCCAGTCCAGGTGAGGGACACAATGCCCTTGGGCTTACTCACGATCCCCAAGTACCATGTGCTTCCTTGTATCACAACTGTTAACACTAGCGTGAGAGTGCCTCGTGGACAGGACCTGGAGCTTAGCCATTTATGCCCCAGGACTATGAGTCCCAGAGTAGGTATATAGAAACCACCTGGCATAAGAATTACAATAGTGATCATGTTAAAAATAACAGGAACACTTAAGTAATGCAAGCAATGTGTCAGATGCCGTTGGAAGATCTTACAAAATTCACTCACATAATTCTCACAACAAATCCTATAAGGTGTAACTTTGATTATCCCCATTTTACAGTTGAAGAAACTGAGACACAAAGAAGTAAAATAACTGTTCTAAGGTCACCTAGCTAGAAAGTGGCAATGCCAGGATCCGAAACCATGTAGTGTGGCCAGAGCCCACGGCCAGCCCTTCACGTTAGGCATCCTCTTGTGGATGGCAGAGCGGTGAGTGGGTGTGGAATCAGGCCAGGCTGCAGATCCAGGAGTGCGCGGAGGAGGTCAGCAGGGGAGGTGGAGTCAGAGTCAGGGAGGCTGTCCCTGTGGGAGGAGCAGTTGAGGAGGCCAGCATCCAACAGGCACCCAGGGCAAGTGCTAGTCACTGGGAACAGACACGCCCCTCATCCCAACTGGGACAAGTATGCCAACAGGACATAGGGCTGGTACAGCCAGGCTGCCTCCTGCCCTGAGGACCAGGGGCAGCTGGGGGAATCAGGCAGCTGGCCAGCACTGTGGGAACATCAGGTAGCTTTGAGACCCCCATTATCCAGCACCTCTGTTTAGGACCTTCTCTGCTGTGCTGGCCCCTGCCCCAGCCCAGGCCTGTCTCCTCGTGATCCTACAAGCCAGCAGCTCCCCACCCAGTTTGGGGCAGGCCCCTCACCTGGAACCCCTTACCAAGGAGCTTGAGCTACGGACTCAGATCGCCTGTAACCTTAGGCAAGTTATTTACCTCTGTACCTTAGTCACCTCTTCTGTAAAAGTGGGGACGTGGCAGCATTTGCCTCATGGTGGTCGTGAAAGGCTACATTTGTTTGCTTGGCCCAGTGTCTTGCCCACAGTGAGTGCTTGATAAATGAAGTTGTTATCATCAATAGCATCCTTCCAAGTCCACCCCAAGTCTCCCCTCCTGCAGGAAGCCCTCCTGCCTCTCCAGAGTCCTTCCTGGGTTCACGCCTACAAACTGCAAGTTCCATAGACAGCTCAACAGATCTTAGCCCCTCACCACACACTCCTCGATATGCTCTCACACCAGCTGCAGGCTGGTCTCGGCTCCCACACTCTGCCTCGGAGGACAGCATCACATCTCAGCCAGCCACTGTCATCCCTACAACAAGGCTGGAGGACAGCAAGCCCCCAAGTGCTTGCTGATTGAATGACGGATGGGACTTCAGCTCCTCAAAGACATTTTCCCAAGTATTCAGAAGATGCTTGTTCACTGAATAGACTGTGGAAGAAATCAAAATGCTGGGAACTCAGTATTAGATATGGTTTTCCCTCTTTGGTTTTTAAACTCAGAAGTGCTCTCCATTGTAAACCTAGTCCCTCTCTGGGTGCCTCCTTGGAAAGAAAAAACAGGGCACGTGACATAAGAAAGGGCCCAGTTTTTTGACCCAGGAAGAGTAAAGTGGACAAGCCACCAGTGTTGGCCGCCTTTCCCCCAAAATACACACATGCTCAGACTCCAGGAGACTCACACCTCCAGTAAATTGTCTCAGTCCTGCGAGCTGGGTATGGCAGGATGAATGAGCCCCAGCCCCTGGCCTTGAGGCTCTGGGTGTGTGTGGGGAGGGGCGCACCAACCGGGTGACAGGGCACAGGGCTGAGTCATGTGGGAGCACGGGAGCAGCGAGGGGCCTCTCACCTAGCCTGAGGGCACTGCAGAGGGCTTTCTGGAAGCAGGGCCAAAACGGGGCCAAGTCAGCATTCGCTAAGGTGAACAATAGAGACAAGCAGGCCCTATGTGAGGATCAGAAGCTGCAAAGGCGTAAAGCATGGAGGCATGAGGCACTCAGGAGGCACCAGGTACTGCAAGCAATGTGATGCCTCTCCCACAGGCCCACAGGAGTGTGACGCCGGCCTGCTGGGTGGCTGCTCAGTCCAAGGGGTCCACCGATCTTCCTGATGACTGCAGTGAGGTTAACCAGAAAGAAAAGCCCAGAGGAGACCAGATAACTAGCATGCGGCGAATTCTAAGTGTTCCAGAAGCTCACGGGCGAGGAAGAGCGGGTGGGAAAGGGCTCCGGGGTCACGTGGGGGCAGGAAGGTCGCGCAGGCAGGGAGGCTCAGCCACAAAGGCCCGAGGGCAGGAATGTGCGGGGTGGCATTTAATCTCCCAGTTTTGCCAGCAGAGAGACAGAGTCAGGGACAGTCAGGCATTTGCCCCAGGGCATAGCTTGGTCAAAGACAAAGCTGAGATTTGGCACCCAGACCTGGCAATTAAAAACTAAAACTCTGACCCACTCACCCACCCGGCTAGTCCGGGGAGCCTGGTGGGTCCGAGAGGCTCTCAGAACCAAGGGGTTGACAAGGGCCCCAGTGTCCCGAGTCCACACAACCCTTCGGAATGACACACCCCACTGGCATCCCTGAGTCATCCGATGTTGCCACCTGGCCACTTGGCCCTCACGACCTCAGAGGTCCCACTCCAGCCCCCACCTGTGTCCCCATGCCCAGTACTGACAAGGAGGGTAGGAGTGAACTCCATCTAGGGGTGAGGGGCCAGGCTTACCACCCCGCCTCTGTCGGAACCTGCTCATAGCTTCCTTGGGTAGCAGCTAGGGGCAGAAAGTGGCTTTACAATTAAATTCTCATTCTCAGTCCTAGGGGCCTATTAATATTTTCCTAGGGCTGGGGCAGTCTCACTCCTAGCTAAGGAGAACTTCTCAGCCTTAGAGAGAAATCTCCATGCCCACTGGGAAGGTCCTGTTGCTAGTCACCCCACCAGGGAGGGCCAGCTTCAGGACTAGATTCCTAAAACTGAGGGCCCTCGGACTCCCCAAAGCCTGGCAGGCCACTAGACTTACCTCACCCCATCAGAGTGCCCCTCAGCCCACACCCAGGGAGGGCTCCTCTGAGCCCCTTGCCTCCTCACAGTACCTCTTTGGGCTGCTCAGGTTCAACCTGTTACAAACTGGACTCAGTGGCCCCACCACCACCACTCCCGGCCTCTGGACCCCTTTTCCTTCCTTTTTGCTCAGCGCTCTCTCTTCCTCCCTCAGCAGCTCGAACATCCCTTTACTCACATCTGAGGCCAAGGCCTAGCAACTCTGCCACGTGAGGCACGTCCACCTCAGTGGCTCGGCTCTGCCCTCTGCCTGGGCCGCCCGTGCCCTCCCACCACGCCAGCTTTAACGCCCTTCAGCCAACCCCTGAGCACACTGCTCCTCCTGGAAAAACCACCCATGGGTGGCTGAAGCTCTCCCTGCCGACATGGCACATGGACCTTCCCTGAGCTGCCCCTAGCACCCCTTCCCCCCTCATGCAGCCTCTGCTCCCACTGATTCCTAGTATGACAGGGATGGCTCCTGATTTGTCAGGGCCCCAGCCCCTGGCAGGGTGCTGTCTGCCGGTGACTGTTCTCTGCTGCATCCCCATTCCTCTGTGAAAACACCCCCTCTGTAAGGAGCAGCCTCCCTGTTTCCCCCGGGAAGCCTTTCTTAAACCCAGCCTCCCAAAGTGACCCTTCCCTCCTGGGCCCCCTCCGCCCTCCCCAGGCCTCCTGCCACTGAGCTGCCCTGCTTGCGTCTGCGGAGTGCCAGCCAGGCGGCAGGCGGCAGCCAGAGTGCTCTGCAGCCATTATGGCCTCTGACTCCTCACAGCCACCTTACCGAGATGGCATTGTTTAGGCTGTTAGTGATGAGGAACCCTGAGATCACAGAGGTTCTGTGGCTTGTGCAAGGCCACACCTCTCCATCTACAAGTGGCCACACGCTCCCAGCCACATGGCAACCCTGCCTCTTCTCAGAGACTGCCCCTCCACTTCTCCCATCGACTCCAGGAGCTGGGAGCTGTTTCACTGTCACATTTCCACTGCTCGGGTTGGGCAGCAGGGCTGAGGGCTACACCTCGTCTTCTTTATCTAAGGGTCCTGCCAGAGCCCTGCACAACTTTCTACGGAGACACTCCAGGTGTCTGCTGCCTGCATTTCCAAAACGTAAGGTTGACACTGGGAACCGGCCAGGAGTCTGGCTTGGGTAGAGGACAGGCAGGGGTGCTATGGGCGTCGTGTCCATGGGCCACGCAGATCCAGGAGTGGTAGCAGCCCTTCTAAGGAAGATGCCAGGGGAACCATCCCACTAGACACACACGGGCACCAGCCCAGCAGGAGGAACAGGTGACAATGAGGAGCTCCTTCCCTGCCACCTGCACTCCCAAACACTGAGCCCTCAGCAGCTCCCTGGCCATCTCTGCCTCCTCGGCTGGGGATACCACACCCCAACCCCAGAGTCTTCTGATGATAGCAAGACAAATTTTCTCATACTATCTTTCTCCTGAGTGGGGGTATGTGGCGCTAATTAGAATACAGTTTCATGGGTTTACCCTTAGGACTGTCCCAGCCCAGAGGTCTTGTCTCAGGGACTTCGAGGCCCCCACCAGTCGCCTTTGCTAAGTGGCTCAGGAGAAGAACAGAGGTGGTGACAGAGATCAGAGGGCAGGCAGATGGAGACTTCCAAACTCCAGCCCTCCAAGAACTGGCTGACCACCATCTCAACGGCTTTACCCTACAGCAGGAAACAGATGGACAACCCGAACTCGCATGTTGGCAGAAGCAAGGTTGATAAATGAGAGAAGTGGACGGGTACAGGCAATAGAAAAAGGTGAGGACTGTGGCAAATAGGCGAGCATGTCGCCCTCCACCAGCTGACGGCTGCAACGTGAGCATATCTGCAACAGGGTTGGCCAGATAGTCTAAATTTTTTAAGAGTAGCCAGAAATCTGAATTTTTCTATGAAACTGATTTTTTAATGTTGGCTATCGATTTGAAAGTTTTACACATTAATAAGCTAACCCTTCTCCCCCCGCTGGGTGGCCCCAGCCCCCAAAGGCACCTGCTGCCACCTGACCTCCTGCAGCATGCTTCTTGGCATGAACACAGAGTGGCACAGCCACTCCAAAGCAGACCACTCTGCACTGCCTTGGCCTGGCCTGGCCTGGCCTGGCTTTGGCAGCAATGAGGTGTGAGATGAGAGGAAGTGCAGATGATACGTGCAGGGAGCAGCGGGTGGGGCGGGGGGCGGGGCTTACTCAGCCCCGTGGGAGACTTTCCAGTCCAACAGCCTTTAGGCGGCGGGCTCAGCCACTCCAGGAGTGCATCAGAACCCAGGGAGGCGGAGGGCAGAAAAGTACATTCAAAAATGACCGTTGCTTTGATCTGTTTCCACCATTTATACTCAAATTGTTAAACACCGTTATTGAAAAATGTGGCAATTTTTACGTTTGACCCAAAATGAGAAGAAACAGGGTCTAGGCTCTTCCCTGGAGTGGGGACAGATGATCTAACCTCCATTTTAAAAGAGTAACCAGACTTAGAGAACTGAGCAGGAGCAAAATAAGAGAGAAACTTCCTGAAAACGAGGCAGGCATGGCAATGAGCAGCCTAAGGCGGTATGGAATTTTTCTAGGCAAAGGCTATGCAGCAGGCCTGGGAGGCAGGAGGGTCTGGCTGCCTGGTTCTGCAGGGTTGAACCAGGGCCAGAGGTGGGTGGGATGACTTCTCAGGGGCCCTTCTACACTCAGGATTTTAAGCCCATTCAACTGGAAAGGCAGGAAGCCACTTTTCACATCTCTCTCCCCAAGCTCTAAATAGCTGCTGTGTTTTTCTTGCCCTCCTAAGCAGCCTGGCCTGGATGGATGGCTAGCCCTGGACAGCAGAGTCGGGCAAACGGCAGAGCTGGCAGACCTGCTCCATTGCCAAGGGGTAGGACCCATCCAGAAGCCACTACTGGCAGGTGGGCCAGCCTCTCATCCCTCTTCTTTCTACTCTACATATAACACTTTTATAAGAAGTCATTTTGACCACAGCATTTGCCCCTCTGCTAAGTGTGTGATCTCAGGCACATTTTTCAGCCCTTTTGTACCTCAGTTTCCTCACCTGTTAATAACAGTATCTACCTCACAGAGCTGTTTTAAGGACAGAATGATCTAATATAATGCAAGTACTTAGAACAGTGCCTGGCACGTGAAGTGTTTGCTACGATTATCATCCTCAGCATGTTGCAGGAAGTCTTGCCAATGACCCCTCTACCAAACTGGCCAGAAGGGTGCCTGGGGCCAAATGAGCTCTGTTTTCCAGGCTGTCCCAAAGCACTCAGGCCAAGGGGAGGCAGGTGTTTCCTTCACCTCCTACAACTTGTTCTACAGGGAGACCTTAGCCACTCGGCTGGGCTGAAGTATTACTGCTGGGCTACCCCAGGGTTCAACAAGGAAGCGCATTTCATTTCTGATGACTGGAGGAATAATCGTGACCCACAATCTGTGCTGGCTTGTTTCAGGGGTGCTGAGGAAGGGGGAAGCTGCAGAGCTATGTCCCACCCTACATCCCATCTGATGGGGACGAACTCTGGCGGGGAAAGCGGGAGGTAGGTGTTAGGAACGTGGAAATGCTTCCAGCAGGTCAGGTGTTAAATCCTGGTTATGCCGCTTACTAGCTGGGTGACCTTGGAAAAATTATAAACCTCTCTTGGGCAAAACTGGTGTTGGTAGATGGTAACAGCAACCAGCTGGAGGTGGAATCAGGCTGAGTCCTGTGGCCAGGGATGATCATTATAATAACTGTTTATTAAGTCCTGACCATGTGCTAAGCACTTTACATATACTTCCCTGCCCACTCACCCCCACCACTCCTCACACCAGACTAGGTGAGATAACTGTTACACAATTACAAAACACCCAGCTGTCTGTCTTGGCAGTAGTTTGCATGCTGGTACTTAACTGCCTAATTGTATATGATGTAATATGACATCCACACTAGACTTTCAGCTCCACTAGGGCAGGGCCTGTCCTGTTTTATTCTCCACTGTATGTCTGGCCTCCAGCACATGCTTGGAACAAAGAACGTGCTCAATAAATATTTGTTGACCTACATCAGCTCTAATCTTCACAGCTACTCTTAAAATGTTCAGAGGAAAGAAAAATTAACACTTGGGTTTGCTCTGGTCACTGGGAAAGAAGGCCTAACTTAGGAATTCGATGTAGCGAGTATTAATGATAGTAATAATCCCAGAGCTCCTTGGGCTCTTTCTGCAGGTGAAGGTGCAGAACGAGGGTGCATAACTCTTGTTTAGACAAGCTCTTCCTTCAATGGCTCTTTTCAGATGTCGACTAGGTCCACAGCCTAGTCTAGAATAGATGTTATTACTGCTCTGCAATCAAAAGTAAAGGAAATTTTGAGTTTTCACAAATTCTAGGGGAAAGTATCCTAGTTAGTAAACTAGGCTTGAGGAGACAGCCAGGGAGAAATTCTCCAACAGTGTGAGCAGGGAAGGAAGGGATGTCTGAAAAGTTTTAACTTCAGCCCTGTTCTGAGCGATGGGTAACTCCCTTTCTTATAGGCCCTTGGGTGTGTATATAAGCCCTGTTATATACAACAGCCATGGCGTGGTGGGGCTTAGGAAATGGGGAAAGCCAGGACTACTGTACACATGCAAAGTGTGGCAGCTGACCCCTGCCAGAGGCCGGATGGCAAGTGGGCACAGTCCCCACCTTGAAATCCCCAGAAATACAAGCATTTTGTCAATGCTTGGGTAATTTTTAAAGAAAATAAATGATATACTCAGAGAACTTCTCCAAGGAGAAATCCTTTGGGAAGAATGAAGAAATATTGGGGGGAGCACCTCCCCATTTCCACATACGTGGGATGAGGGTCTGACCCCATATAACTGGACTAGAGCAAAGAGAGGGACAGGGTACCTGGGACAGCTGTGTTACAGCAGCATTGTCTCCTGTTATAAACATGGCAAAGGAGGCTCGAAGCAGTGGGAGACTTGCCCAAGGTCACACAGATGACAAAGAGGGGGCAGAAATTAGAGCCCAGGCCCATGGCCTTGCCCACTCTTTTGTGGGTCTTCTAAGAAGGGAGGGAGGACTGAGCTGTTAACCTCTTCCTCAAGACCCTCTGGCTGCTTGTTCTGCAGGCCCTGCTGGCGGGCCAGTACCCTGCCAGACACCGAGCCTGGGGCCCTCTCCTTCCACACAGAGCCCCTCCCAGCAGCTTTCCTATTCACTCACACCAACCCCAAATAGAAAAAGTCCCTATTAAATGCTTTATTAGAATGGTTATTTTGTTGAAGTGCCAAGTGACCTGTTCCTGCTCCCCTTTTCCATCCCTCTACCCATCCATCCCCAGTTTGAGTCCAGAAGTAAAACAAAGGCTTTGTTTCTTTATTTTGATTTCCTCTGTAAAATCTCAAACATGCAGGAAACACCCACCCAGTCCCAGAGAAGTGGACTCAGGCCGATGTCCACTGCGGTGGGTGGAGTCGCGGGTCAGGGAGTGGGGGTGGATGGGAAGGCTCTGATGCCAGCTGACCCTAGCCCCTGGGAGTGCCACCAGGGCACCTGGGCCTGGCTTCTCTAGCAGGAAGAGAGGGGCTTGGGTGTGAAGAGCGCAAGGCCTTCCCAGCTCTGCGGCCCCAAGAATCTCAACTTGCGGAATGTGGGTGGGGAGGGATGGCTGAGAAGACAGATCTCACACAAGTTATTTTATTCATATATGTCCCCGAGGCTTGGGGACAGTGACTCCACCCTTTTCTATCATCTGCTGTTACAATAAAGCAGGCATTGAAAAAAGAACATGAAAGAGGCTATTTTGGGCTGCTGAGCCTACTTGTGAGAAAATGGTACTCACCCAGAAAGACGGTTTGCCTCTACCTCTTCCTTGGGACCTCATTTCCAGTGTAATGAAAATATAAAGGGGTGAGTTTGTGGATTATCTAAAAGGGCAGACATTTTCAAAAAGGCGTTCTGAAATTTTAAAGAAAAAAGAGAAAAATAACCCCTAACGTGAATTAAAATTAACTTTGCTTTTAAAATGAATATGTAATGCTTTGGGGAAGCAAGAGCCCGTCTCCAGAACTCCCCCCAAATGGCCGGCTCCTAAGGGGAGAGTGGGCACCCCCAAGTCCAGCACATCTTCAGCAACCTCCATATACTTTCACTTTTAATCTGGGAAGCCTAATACATAGTATGTATAGCAGATTCTCTTAAAACCAGAACACTTCTTTAAAAAGTGGCCCTATAGCCTCATTTCAAATAAAAATATTGGGGGGGGGGTTGCACTTTAGGGGAGGTACTCTATTCTGTTTTACTAACCTACCTGTCTATTCCTATGCCAGAACGACACATCTGTTAGGACTAGTCCTTTCTCCTTACTCATCGAAGGGTCTATAAGCAATGCTCCAATGTAATTTTGAAATACTTCATTTTGGTCAACTTTAGCATGGATTTAGAGGGGGCAGAATTAGAGATAGTGAAACAGTTGCAATGCTATTGCCGTAATCCAAGTGAGAGATGTTAAGCCTGGGGCCAAAGGAGAGATGGCTAGAAGGGAGAAGTTTAAGAAGAAATAACCCAAACTACCAGGATTTGGAGAAAAAATAAAAGTGTGCTTGTAAATATAACATGTATGTACATTTCTGTATAATCAAATAGGAATTGGTGTTGTAATATGGTTTACTGCCTTCGCTGGTACAGGCTCCAATGGCTTCTATGGTGGGACAAACACCAACGAAGCAGGTCTTCCTGAGGTCTTGGGGCTCCCAGCCCTCGCTGGCTTTGCAGCATCTCCATCAGAGTAAGGGAAAAGGATACAGGCACTACTGTTCCTTTTTGGCAACCCAGGGACAGAAAACATTTCAACTCATTCTTATCACTTAATAAAGAGGACTTTCCAGTGTTCTGTTATGAAATTCATTTAAATCTTTGTCCCCTATCATGTGTGACGCCCTGAAAATGAGATCTGCCTGGGTGTAAAAGGCTTTTCCAGATGTGTTCGAATCTTTTCTGCCCAGCTTTAAAAAGCGGTATTCCTCTGCTTTTCTAACTCAAGCCCAAGCTCCATGCAAGCAGGATGGCATCAGGCTCCAGCTGGAGAGTCAGTCAGGGGGTGGAAAGAAGAAGCCGCGAATAGTTGGGTGAGAAACTGTCATGGAGAGCGGCCACCCTCTGCAGCTGGAGAGCTGCGTCCCCCACCCCACCCCCACCCCAGGACCAAGGACCAAGTACCTGAGTGTTTTTTCTGGGAAAGCTGAGTAAAGGGATAGCTTTGCAAAGACGAAGTTAGGGATTAGAACGGTTCTGCTGTGCTGTACTGTAGTTTTCCTTCCTTTAAAGTAGTTCTTTACTTTAGATGATAAAACGCATTTTGTTAAAGATCTTTTAATATGAGCTGCTTAACAAATCATTGTCATCTAATTATAAAAAGAAAATCATCTTTTTCTCTCTTTTCCAAATATTCACCATTTAAATGACAGTTCAGTTCGGCTGTGACTAAATTATGCTCTATATATAGCCTGGCCTGAGTCCACAAGGGTCAAGGCAGGTGTTTTTTGAGGGTGAATCAACTTTTTTGAAAAGGGCTAAATCTAAAAATGCATACTCATCCTACTCTCTGGTGGTTTCTCCCCAGTGTGGTCATAGGTATCGACAACCTTGAGATAGTAATAGTGAAACAGTTGCAACCTTGATGGACACGTAGGTGGCATTTTCATTGAATTAGCTGGGAATATTAGCTAAAAGAGCCAACACATGGAAACTCAGGAACAAGGCTCCAAAAGTCTACCACAGGCTGAGGACAGGCCCAGATCAGCCAGGCCTAACGATGAGGGATATGTTTTAGGTCCTGCCCTACCCTGAAAAGGGTCAAGTACAGACCAAACAGTTGCATCTGTTCGTTTTGGGTAATGGGTACATGGTGCTTGTTACATCATCCCTTACATTTCCTTTTCTTATTTTTCAAAATTGAAAAAAATTTCCCAAGTGCGCAAATGATTTAGGGATTCATTGCTGACTGTGTGATTAATGAGAGTCAGGGATAACCACTGCCATCTAGGCTCTCTCTCTGCCAACAAGCTGCTTCTGCACCTCTGTGGCTTCTGCTGCCTCCTAACGTCCTTGTGCACAGGCTGCTCTGTCCTCTCTCCTCTTGAAGCCTTTGCTCCAATGCAGCACTGATTACGTATGATCGTGCCCCCATAGGATATGTCCCAAGAGTACTAGGAGAGAAGAGGCAGGTCGTTTCTGGTCATCCAGTTCTGGGAGCAGTGCAGTGTGATGGAAGGAATGTGTACTTCGAGACCAGGCAGACCCCGGTCAGACTCCTTCTCAGACGAGGACTATGAGTGGTTTCTTTAACCTCCCTGGGCCTTGGTTTCCATATTGGCAAAAGGCTAACAGTAAAATTGTTAGGTTGAGAGATGGTGAATATAGAGTGTCTAGCCCACAAGTCTTTGTTGAAGGAAAGACGGAAGGGAGGAGGGATTGAGAGAGGGAGAGGCAGGGGGACATACAGAGAAGCTGTCTTTAAATCACATCATCTGAGGAGCAGTTGAAGACAGCAGTGCTGCTGGCACTAGAGAAAAAACATGATTGTCAACGGTTCACGTGGGACAGATCCAATGAGACAGCTTAAGGGAAGAAAGGAATGAACTTTGCAAAGATAAGAGAATCCTCAAATGGAGTGGCCTGACTTGAGGGGCGGCAATCTTCCTATCTCTAGGAGGGCCCGGCTGAAGCCTCGAAGGCTGAGTGGGAGGGACTTCCCTGTTGAAAGTTTCCCAGCTTTTACTCAAGGGGTCACTTAAAAATCTTTCTTTAGCTTTAGTCTGAGCTAAATACTTATTATAAAAAAAAAGTTGGATGTGATAGCTACACTTTTTATAATATATGTAAACAAGTACAGAGTAAAATAAAAGATGCTGTATGTGTCCCACCTAAAATCATCTCCTTCATCACTATGAGAAATATGCTCTACAGGGTCTGAATCCAGACCACAGAGGCTCCAGGGGCCCCCTCTGGGATAATGATTCTGTTATCTGAAGGTTGCTTGAATGCTGATAATGCTCTTCATTTTTATAACCCTTTCTGGCTTCCTAAGCATGTTCTCATCGGTGTATTTTATCTAATCCCCATGACAACCCTGAAGGCTGGGCAGAGAAGTCACAGATGGTGCCTGGGCCCCTGCAGCTCAGGACCCGCCCAAGGCCCTATAGATAGTCACAGAGGACCCAAACCAGAGCTCAGAGCTCCCAGCTCTCCACCCCACCCTCTATCATTCTACCACTACTGGCTGCACAGCCAAATCCTTTCCTGGCATTCTCCAAAACCTCATGAGCAATACAACCCAGATGTAAGTCATGATATTTTATCCATCTAGATGACTGGATGCCAGGTTCTCTTGACAAGAATATGCCCCTATGAGATGCAGAATGTCACTTCAGCAACCAGCAGTGACCCACATTGTCATTTGGCCACAGGCCATGAGCAAGCCCCAGCTAGTAAAGCTACCAAGAATACTAAATGACAATGACAGGGACATTAAGAAGGTAAATGCACATTGATATTTCATGACCCCCTACAAGATGGATGGCTTCAGAAAGCTGCCTTGAAGCATGCCAACAGCTAAAAAGGCCTAGGGGCTCAGGGGTAGGGGCCAGGCCAAGGAAGACCAGGGGGTGGAGTCTCTGAAAATAAGCAGGACAATCTCATCACATGCAGCAAGAATACTACCTAGAAGACTGGAGATGGGCACCAAGGAGTGTAACGTGGCTGTCATCTTAGCCAATATGAAGCATGAGGCAGCAGCGGCACTGCCCTCTTGGTCACAGTTCCACAAGACAGACCCACTGGCTGACTGCACAGACTTCAACACAGGCTGAGAACTGACAGCCGACCCTCTCTATTTTCATTCTTGACACCTGTCTCTACCAGGATGGCATGCTGTCCTGGTGGGCAGAGGGACACAGTAGGTCCTAGGTAAACAGTAGTGAAGTAATGTGGCTTAGACCAAGGGATCTAACCTGAGATCCATCAATCCCTTGAATTGCATGCCCAACTTTGTATATCCAAACAACTTTTCCCTGGGCTTCTTACTGGCATATTAAAGAGGCTGTGACCCAAAAAAGATAAAATCCATTGCTCTGCACATTGGATCCTCAGTCTTGTTGGCTACCTGTCTCATGCAAGAACTTGCTGGAAGTGGCACTAATATCCCTTCCCTGTGTATACAGACCTCATGTGAACTGAGAGCATCTTTGGGAAATCTAAACTCTGCTTAATCCACTATTACCTGAAGTTTGTTATTTGCAACCAAAAGCATCCCCACTGATCGAGTACCACAGGGCCCAGGGGCATCGCCTAAGACTATGAGGGCTGGCAAGGCCTCAGGATCCACCAACAAATTTCTCCTCAGAAAGTGAATTCTCTCTGCTCAGCCTCTAGACAATGGGCATCTACCAGATGTCCCAGGGCACACCGGGAGCTCACCCAGCTCCTTCCTTTTCCTCATCCCCAAAGGCGACAGTACCTTATAGACAACCAGATGCCTGCCCAGGGCCTGGAAGGTACAGAACTCCTGGAACTCAATGCTCACTCTCTGGACACTTGAGCACATTTCGGCTTTCCACAAGAATGTGTTCCCACTTAGTTCACGAGTGTGGTTTGCATAAATGACACAACGCTCATGAGCAGGTATGTTTTCAATCACTTGCAGGGAGGCACACTCCATTTAGGGGCATTTCGTGGGTAGAGCAATGAGTATACCAGATGTGAAATATAAAATGGAGGTCACAGTTCCCCGAGAACTCACTCAATCCAGCAGGCTAGTCAGCATGGAATTCTGATTGATATTAGGGTCAGTCACCCCAGGAGCTAGTTCAGTTCATCAGAGCCCAGAGGTCCTTTCTGGTTCCAGGTGATCAGTCAAGCTCAGGAACCAACCCCGGGGATAACTAACTTGTCACTTTATAAACAGCTCAAATAACTGAAAGCATGAAACACTTTTGGTTAGAACTGATAATAAAATAAAAGTTATACCTGTCATGAAAACGTCTTATGTAGGTGAAAACATGAGTAGTGGAAAAATACAAATTGCCTTATACAGGAGCAAAGCTGGCAACCCTGGAAGACTGCTGCTTGCCTCACCAGGGCTCAGCAGAGGGCCTTGACCCCCCTTCTCCATAAGGAAATGTTGAGGCCACTGGGGGGAGGAGCAGTTTCCACCAGAGCTCCTGGCTTACTCAACACCCCCTCCTCCCCAGAAAGAGGCTGGCAGACCCTGCAGCCTTGAAAACCCCAGAGCATTAAAGCCCCATGCCTTCTGCCCTGGCAGAAAAAGGGCAAACTACACCATAAATCACAGACAGAGAAGGTAATTGGCTGCTGGGCAGTGAGAATAGACCCAAGGGTGAAAACCATGGCCTGAAACATTTTCAACCCCCGTCAGCAGGGACATGCAATTTACAGGAAATTAGGAGATTTACAAAATGTTAGCCGGCTCAAGTTTCTTCCCTCAGAAGAGAAGCAGGAGAAACTCTAAGAACTGTCTCAGTGAAAGTGCTTTATTCACAGCAAAGCCCCTGACACATGTCAGTCATGAATACTAACGGCTCACCACCCCACCCTTCAACCCACCAGTGAATGTCAATAGAGCATAACACAGGCTGCACCTGGACCCTTCAAGCCCAGGACCACGACCCTCACCAGAGGGGCCTGACAGCTGCATAGTCTAAATCATGGTCTCTTGGGCACATTATTGACCCTTTTAGCCCCAGTCTCCCACATGCATATGGGGATAATAATAAAACCTCTGAAGGAGTCTTGTCAAATGATGAGCAAGCACATTCAAGTCTGGTCTGTGTAAGCCCTGCTGACTGCGGTTATTACAATGGAGCTTCAGGGCTTTTTAAGTCAGATCACCTTATTACTCCTGCTGCCAGGGAAGTCACTCCTTTGAGGCCACAATTCTGAACCTTATCAGTCACCCTCTCTAGTCAGACCCAGGACAGAATTGAGTCCTCGAGGGGCAAAAACCATTCTAGCCCAAGGAAGTCAGGTACCAGCAGGGGCCCATGGAGGCAAGAGGGTCAAGCCCAGGGCTCTGTGATCAGGACCTTGATAAAGTGGCCCCCTGCCCACTTCTCCAGACTAGGCTTTGTCCCAGCCACAGACAGTCTAATTGGGTGTCCAGTGCCCAAGCTCCTGCCAGGCATCACCTCTTCTAGCGGTCCTTCCCTGACTTTCCACACTGTCTGCTACCACAACTCCTATGCTTCCCTGAGGCCAGTACCGACCACGCTGGGCTGTCTCTCGGTTTGTGCCCCTATCTTCCCCGAAGAGCGGAAGCTGGCCGGCACTGTGTCCCACACACGGTGGGAGCCCTAGTCAGGTCCGGTCAATGAATGGGCCAGGCCCTACTCGTGATCAAAACCCCAAGCCTCAAGCCTCGGGCACAGTGAAGGGCTGTTTATGAAGCAGGCTGCTTTTTGTTATTCAGCTGGATTTGACAACTCCCCCGGCGGAGCTCGGCGCTCGTTAACGCCATTTTAAAAGGGGACAAAGTGCCCCTCTTCCCGAGTCCCGCTGCCCACCACTCCGCGGGTTCTCGCCCAGGCAGACAAGGAGCCCAAGGACGGTTATCATAACAGGGGCTTTTGGGGCGGTGGGCAGGCCCTTCCCACTGGAGTCTCGGTCGTGGCCGATTTCTCGATCGCACGCCGTTATGCGGGAGCCTGCGGTGGGGGCAAAAGGCCACTCATCGCCGGT
>NW_011889001.1:2931197-2947707 GCF_000151845.1 Pteropus vampyrus | reverse complement strand
GTATTATGAATAAAGCTGCTCTAAACAGTCATGTACAAGTCTTCATATGAACATATGTTTTCATTTCTCTTGCATACATACTTAGGAGTGGAATTGTGGGTAATACACGAACTATGTTTAACATTTTGAGAACCCCCAAACTGTTTTCCCAAGTAGCTGCACTGTTTTACACTCCTACCAAAAATGTATGAAGGTTCCAGTGTGTCTACATCCTCACTAATACTTGTGATTGTCTGTCATTTTTTTATTATAGCCATCCTAACTGGGTCAAAGTGGTATCTCATGGTAGTTTTTATTATCAGTGTCATTTTTGAAGATGTTCTTTTTGTGGGTAGACCTCGACGACGACTTGAAACCAGCTTTACACATCCAAGGAACCCATCCCTTATTATTTTGAGAGCTTCACCCTTACTGCCCTGAGTTCTTCATGCCACTCTGGGGCTCCCAGTTTGATGCAGGTTTTGATTGGCCTCCTGGATAGCCATGCAGCCATTTGGTGACAACTGTTGTGCCCCTTGCGTCTCCACGTCCACCTGCTGCTCTGAAGGCCCCATGGACCCCCTCATGGATCCCCTCATGGGAGTCCACCAAGATTATGTCACTTTAGTAGAGAGTTAAAAAACTGGTTGAGGTGGGGGCTTGAGGGACAGATATTTATCTTGACTGGCTGGATATTGCCATGGAAACTGCCTCTTCCTTCCCCCTAGCATTTACCACAGGCCTTGGGGGAGGTGGACAGGGGTCTGTGTGTTCTGGTGATCTGTCAGCCCCTCATGGGCTCCCTCCAACAAGAGACATCCTCTCCTGAGCCCTGATTGACACAGTGGCCAGACCGTTGCCCTCAGCTTGAGTGGAGACAATGTCTACACAAGAGTCAAAGATTTGCCTTTATACCATTTCCATGCACAAATCTTTAATAACTCATCCCTTCAGAAATGGAATTTAAACAGCTAGTAATCACACACAGGTATCTGGGATTCTCTGATGGTGAGATTAAACCCTGTAGGTTGTGGCTGGAGTCTTACAACAGCGTCTGTCCCATTTGGGCTGCCTCTTCTGTTCTTTGAACCCTGAAATAAAGCATGGCTCCATTGCTGGCAAATAGGGGCTTTAGGAAACAGGGTCACTGAGCAGAAAAGTGAGGCCTGGGTTTGATAGTTCATTCATTCAGTAAAAACTTCTAGATCACCTATTATGTGCCAAGCACTGTGACAGAGACCTACCTTTAAGCAAATTCAGAGTGCCACTGAGGTGTAAATGGTGTGGAAGAGAGAGGTATCATCAACTGTGGGAGCCCAGAAGAAAGGCACCTAACCAGTGTGGGGTGGGGCAAGTGCCAGGGCAGATTTTTTTGTGAGAAATGATGCTTGAGCCAGGCCTCAAAAGATAAGAAACAAGCATCTAGGCTGCTAAGGAGAGAGAAAATATTATATACTGAGGTATGAGTGAGCTGAAGTCTTTCTAAAAACTCCAATAGATCTGTATAGCTGAAGAGGTGTGTTTGGGGCATGGTAGAAGACCAGACTCCTGGCCAGAAACCCAGGTAGGACTCAGGCCAGTTTCAGGCCCTGAACTCCAAGGCCAGCCACAGTTCAGGAGCCAGTCCCTGGAACATGGCAAAGATCAGAACCACTGGGCTGACCCAGAGTAGAACAGTTTTCTGTTCAATGACATGAGCACGTGTGCCTCATCCACTACGATGTGTCTTGTGCTTTCCTCTTTGTCCCTATACTTATTGACTGTCATGCCTCAGAGCAAACCCAAGCTGATACCTGGTAGTTTAGTGAGCAAACCTGGGATCTGGGAGACTTCAGGGCCAGGAGCCAGGTCACTGTGGCACAACCTTCCTCCAGAACTCCATCCGCCAGTGTAGTCGCTGGGGGTAAAAGCAGCTCTGAGCTCCTGAGCCCTCTAAGTGTGCCAGACCAGGACATAGTAATGGGCCTGCATACCTGCCAGTGGCCTGTGCAGAAGGTCTTACCCACTCTGCTTTAGACATAAGGAGACCCCCAAGCCCAGTCTCACCCAGCCAATAGATGGAGATACAGGGTCTTGCAACCACGGAGTCTATACACTTTCTCCTACATCTGTGGGCCTCAATAGGCAGGTCAGTGGTGTGAGTGTTTGGTGTTGGAAGAGTAGGGAGAAGGTGAAGAGGACACTGGCACTCATTCTAGTCACAGTCTCTTCAGGTCTGTGGCTGGAATTAGATTCTTTGCTGACCCTGAAGCACCAATCATAGGTTAGCAGAAGAGCCTCACCCCACCCCCATGCCTATTCATCTCTTCAGCTGAACTTTCTTCTTGTCAATTACAAGGCCATTCTTCCCTGGACTGCCCATGATGTGGCACCAAGAACTACATAGTCTTCTCTCAGAGTTTTCACAGCCTTTACTAATCCAGCTTCAGTCATATCTCATTGTTAGCTCTCCCTGCAACCCCTACCTGTCCCTTCCCCCACCACACACGCACGCGTACACGCGCGCGCGCGCGCGCACACACACACACACACACACACACACACATACCAATCTCATTAGAAGCTAAGCCTCACAAGATTTTTCTTCCCTGATGCTTATATTTCCTGATGCTTATGGTTCCTTCCTCACATGGGCTCCCTCTTGCTCTCTGGGGCCAGAAGAGCAGCTTTCAATCAAGCTACTTCCCATTCATGGACAAACTTCTCCAAAAAGTTGTCTATACTCAACTAATATGTTTGTTTCTGGTAATTTATTCTCCCCTCTCTGGCTCTTCCTCTGTTTAAACTAAAGTCCAGTGAGTTTTAAATCCATAAGAACAAATAAGTTTTACATCACAAACCAGAACACACACATACACACACACAAGTGAAACAAAAATTTCATGAAACAATACTATCTTTACTATGTGTGATGCACTCAACCTATTCTATTCTATTCTATTCTATTCTATTCTATTCCATTCCATTCCATTCCATTCCATTCCATTCCATTCCATTCCATTCTATTCTATTTAGATTTTCCAGTTCTTCTTGATTTAGTCTAGGGAGGTTGTATTTTTCTAAGCACTGGCCCATTTCTTCTAGGTTATTAAATTTGGTGTTATTTACTTTTTCATAGTATTCTTGTATGATCCTTTGTATATCTGCGATATCAGTCATAATTTCCCCTCTTTCATCCTTGATTTTGTTTATTCATGTCTTTTCTCTTTTTTCTTTAGTGAGTCTAACCAGGGGTTTGTCAATTTTATTAACCTTCTCAAAGAACCAGCTTTTTGTTGCATCTATTCTATTCTATTCTATTCTATTCGTTCTACTAAAAAAATTCTTGCAAGACAAACTAAATTGATTTCACACCTCACTAATGGGTTGTGATCTATAGTCTGAAAAACAGTGATTCATATTTTTGACACCCAGAGCCTCAAGGTAATGACATTACAGCAGACATTTGTCAAGAAAGAAAAACCAACTCTAAGATTTCGAAACACAGGCTTGAGATAATAGTTTGAAAAGAAAAAACCTCTGATTTTCTAAACCTAGGAAATTTCCTCTTCTGGGCAGTATGTAGAAGGTTGTGGAAGGCCATTCCTCCTACTGCAACAAAATGAGATGAGGCTCTCCATCTGTTCCCTCTCCCCTCCCCTAGGACAGTTTGCCCAGAAAGAAGACCTCTAATGGAGGAAAAAGAAACCAGCCAAGCGGATAGTGGCCACATGGTACTAGAATGACAAGTTGGAACACAAGTGGCCTTAAAAATACAACCAATTTTCTCCACATGACATTTGCTGAGTTCTGGGCCTGAGAATGCATCTAATTAGCAGAGTGAAATCTTCCACCATCCCACCATGCTTAAAAATCAAAGGATCCCAAGAAGAAAGGGCCTGCCTCAAACACAAGGCCAGCTCCTGTCTTGTGACATTTGCCAGATTTTGAAACTCCACGGTAACAAGAGTCTGGAAAGCTGGATTGGGAACCTCTGAGGGGCAAGGCTGAATCTCCACAATCTTTCATGGCTGAAGATACAGAGAGCTGCAAGATTCTCAATCAAAATCCACATGTGAGGAATAGTGATAAACCAGAGGTATTGGAACGCTCACACATTGCTAGCAGAAGTATAAAATGGTATATCCATGTATCAGCCAAAGTTCACTCATGATACAGAAACCACACAGTAATTTGGAGAAGGGAATTTTAATAAAAGAATTACTAAGTATAAGAAGGACTATCTACTAAGGGGGAAAGAGAACTCTAAAGAATAAATTAAAGCAAATAGAGAGAGCAGCCTCTAGGGCTGAGGCAGAGCACCCCAGAAAGAAACAAACCTGTATGAGATCTTGACCCTCATCTTATTCCACCAGGCTGAGCTCGGTACCTTGTTGGAGTCAGTGCGGTCATGCCCCACTGGATGGTGAAGAAGTTCGCTAAAGTTCCATGCAGACGGAATTCACTGGAAAGCATTCCTTTGGGGCTCTGAGGGAAGCCATCCATGGAAAGATGCCACACTGTGGGAACTGCTGGAAAAGTCGACTTTGGGTATTGGAGGAAGCTGTCCATGGAGATATACTGGTTGCCACATGTGCAAGAACCACGTGCTGCAGGAACCTGCCAAGTAAGCACATAGGAACCAGGAAGAGAAGTCTCTTTCCCCTGCAGTGGCTGTCAGGGCTCTCTACTTAGCTTAACATTGTACCAGATGACAAAGGAGAAATGTTTACAGGGTCCAGCTCCATTACCACAGAGTAAGTAATTAAGGTTGGATTTGGAGCTGAGAGGCAATGCATTGATAACTGGAATAATTGGCTTTAAAAACCTGTTTAGTAGAATCTACTAAAGCTAAATGTACACCTACTTTTTGATTCAACATTCCTACTTCTATGTATATACCTAAGAGAAATTAATAAACATGTTTACCAAAACACATGTATAAGAATATTTATAGCAGCTTTAGTCATAATAGCCCCAAACTAAAGACCACCCAAATGTTTATTAACTGAAGAATGAATAAATAAATTGTGGTTTATTCATATAATGGAATTACTGCAATAAATAACAATGAAGTACTGATACGTAAACAACAGAAATGAATCTTATGGACATAATATTAAATGAAAGGAGCCAGATGCAAAAAACGACATATATGAAGTCCAGTAAAAAGTAAAACTTTTTGAAGTGTTATGAAGTTGGAATAGAGATCTTGGCCAGGGGGCAGTGATAACTGTGTAAGAAAGAAGTGCTTGAAAATATTATGTATCTCGATTTGGGTAGTGGTTACATGAAGATATACAAATGTGAAAATTCATCGAACTATGCATTAATGGTTAGCACACTTTACACATTTCACTGTATGTGTATTATATTTGCAAATTCAAATTATCTTCACCTCGATTATATGGTAAAGGAAAAGGTAGATAAAATAGATGAAAGGAAAGAAAATGTCACCAGATAAGTGAAATCTACAAAAACCCAAGTAAAATAAAATGAACATTCTAGAACTTAAAAAGTATAATAACTAAAATCAAGAACTCATTGGATAAGTTTAATATCAGATTGAACACAGCTAAGCACAGAATAAATGAAATAGAAGACATATCAAGAATACACTGAAACTAAAGCACAGAAAAATAGATCAACAGAAAAAGAAATAATAACATAAAAGACATGTGGATATAGTCAAATATCTAACATTTATACCACTGGCATTCCAGAAGAAGAAGAGAGAGATAATGGGATAGAAACAATATTCAAAGAGATAAAGGCAGAAAATTTTCCAAAACTGGTGAAAGACTTATATCCATAGATTCAAGGAGCTTGGAATTCCAAAAAAGGTAAGCACAAAGAAAACTGCATGCAAGCATATCGTATTAAACTACTGTAAACAGGGTAAAAAAATATTTTTTACAAATCAGACATATTTCTTCACTGAAAAAAAATCTTTTGATGAACATGTCCCAGAGCCGATAAGAAGCAGAGCTTGGCCGAGAGCCATTCTCTGCCAGGTAAACAGTGTGGCCTGATCTCTCAACAGGAGACACCCTCGTTGACATTTTGCAACTGCGAGCCTGAGACCAGCATCCTGAGCATTTCTTCTCAATAGTCATCCAGCTACAGCTTGCAAAACAGTGGAAGAATGATTGTCATTTATAGCCAGATGTTTTTACAAATCTTAGTATTTGAAATATTGTATTAACAAGTCAGAGAAAGAAAAATTGCCTGGATTTTGAACTTGAAATGCAGAGTTTGCTTATTACAATTTAGCCCAATTTTCTGAAATCCAATAGCATTATCCTGTTGACAAACAAAATAGGAAACAATTTTTAAATCTCTGATAGTTCAAATTTTAAAACATCATTTTTACATTAAAACAAATAGGGGTAAGGTACGTAGTACTTCAAAATGCACATAAATCTTTGTGATAAATATTAGCAAAGTTTAGAGAATTCAGAAGGTCATTTAGTATTAAGCCCTCAATCTTTGGGGGCATCCTTCAGGAAGCTTCAGGGGATGCACTGGAGGAGCAGTCTTGGGTAATGAGGTCTTTGTGAGTTGACTGGGATCCAGATCTGCTTCAAAAGCATCTTTTGTTAGACTAAATAGATGGACAAAAAATTCTATTCTAATGAGTAGTTATAAGAGAAATAGGTCCTGCTCTCCAATCTCCCAGAGGAACCTAACCAATCAAAGGACAAAGCTAATTACCTCTCTAGAGTTATCAGAAGCCATGAGGTCTGAGATTACATCCTGCTTGCAAGCTAACAAGTTATCCTCCCATAGTTCAATGGATACTGGAAGAAGGCATGAAACTCCTGGATCGGAGGTGAAAGATAGGTTATTACTCACGACAACAGTAATAGCCAAGGGATTAGTACTTTGCACAGGCTTTCTGAACCTCAGTTCCCATAGGACAATGCAAAGAGGGCAAGTATACCTGCACATGCAGTGGGTTGTGTTATAGAAGAACTCTGAGTTTCAGGAAACCAAAACTTTCACATAGAGAGTAAGTATATGCTTTATATAGAGGGAGACATTATCTCTATACTCCAAGGCTGAAAGCAAACCTGCCCTTTATTTTAGAATATACTATCTCTGTCTTTCAAGGCTGTTCACTGTGTAAACACACCTGAAAAGACAGTTAGAAATAAAGACAGTCAGTGCCTCTGCTTGAAAATGTGCAGAAACATGAGAGACCCATGGAGAAGTATCTGCCAGCCGGAGAATCTGTGATCGGACATTCTACAACATGCAGAATGTCTCCTTGTCATCTCCTCTAACCTCTCAGTAAGCCTGAGTGGTGGGTGCACAGGCCCAAGAGTCCCTCTTATCACGGGAACCGAAGGTTGCATGATAAGAGTCACTAGAAAGCTGGGACAACCTGCCCTACATGGACCCACAATACAAATCAGCAGTTTGATGGGAACCTCCCAGTGACGTCTAGTACATGAGGGAAGTGCAACACAGTCCAATGCAGAGAGATTGTTTGCTTCCAGTTTGTTGCTTACTTGCTTGTATTCGCAAAGTCGGCCTCACAATCAACAAAAAACTACTAGAACTAGTAGATGAGTTTAGCAAGGTCTCAGAATACAAAGTTAATATACAAAAATTGGTGTATTTCTGTGAACTGGAAGCACATAATGGGAAAAAAGTAAAAACATAAAAGCAAGTTTATGAATACCATTAATAAATGAAATAGAAATGATTTGCAGTAACTATAAAACACTGCTGAAATGAAAGAGTAAATAAATAGAAAAATATGCCATACTCACAGATTGGAAGACTCAATATTATTAAGATGTCAAGGCTTCCCAAGCTAATCTTTCGATTCAATGCAATCCTAATCAAATTTCCAACAGGATTTAATAAAATACTAACAGGTTAATTCTGAAATTTCTAGGAAAATCAAAAGACAGAATAGTTGAAGCAATTTCGAAAAAGAAAAACAAAGTTGAAACACTTTGATTGCCTGATGTTAAGACTTATTTTATTATATGTCTTAGTTAGCTCAGGTTGCTATAACAAAATACTATAAACTGTCTTATCAGTCTTTATTTCTCACAGTCCTGGAGGCTGGAAGTCAGCGATCATGGTGCCAGCAAGGACAGGTTCTGGTGAAGGTATTCTTCCAGGTTGCAGATGGCTGATTTCTCCTTGTGTTCTCGCATGGCAGAAAGAGAGCTAGCTAGCTCTCTGGGCTTTTCTTATAAAGACACTAACCTCATCCACGAGGGCTTCACTCTCGTGACCTAATCACCTTCTAATACCATCACATTGGCATTTGGGTTTCAACATATAAATTTCAAGGGGACACAAACACTCAGTCCACAACCATGCAACTAGAGTAATCAAGACAGTGGAGTACTGGCATAAGGATAGACAAATAGATAAATGGAAGAGACTAAAGAGTCCTGAAAGAAACTGACATTTACAACCGATTGAAATCTGACAAAGGTGCCAAAGCGAACCAATGGAGTAAATTGGTGCTCCAAATCAACAAATGGTGCTCCACAACCAGAAAGCCACATGAAAAAAATAAAAATGAATCTTGACCCCTAACTCACATCCCACACAAAATTTATTTGAAACAAACTGTGGTACACTCATACTGTAGAATATGCAGCAATAAAATAGGAATGAAATACATGCAACAACTTAGAAAACTCTTCAGAGAATTATGCTGAGTGAAGAAAAGCCAATCCCAAAAGGTGACATACTATATGATATGATTTATATATCATTTTTTAAATGACAAAATTTTAGAAATGGAGGATAGAATAGTAGTTGCCAGAGGTTGGGGATGGGGTGTTGGGGACCACAAAGATTCCTGTGTTCAGGAATTTGACTATGGTGGTGGCTACATGAACCTACACAGGTGATAGAATTTATAGACTGTAATACACACACACACACACACACACACACGCGCGCGCACACGCACACGCACACAGAGTACAACTAAAACTGGAGAAATCTGTTGGGTAAATTACATTGATGTCAATATCCTGATTGTGATATTATACTATAGTTTTGCAAAATGTTACCATTGGGGGAAACTGAGCAGTGTACAAAGAATTTGTCTGTGTTATCCTTACAACTGTACACATCTTCAATGATCTCAGTAAAAATTGCAATTAAAAATGAATTTGGGTTGGGTCATAGGCCTAAATGTAAATTTTAAATAATTTCTTTCATCATAATTTTTATAATTCCTAGAATTATAACTTTTTAATAATTCCTAGAAGAAAATAAGGGGAATATCTTCCTGTCCAGGGATAGGCAAAGATTCTTTCGGAAAAGATTTATAAGACAGGGCAAAAAAAACAATAAACATAGAATTAAAAAATTTATCAATTAAATTTCATCAAAATCTTAAAACTTCTGGTCATTAAGCCGTCCTGGTAACACCAAACTGGCAGATGGAGACAGACTATGTGTAGATTCCACATCTGATACTTCACCATTTGGGCCCAGAAGTAAAACTCATCACTGCCACCTGGACTGAGGAAAACTAGTCAAATGTTTCCATCTGGCTGTAAGGGAAGGGGTGATCCATGTGATCCTTAACTGGGACCTGCCTCCCAGCAGTGATCCCACACCCTAAAAAGAGAACATGATACCTTGACAACAACAATGGCTTCACAAGACACTTTAAAAGATGCTATCTCTCTCCATAATATTTCTGAAAGATATGTATTATGTTTCCCATTTTAAAGACAGGGAAAGGAAATTGAGGCTGAGGAAGCTTCGTAATGTACTGAAACTCACAGAGGTAGTAGGTGGTAGGTCCAGCAGGCAACCCAAGTCTGTTTGACTCTAAAGCTCCCCTAGTTCTACTGCTCCCAGCTGCCTACCTCACCGTAGGGTCATGCTGTTACTTACAGAAAAAGAAAACACAATATGTGGAAGCCTAGACAAAGATGTAGGTTTATATTCTTATCTAAGTTGAAAAACTGGAAGTTATCTGGGCAGATACAGAGTCTGCGTTGGTTTGTGATATGCTCTTAAAATGAATAGTTCATTCTTGTTTTACACAGTCACATCACAGTTCTGAAGTGTTTTCATAAATAAAATGTTCCTGGTGACCAATTTGGATCACAGAAAGATTTCCCTTGAGTAAATCACCACCTTGTGGCAATGAGCATGACTTGCAAGAGAAAGAATAAGGTGGAGCTTTTTTGTTGTTGGTTTCTGTTTGTTTCTTTGTTTAATCTTTCAGACTCCCAAACACAGTAGTAACCCTTAAAGTTAGACATTTTTGTGTTGAACAAAGCAAAACAAACCAAAAAAGGACTTCCCTTAGGGCAGGTGCAATTAAAACAGATGTCATTGAAAAAGACATTTGATTTTTGGGCAAAGTGATGAAATCACTGACCCATATCGAAATATGTAAAAGATGGAAATTTTACTAATTCAGGATGTAAAAAGCTGGGGTGACCCAAGATGACTTGTTTGGAGAAAAATTTAAGAAGTTCCGTATTGTCCAAACTATACATTTTTGAAAGTAAAAAGGATTGCTATTAATAATTGCATGAGACAACAGTGTAAAATTGGGGTGTCCCAGGCAAACTGGGGACACGTGGTTCCCCTGAGTTTGTTTCTGTGGTTTAGCCTGGCAAAAATGTGACCATGTTTTATAGTAGAAACTACATGGTGAGAAATCTAACTCTTTCAAAAAAAAAATAAAAAGTTTCTGTCTTTCAGTGTGCTGGCCGGAGACGTTTAGTGTCTGGTTTGAATTTTATTTTGGGAACTAAGTTCTAAGGGATATTTCAAACCGTTCGAGAGCTTGAGTAACCACCACCCTGTGGCAACAAACACCACTAGCATCTAGCAGACCAACTTTGCAATCCTGTGTCTTTCAGATACCATTTGATTATTCATTCATCTATTGAAGGACATTTCGATTTCTTCTAATTTTGGTGATTATAAATAAAGCTACTATAAACATTATGTGCAGGTTTTTGCGCACACATAAATTTTAAATCAACTGGGTAAATATGTAGGAGCATGACTGCTGGATTGTATAGTAGGACTATGTTTAGCTTTGTAAGAAACTGCCAAACTGTCTTCCAAAGTGGCTGTAGCGTTTTGCATTCCCATCATCAATACATGAGACCTCTGTATTTTCAGCAGCATTTAACACTGTCAGTTTTGTTTTGTTTTGTTTTGTTTTGATATTAGTCATCCTAATATACCGTGGGCAGAAGTATCTCCTTATTGTTTTAATTTGTAATTCCTTAATAACAAATGAGGTTGAGCATCTTTTATTTGCTTACTTTCCATTCATATATCTTCTTTGGTTAAGTATCTTTTCAGATCTTTTGCCCACATTTATATTGAGTTGTTTGTTTTCTTATTGTTGAGTTTGTATATTTTGGATAAAGGTCATTTGTTAGATATGTGTTTTACAAATATTTTTCCCCCTGTCTATGGCTTGTCTTTTCATTCTTTCAACAGTCTTCTGCAGAGCACAATGTTTAATTTTAATAATGTCCAACTTATAATTTTTTCTTTCATGGATCATATTTTTGGTGTTGTAGCTAAAAAGTCATTGCCATACCCGAGATCACATAGATTTTCTCCTATGTTTTCTTCTAGAAATTTTATAGTCTTGCATTTTACATTTATGTCTATGATCCATTTTGAGTTAATTTAGGTGTAAGGTCTGTGTCCAGAATTTTTTTTTTTTTTTCCAAATGGATGTCCAATTATTTCAATACCATTTTTGGAAAAGACTACCTTTTCTTCATTGATTTTCCTTTGTCTCTTTGTCAAAGATGAGTTAACTACATTTGTATATGTCTATTTCTGGACTCTCTCTTCTCTTCCATTGATCTATGTATTTATTCTTTCACTAATATCATGCCATCTTTCTTATTATAGCTTTATAGTAAGTCTTTAAGTCTGGTAGTGTGAGTTTTCCAATTTTGTTAGTCTTTTTCAGTATCAAGTTGGTTATTCTATGTCTCTTACCTTTTCATATAAACTCTAGAATCAGTTTGTTGATTTCCACCAACTATCTTGCTGGGATTTTGACTGAAATTGTGTTTAATCTAGAAATCACATTGGGAAGAATTGACATCTTAACAATATTGATTCTCCCTATTTATGAACATGGAATATCTTTCCATTTATTTAAATCTTTTCTATTTCTTTCATCAGCTGTTATTGATTTCTAGTCTAATTCTACTGTGGTCTGAGAATATACTCTGTATGATTTCTAGTCTTTTAAATTTGTTAAGGTATGTTTTATGACCTAGAATGTGGTCTCTCTTGGTGAATGTTCCATGTGAACTTGAGAAGAATCTGTATTCTGCTGTTGTTGGATGACTTATTGCTTAAATGTCAATTAGATCAAGTTTATTGATGTTGTCGTTCAGTTCAACTATATCCTTGTTCATTGTCTGCCTGCTGGATCTACTCATTACTAGAAAAGTGATGTGAAGTCTTCAATTATAGTAGTGGGTTTATCTATTTTTCCTTGCAGTTCTATCAGTTTTTGCCTTGTGTATTTTGATGCTCTGATAAGTGCATACACATTAAGTATTGTTATGTCTTCCCAGAGAATTGATTCCTTTAACATTATGTAATGCCTTCTCATCATCCCTGATACATACTCTTGTTCTGGAATCTGCTTCAGTTGAATTAACATAGCTATTTCAGCTTTCTTTTGATTAGCATTAGCATGGCATAGCTTTCTTCACCCTTTTACCTTTAACTTGCCTGTGTCTTTATATATTTAAAGTGGATTTCTTGCAGACAATACACAATTGAGCCTTTTTATCCGCTGACAATTGGTATAGACTGTTCACACCATGTTTGTAACTATTTCCTATTTATTCCACTTGACTTTCATATCTCATTTTGAATTTGTAATTTTGTATTCAATCTCATATCTCATTTTGAATTTGTAATTTTGTAATTTTGCCTTAAAGGGAACCGCTCTAGGTCCTTCAAAAAGTGGAGCCACTCTTCCTGGTATGCATTAAGAATCGGTAAAAAAAACCCTGCACACCAGCCCTGATGGGGCAGGGGGGATGCAGGGATTCAGCGATGCAATTGTATATACCTAGAAACACGGGGTCTCTGCTGAGTGGGTCCAAATCCCCCAGATACTGACAAACGTCTCAGCCAATGAAAGCGTTCATTCAGTCCAATTCCGAAGGCAGGGGGCGGGACTCCCTCCTGCCTTTCCGCAGGGCTCAGAGGGGGCGTGGCTTACATGTACGCATGTTTATTACCTGGCTGATTTGGCATTAGGCTGTGTTGCCATGACGACCGTGGCTGGGTTGCCGCAGACTGAGTTGGAAACTCTAGCTGCACGTTTAAGATCGTGTACCTGTCGAAAGAGTACGCCGTGTTTCAATTTCCCAGGAATACATTTAACAGTAGGAATAAGTGTTTTGTGGCCTTTTTTTCCGCCCGAATTCTTGTGCCGAAGCTCGGATGCCATCGCCTGGAGCTCTTACTCCCGCCTCTGCGCGCGCCATTCGGCAGGCTCTGCGGCTAGGAAGGGGTTTCACAAATCCGCAGAAAAACTCCCTGGCAAGCCACAGGCTCATGGGCTGCAGGTTCCGCTTCCCCTGTGCAGTGTTTATTTTTCATCAGTGCATTTATTTGCTCCCACTTATATTTACCTTAAAGGGACGAGTGGTTGGGGAGGGGATGCTTTGTCTAAAGGAGGCTCGCTGATCCGCGCAGCTGTTTGTTCAGAGGCTGCGGCCCGGGGCAGGCTCCAGCCAGCAGTAACAGGGCTTCTGTTTTCTTTGCAGGGCCATGGGCAGCAAGAAGAAGGAAACTGCCCTGCAGGTAAGCTTGCTTCCAACACTAAGTTGGGATTGAGGGATGAGGAGGACAGTGTGGAATGGAAAGTGTAATATAGAAGTGATGTTCTGTTTGCTGGCAGTATATGACAGTGTTGTCAAACTTGAATATAGATCTAGGACCCCTAGTGGGGACAAATTTTTTTGTACACTTGACTATAAGCAAACATAACATTAGGTTTAAGTTCTTTATGCTTATAATGCTTATGCGGCCTTAAAATCCAAACATGAGTTAAAATAAAACTACAAAACCAAGAAAATATTGAGCAATATAATTTAGTATAACTTTTTTGTTTGTTTGTTTAAATACAATTGCAACTTACTGCAAGAATATAATATAGGTTCTTTTGAGCTTGGGCATGCATCTGTAACTGTGTGCTCTCCAGAGACCTGGTTCTCCCACAACCGCTCTTTTCAATCATTCATTTATTTAACAAATATGTTTTGCTATTTTATGTGCTGTGCATTTTTTCATATAAAGTGCCTTCCTTCATTTGTGCCTAGGACAAGTGAATCTGTAAGCCAGCATTTGCTCTTTTTTTCTGGTCCTGGACAATAAGTAGTGAGTGATTCTAAAATGAAAGTACAAACATGCAGGCACCTGCCATAGAATTGGGAGGGAGCGCTTTGTCATAAGGAGACCATATGGATTATCTGTTACATGGGTACATTTTAAAGTGCACTTAAAAATGCCTCATAGTTTTGCCCATCAGGATACCTCCTGGATAGTAGAGCAGCACACATGATTTCTCTTTCATTGTCCTTGGTGGTACCAGCACTTTGCACAAGAATTTCAAAAGCTTAGTGATTTAGAAAGAGAGAAAGCAATGTCAGTCTAAGGATAGCATATAGAAGGAGGAAAGAGCTTTGGACTGGAAGCCCAAAGACCTGATGTAGTTCTTGATTCTTCTCTTAGCCAACTCTGGGACTTTGGATAATCACATAACCTCCCACGGCTATATAAGCTTACCCATCTGTAGAATGAGGATGTTGGATGAATCAACCCTTAGGGCCTTCTAGCCTTGATGTTCTGGTAGTCTAGAGTTATGAAATTTTCCATCTGTCTACATTCTGTCTTTAAATAAATTCTAAGCACCTGGTCCTAGCACTTATTGCTGCCTGAAGGATTTCCTCAACCTCTCTGAGCCTCTAAATCCTTTCTGTAAACAGGAGGGATAATATATAACCTGCAGAGTTGTTGTGATAGACTCCTTTAGATACCTCCATGCTGGTCTGAATGCTGTCTCTGGTGGCTCTAAGATTTTTGCCTCATATGATTATCCTTTCATGTGTCTATACCATATATCCCCTTTGGGGGTAATAACAGTTTTTAGCAATTATTTTTCATCTGTCTTACCCAGAGCTCTGAGTGTAATGCTGTACTCAAAGTAAGTGTTCCCATCTGCTGAGGGGGAAGGGAAAGGGGGTGCGTACTGAGGCATCTGTGTAAACATTATCTCTCTACCAGGTCAACTCCTTGAAAGCAATGCTCTATGGTCTGTCATCCTAGGAACCCTGTCCTCTTTCTGGGTAAGACTATTTAGGGTTCTTTCTGCAACTGAGACAGAAATCGTAAGACATCCAGAGACAGGGTGGTCAAAAGGTGCCATATATTCCCCATTCATTCCATACCCCATACTGTTCCGTTCCTGCTCCTAGGAGAGAAATTCTTCAACTGTCCAAAGGCCCCTGGCCTCACGGTGTAGCTCATTCCACCACAGGGATGCTCCACAGATTGCTGCCACTGACTGACAGATGAGCCTTTGAAAGTGACTGTTGTGAGAGAGGGGAGGTGGGGGCTCTTCTGAACCTTTCCATCGCTTTCCTTGGAACTACAGTTGTGGGCCCAGCATGACATCAGTCCAACTCTCTCATCTCATTTAAGGCATCGAGAAGACTTTTCTAGTTTTTCTTTTTTTCTTTTTTTAAATCAAAACAAAAAAGTGTGGAAGCATGATTTCTTCAGAAAAATGGAGCTTTGATAGAGGATTTGCAGATATTATATGTTTTCAGCCCATTTAAAGAGACAAAGACCTTAGCATACCTGTATTAAGAACAAGTAGTAATTGTCATGGTCTTTTAATGTATATAGTTTCAAAACAGCTCCCCACAAAAACTTACTAATTACAAAGGGAAAGAATAATTTTACAGTGGAGGGGCCTAGCAGGCCACCTTAATCAAATGATCAAAGTGAACACCAGCAGTAATGAGGCAGATGGAAATTGTGTGTCACCTGATAGGATACAATGAGAGGAACACTCATCTGCTTCTCTGACACTCCAACCAATTCCAACCAGTTCCAACCAGTTCCAACCAATTCCAACCAGTTCCAACCAATAGCAGAAGATGCACAGCCTGGATGTAATCAGCAGGAAACATCAGACACACCCAAACTGAGGGACATTCTGCAAAATAACCAGCATGTAGTCTTCAAAAGTGTCAAGGTCATAAAAATCAAAGAAAGACTGAAGAACTATTCTAGACTGAAGAAAACTAAAGAGACTTGACAAATCTAGCACATGATTTGATTGGAGACTTTGCTATTGAGGACTTTATTGGAACAATTGGTAAAACTTGAATAGGGTCTGAGGCTCAGAGTTTATTTCTTGATTTTGATGGTTGTATTGTGGTTATGTAGGATAATGTATGTATTCAGGAATAATGGGATGTCAGGTTGGTAATTTACTTTCAAATAATTCAAAGGAAAAAAAGTCCTTTAT
>NW_011889001.1:2926641-2930397 GCF_000151845.1 Pteropus vampyrus | reverse complement strand
AGAAGGACATAGAAAGCACTAATTATAAAACAAATTTCATAAATTAGATTTGATTAATATTAAAACTTCTGTTCAACAAAAGACACTAACTATTAAGGAAATGAATAGATGAACCACAGACTTAGAGAAAATATTTACAATGCATAATTCTGACAAAGAGCTTATACCCAAAATATATTAAGAAACCCTCTATAATCTAATAAAAAGTCCAACAATCCAATAAAGGAAATGAACAGACCAATGGGCACTTCTCAGAGGAGATATACAAATGGCTGATAAGCACATTAAATAATGCTCAACACTATTAGTCACCAGGAAAATGAAATTACAGCTATAACGAGATATCACTGTATTACCGTTAGTGTGGCTAAAAAAAAAAAGACATCATCAAATATTGCTGTGAATGTGGAGCAACTAGAACTCTAATACTTTGCTAATGGAAGTTTAAAATGGTACAACCACTTTAGGAAAAGTGCAGGCAGTTTCTTATTACATTGAACATACATTTACCCTATGTCCTAGCAACTTGACTCCTAGGTATTTACTGACCAAAGAGAAAGGAAAACATAAACTCAATAAGATTTAACAAGAATGGTCATAAGTTTTTATTCATAATAGCTCCAAATTGGAAGTAACCCAAATATCCATCAAGCAAATTATGATATAGTCATACAATGGAATTTGCTTAGGAATAAAAATGAATTACTGATACATAACTACACAGATGGATCCTTAAAATATTCTAATGAAAAAAGCCAGCAAAAAATAATATATGCTGTATTATTTAATTTACATGAAGTTTCAGAATAGGCAGAACAAGTCTGTTGTGACAGAAAGCAGATCAGTGACTACCTAGGGTGGGGAGAGGGCAGTGCCCGGGAGGAAACATGAGGGAACTTTCTGGGGTGATGGAAATGTTCCGTATTGTGATAGGAATGTGGTTACATGGATGTACACATTTGCCAAAACTCATCGGACCGTAACACGTTATTCTGTATATTTCAAGCTACATAATTTATATCAATAAAATGTATAAGAAGACAAAAAAGAAAAAACAAGTAAGTATCTGTGCATAAATAAACATGTCAAAACAATGTTGAATGAAAATACAAATTACAAAAGAATATCTACAATATGTTACTATTTATGTACATTTGCAGGCACGAAACAATTTTATATATTGTTCGTGGACAAGTAACAAGTAAAAATTACTTTCTTAAAAATATCTGAGATTTTCTTAGGATAGTGTTTATTGTTCCTGGGGAAGGAAGCAGGGAGAGAGAGAAAAAGAAAAGAAGCTTGGGGAAAGAGGACAGACAGCTCGAGTTGTGTTTGTAACTATTTCACTGAGGGAGAGTGAGAGGGAGGGAATCTGGATCGAGCAAATATAATCAATTGTCACCACATCAGTGCTCTCAGTAATACAGTGTTTGTTCCTCTTTGATGTTAGGTCAACATCAGCACCCAGGAGCTTTGGGAAGAAATGCTCAGTTCCAAAGGAGTAACTGGTAATTTAAGATAATCTTTTTAGATCTATTCTTTTCAAAATTGCCAAGTGACAGATTTGAATCATGAAGAGAAAAGCTGCAATGACCACCATTTTCCTATAACCTTGATTTTCATGAATAAAGAACCAGGTAATTTCTTTGTACATACATATCTGGCTTGAACACCTGTTGGTAAGTTCAGTACAAGAAACTAGTCAGTGCCGACAGATAACAGGGTTCCTTTGTTTTAGAGGTGACTTGTCACACTCAGGTGTTGTTTGGTTTTAAGAAACAGAACCTTCTTCTAATTACCTGAGGCACAAAAGGGGAGTGCCCTGGAAGGAATATCACGATCCCTTGGAACTCAAGGGCCGGAAGGAGAGCCAGTTATCCCAAGGGACTGGAACTAGGAACTACATGCATGGTCATTAGGAAACAGCACAGCCACTGTCCTTGATCCTCTTTGTGTCAGTTACCTATTGTTGTACAACAATTTAGCCCCAAATTTAGTGGTTTACAACAATAAACATTTATTATCCCACAGTTTCTGTGGGTCCAGAATTCAGGTGTTGCTTAGCTGGGTGCCTCTGGCTCAGGGTTCCTCACCAAATTGCATTTAAGAAGTTAGACAGGGACTGTCAAGGCTCAGCTTTGTCAAATTTGTTTCCAAGCTTGGTCATGTGGCTTTGGCAGATCTTAGAAGGTCATTTCCAAGTTCATTCATGTGCCTATTGGCAGGATTCAGCTCTTTGTTGTCTGTTGGTCAGAGACATTAATTTCTTGCCATTAATTTCATTAATTTCTCTACAAGGTTACTCACAACATGGTAACTTGCTTCCCCCAGAGCAGGGCAGAGAGGAAGGAGGGAAGGAGGGAAGGAAGGAAGGAGGGAAGGAGGGAGGGAGGGAGGAAAGGAGAGAGGGGGGATGGGGGGGAGAGAGAAAGAGAGAGAGGGAGGAAGGGGAGAGAGGAGCGGGGAGAGAGAGAGGTGAAAGTCATAGTCTTTTTGTAACCCAATCTCAAAAGTGACATCCCATTGCTTCTTGCCATATTCTATTTGTTAGAAGCCAGCCACTAGAGTCCCCGCCCACATTCTAGGGCAGAGGAGTACACAAAGGCATAAATCCCTGGAGACAGGAATCGCCGGAGGAATCTTAGAGGCTGCCTACCACACCCCACTCCCCCACTATTCCTCTTTCTTCTTCATTTACTTTAGATATCTCTGGGCTCCATTTCTCTCTGTGCATATGCGTCTGCTCAGTTCTTCTCTCCATCAATATACTAGCTCAATCAGCTTATATCTGCTCTTATCTCTCTCTGTTGTCACTGCCCCCCACCTCTTATGACACAATCTATCCTTCTAGACTCATAATCACCTGTTCTCTGTGTGTTCTGAGCTCCAACCTGTTTCCTGAACATGCCAGAGGTTATCCCCCTTCTTTGCTTTTATGCATGTTGTTCTTACTATCTGGAATATGGCCCCATCACAACCTGTAGAGATCTTCCTCATTTCCAGGGCCAGCCCAAAAGCAGCCTCCTTGCATGAAAGCTTTCTTGAACCTCTGTGTGCTCACTTCTCCCTGGTAGTCTCTAGGGCATTTGCTGGGACTCCATCTCAACGCCCCCAGCATACACCTAGCTTGGTGTTCCCTATGTGGTGGCTCTCATGGCTTTTCCCTTAGACTTTAAACCAAGTGGCATTGTCTTTTTCATCTCCATCTGTCGCTGACTTGCCCAGGCCTGGGTCTGAGTGGGTGCTAAATAAATGCTGGTTGCATTGATCCAGTAGCGTGGGTGGGAGTCTTGCCACACTTCACTACTTGAAGAATTACAAAGCTTTTTTGATGGTGCCAAGTCTTAACTGTTTTGTCCATGTGTCTCGTCTGTGCAACTAGAACATGGCTCCAGGGGAAACTTCTATTTTTTTTTTTTTAACAACAGTAAGAAAACTATTCCCTCATCGACTTTTGAGAATCTGCTCTATGTGATCATAGCTAACATGTATTGTGTGTAGACTCTCTACCTTGCTCTAAGCTGTGCAAAGGTCTGTGTTGATGGAAGGCAGCAGGGGCTCGTCTGCCCCTTCTCATCAGGCAGTCTCAAGGAAGACATGCTTGTCCCTCTTTCTAGAGCCAGCAGAAATTTGCTTCCAGAGTCAACCACCATCTTGGAAGTCTTGCCTTCTGTTAGCTTACTTTCATCTCCCTTCCAACATGCAGTAGTCTATTCAGATATACCCGTGCATGCATACACACACACACACACACAC
>NW_011889001.1:2914852-2925334 GCF_000151845.1 Pteropus vampyrus | reverse complement strand
CTCCATCTGTGCCTGGCTGCCCATGCTTCCACCATGGCCTCCCTCTCTGCCCATCAAAGCCTGGCATTTCCCACAATGCCCAATGCAAGTCACCCCTCCACTGGGAAGCCTTCCTTCCCTGATTAGTATGGTCCTGTGCTGCCAGAGTCTATGCTGATTTTACTAATGATAATTTATATCATGTTTTATTCATAGTTCTCACACGATGAGAAAAACGTGAAGTGAATCTTCAAAAAATAAAATCACAAATTGCATGCTATAATGTTTTGGCAGACCTGATGGTTTATATACAGGGTCTATATTATCTCCCTGTGATCGTGCCATGCTAGCTGCTGAACAGAAATGCCCACCTGTGTGGATTTGGCGTGATGTCTGAGTGTTGAGGGTTTTGGAGGACATCCTTCCTTTAAAATGTGACCATGGGTATATCCCAATTTAGCACTTGCTGTATCTTCATGATTCCATATGTATCAGTGCTCATGAGCTGGCCTAGCTTCCTTACAGGCCTTATGGTGGAGGGCAGATGAGATGTTCCTTCACACCCAGCCCTGGCACACTCTACTGATTGGGACCAAAGAAGAAAAAGGTATCCGAGTTTTCACCTACTCTCTATCAGGTTAATTTTCCAGGAAAACAGTGTTGATTGTATAGAGTAAATAAAACTCTCTACCCTAAGCAAGGGGCTTTCAATTCATCAAGGGGAAAGGCCAAAGCTGTGTTTATTATCGAAGTAGCTAAGAGTTGATTGACAGGTCACCTACAGTGACTTCTTCCTTTTAGACTCCATGGGTTTAGTCCAGCTCAAATACTTATTGACAGCCATTCTGGGCTAGGCCTGACCCTGAATGTAGCCTGAAAATTCCTTAAGGTCCATGCTGAGAAAATGATTCTTCACTCTATCTACTTCGTTACGTTTAAAATTCAGAACACTGAGTTCCTAAGAATGAGGAGTAGCTGTGTTTCCATGCTTGTTCATAGTCTGATGGGATAATAAATGTCTATAACCATTAATATCCCTGCCAGCAGATATCCATCTGAGGGGGTTAGAATGCGCCGGGATGAATTTTGCCTGACATGGTGGGCACTGGTGCTCACTGAACGTTCCTGCTTCTTGGTCCCACACAGTCGTTGACGTCTATCAAGGCTGGTGTGGCCCCTGCAGACCCGTGGTGAGCCTGTTCCAGAAGATGAGGATCGAGGTTGGCCTGGACCTTCTGCATTTTGCATTGGTGAGACCTCTCTCAGCAGAATGTCATAAAACATTGTTAAAACATTTAAAAACAGGAACAGGAAGTGTGAGCTGCCTTTTTACAGATTGTTGAGAAGGCATCAGCTGTGGGTTTTTCTGTTATCAGTCTGATGCTTCATAATTTCTTGAGAGATGAAGATTCCTACTCCAGGCCCAGCTCGCTGACAGTCCCCTGGGCTGGTGCAGTCTCTGGATGCTGTACGCAGGGACGCAACATGCGTCACTCCAGGGCAGGTGCTCCTCCTTGGCTCACAATGCCGTGAACGCTGAAGTTTCACTCTCAGAGCTGGGCTTCAAGGTTTCAAGGTTTCCATCCTCTGCTCCATAAAGGGGAACTTTGTGCAAATGTTTCCTTGGATTAATGTATGGAAATGGGAAGAAATTCCACAGAAGTATGTAAGAGTCGTTAGATAAGCTGCATAGGTTTGAGGCTCATAGACAGAACACAGGAGAAAATAAACCTCACGCTAAGCTCACAACAAGTTTGACTTCGAGGATTTTGCCCTTCCTCCCTTAGGCATCAGTTTCGACACTTCTGTGGCATGTGTGCAGGAAATGCCTGGATGGGGAGTCGTTATGTCCATGTACGGGGTTCCTCGTGGAGGACCTGCCCGCTCTGTGGCTGCCCTGCCCATCACGGCAGCGACGATGTTAGTGGAAGAGCAGCTAGGTGGAGAGCAGGAGAAACCGTTGTTCGCTCCTCATTTTATTCTTAAAAGTCCACTGCCAACAGTTTCTGCCAATATATTGAGAGGACAGTTGTTATGATTCTGATGAAAAACAATAAAAGGAGAAGCATGAGAGCGAGCCAGGGTTTCACCTGAGGAGGGCGGTCATCATGTGTGTGGTGTGTGCGTGTGTGTGTGTGTGTGGTATGTGTGGTGTGTGTGTGTGTGTGTGTGGTATGTGTGGTGTGTGTGGTATGTGGTGTGTGTGTGTGTGTGGTATGTGTGTGTGTGGTATGTGTGGTGTGTGTGGTACGTGTGGTGTGTGTGTGTGTGTGAATTGTCCTGTGCAGTTCTCCTGCCATCATACCCCTGTACATGCTGTGCCCCAGGGTCCTGCCGACAGCTTGTTTTCTTTAGGCGGAGGCAGACAGTCTTGATGTCCTTGAAAAATACCGTGGGAGGTGTGAGCCGACCTTTCTGTTTTACGCAGTAAGTACATTTTCAGAACCAGAAGTATTTGATGGTTGCACATCATTGGCATTCAGATAGATGAGTCTCATTGGCATTAATTCTCACTGGGAGTCACCAGGGAGCCTCGCTGATTCAGACGAGTCATGTGGTTTTCTCCTTGGCCCTCCTTATTTAGGCTAAGAACAATGTCCTTCAGTCATGGTAATGCAGGCCCTCGACTGGGATGGCGGTCTGAGGGTACTGCTTGCTGGCAGTGAGGGGTGGATGGCACAACTCCCAGGTCGCTCTGAGCTTGGGCAGACTTCCTGACCAGCTATACAGAATAGGAATCATCAAATGCATATGCTCCTTCTGGCTCTCAAACACTCTTGACTGAGATTTCACTCTCAGAGAACAGAGTTTCAAGCTCTCTATCCTCTGCTCCATAGAGGGGAACTTCCAGCGAACATGAATTCTCCCTTTGTGGGGTGGACAAGCTCTGCATTCACCTTTATTTAATCATAAAACATGAAGATATGTTTATAGAATGTCAGAAAAGAGAGGGACCGTTGAGGAAAGTCAAGTGGTTCAGTGTTTTGAAGTTCATTTGGATGTCTCTGTGTGTGACATCTATGCTCTGCTCCATGACCCTTAGGGTCCACTGTCACATCTGGCTTCCTAGGTTTAGGTCACCTGCCAGGCCTTGAAGGCAACACCTGATATGCTCCTCCTGGCCTGGTCCAGCCTCTCATCATACATCAGGGCAACTGGGCCTCCCCTACTTCCCCCAGGCCACCTGATAGACAGGCCAGGGTTCTTTAGTTTGGAAAGCTTTGGGCTCCTGTTCTCAGCACTGAAAGTATTATAAATTGGAAGTTCATGATAAAACATTATTTGAGCCTTGGGTTTTAGTAGGGAGACTGAAGTCATATGATGAAACATGGGTGGAAGCTGGAAGGAGAAATGGGAAGGAGTTGAGAAGAATGTGCCCACAGTAAAACTGACATCAAGGCACAGTTGTAGAAAAGGGATCATTACTATGTGGTTTGCTTGCTTGAGCCTGTAGTGATTAAAGCATCATCATAATCAGCTGTGTTGGGACATGTGCCCCGCCGGCAGGCTCCATCACAATCTCTCGCCCTGTGGGGGTTCACTGGGGCGGGGGACCCAGAGGGGGACCCACTCTACGTGAACTTCTCTCTCTCTAGATCACTGCTTTCTGCGTAATATGCATAGAGGCTGCTGACAAAGTTGAAGCAAGAAATTGAAGTTCACCCCAAATACCACCTCCACCCGACTACCCCAGACAGAGTTGGGAATCGAGTCTTGCTCTAAATTCTAAGAATCCTGTACATTCCCTTATTAAAGCAATGGTCTTGTTCTATTGTAATTGTTTCTTTGACATGACCACCTCTCTGCCCACCAAGCTTCCCATTCCCTGGGAGTGGCGACTATGTCTTTTCATGTTTATTGTTCATATTCTTTGCCTCTGTCTGGTGCTTGGCAGAGTAAGTGCCCAATAGGTATTTGTTGAGTCAATGAGCCACATGTAGGCCACACTGAGTAACTCACAACCTAGTGTGCCCTCTCCCTCTCTTAACTAACTCCCTGTTGCTCTGAAAGACATTTGGAAGGGAGGAGGCATGGGGTGGAAGGCAGAGGAGGAGTGGAGGCTTTGAACCTTAACCTTGGGCACACTGCTAAACAAAGCTCTTGGACTCTCTCACTGGCCTTGAAAGAGATTAATATCTGGGAAGAGGGTTTCATGTGGCTTGAGCAGCACATTTGTCCTGCATTCCAGGGAGGAGAATTGGTGGCTGTGGTTAGAGGAGCAAATGCCCCACTGCTGCAGAAAACCATCCTAGACCAGCTGGAGGCTGAAAAGAAGGTGTTGGCCGAAGGCAGAGAACGGAAAGTGGTAAGCTCACAGGTGTGCTCCTGGGGTGAGGCCAGCCATTGCCTCCCCTTCCCCAACTAATTTTCCTGGTGCGATCAGCTGGAAGCTTCATTAAATGCTCACCGGGGTCCTCACTGAGAGTTCAGGGGAGAGCAAGCGCTATGCCCACTATGACATGTATGCATTTTGAAGCTTTCTTTTAAAAAGTCACCCCCTTCATCCAGAACACTTTAACTTCTTTTATCCATTTGCCTTGCATCTCCCACTTCGACTTGCAACAGGGGTTTCTGGATCACTGACAATGAACTCGGAAATAAAAATAAAGTTATGGAATCACACAGTGGGTAGGAGAAATGCAGCCTCAGGATGAAATCTCTCCTGGTGACCTGCCGTCCTCACCTCACCTTCTTGAAAGTTTAACTTCTGATTCTAGCGGGTTCATGCCTTAAATTGAGAAATTAAGCTCTATCGTGACCACGAGAAATAGGGTCAGCATAACTTGTGATTTTAACGAATTGTTTCTATGATAACACAGACAAAGAATCAGCCGCCTCTGAAAAGTGACACACCTTAGGTCGAGAGAGGTATTTCCTGGTGCTTTGAGCATCTGCCAAAAGAGCCTTAACATTGTTTAATGTTCACTGTTCAAGTTTTCATATTCGGTTTCAAATAGCAAAGGCCTATTTTGATAGAACGGATTAAAAACAAATCATATTTTACCCCAGAATATTGGCAGCCCCCAAGAAAGACAATCACAAATTCTCTGTCTCCTCCAGGAGAAAAAGAGCTCCCTCCTTACTACCTCCCCGCACCGCGTAGCTAGTCACTTAATATTCCCTCGCATTTCAATTCTTCTCCTGCTTTCTCGCCAACTCTCTATTTTGTCTTTCTTTCTCCTTCCTATCTGCTCAATGCTTGTGAAAACGAAAAGAATCTAAACTTTAAGATCCGCACGGATTTCCCCGTCTCTGAATGCTCTCACTCCCCTCCATTACCCAACTATGAAAAAGGATCTCATAGTTTCCAAAACGGATCATCTTGACCCTCTTTTTTTTTTTGGCTCTTATATTTTGGACCTTTACTTTTTTGGTTTCGTCAGGTTTTTAAAAGTCTCTGTGGTGATTTTAATTAGCTGACTGCTTTCTGTTCATGACCAATCTACACCAGATTAAAGACGAGGCTCTTTCTGATGAAGATGAACGTTTTTCTCACGAAAAGGACGGTGGCGAAGATGAGGACGTGGGTGAGTGTAGAGCCAACAAGCGAGGCAAAAAGGCCAAGCAGACTCAGATTTGATGCGTTTTCAAAAATATATGTGAGTAATCAGCTTATTGAGCAATCTGAACTCTGGGAAGATTAACTATAAAACTTTTTGTCTCCAGTCACCCAACTTCAAACATACTGTGTCAGATCTCCCTTCTTCCCTTTAATGGCATCTTGGGCACTTTTCACAGCTTTCTGAACATGTTCAAATATAACAAGTGTGACTTTCGTGGCAATTACCAGGCATCGGGAAAAGCTCCACTTAATACAATGGAAAGTAGTGACACTAATAATGTGAAGTAATAATGCTGGTGCTACCTTAGTCCTTATCTGAGCTAAAGAGCTCGGTTTTTTTTTTTTTCGCCTTTTTTCCTGAAGAGTCAGAAAGTCAGCTGTACTAAACACCTTCCCCCCTCCACACACACACAGCCCTTACCCTCTTTCCCTCATCTTCCAAGAATCAGCTCGCGGGTTCTGTACGCCTGGGCATCACAGTTCTTCCCGAACCGCCACTGTGAGAGGAACAGTTTGACCTGACAGCGTGAAGGGAAGCCGGAAGTTAGCAACGCTGTTACTGGGACGACGGCCGAGACACCAGGGGAAACCAGGACTAAGTTCAGGAACTGAGTTGGAAAGAGAAAGAAGATTTTGATTATTGCACAAAGTAGAAAGGCAGTTTATTTGTGTGTGGATATTCAGGACTTTCTGAGTTGGATTCTAACCAGGAAAGAGGCTCAGTTTAGAAACGCAAAAAACTTTAAGTGTGAGAAGAAAAACCATTGATTTGGCTTCTACAGGAAACATTTGTCGCCTCCTTTTCGAATTATCTCTTCTTTCTGCCCTCCCCCACCCATCATCAAATCAAATCTCTCCACCTAGAAAACACAAAACCCTGTCTTTGCCCATAGCCTTCCTCCCCTTCACGCTGAGCTTCCTCTACTCCTTGGCCCACCTTCTGCTCCTGCCCTGACTTGCTGATCTGGCCTCTGTGCCTGCTCCCCCCGAAACTGATGCTCCCCAGGGCACCAGTGACCTTCTTTGTGCCAAATCCAAGGGGCCATTTCCAGTTATCTCCTATGGCCTCTTTCTGCAGATTTGGATGTTGTCAAAATGTCTTCATTCTCAAAACCCTCTTGTCTCTTGGTTTCGTAACCTTTTCTCATTTTCTTTCTATATCTCTGGCCTTTCTGCAGCTTTGTCTTCACTGGCTTCGTTTTTTCCACTCCCTTTTCAGGCCAGAGTTGTCCAGGACCCTGATCTAGCCTCTTCCCTTGTCACCTTACAGTTCTAGCTGTTCTCACGCGTTGCTCGATGTATAAGAAAACTTACTGTAAGAGTCTCTTAAAGTCTAAGTGTTCATAGGATGTTAGAAATAGTACTCAGAGAAAATGAATAGGGTTGTTGCTTCAAACGATTCACATATTTTTGAGATTTCCAAAGTGGGAGGCCCTCCTCAAATGCAGATATTGTCAAGTTTCGTTGCCACACAACCGATGTAAAAGTTGAGAACAAAAAATAGGCTGTGGGGAAACCAAAACCTGTGGGAAAGTGTAGGTAGCTCACCAAAGCCAGGTATGTAGAAATAGGAACACAACAGGGGTGAGCTCATGGAGTGGACACAGGGCTCCCTACAGCTTCTGTGGGCCTGAGCGGTGAACGACAATCATGTGGCACCTCCTTCAGTACCACGGCTGGTTGAACCGATGGACACTGACCAAAGGACAGCCTGTCAGGAGACTGGTCAGTGAGCTACGACTGGTGCCTTGACTCCACACAGCAAGCTGGCCAGTCTGGCCTTCTCTTAGGAGCATTTGAACTGAGACAGAGAAGACTGATGCTGCAGTCTGGTAGTATGTGTTAGTGCTGAAAAGTCATGTAGACTCAGGGCCGAGGGGAGCCATTATTGGCCACAGGTCAGGAAAGTCAAAAAAGAAAAGTTGGCCAAGAAGCCAGTAGAGTAAGAGGAGAACACAGTAGACAGCAGTCAGAGGTCAAAAATTATGAGAGGGTGACCGGAAAGGACAAGGGTGGCCAGTCCTGCACTGCCTCTGCTCCAGCTCCCCCCGCCCCTCCCCCCACCCACAGGCTGACTCTTCCAGGATTTCTGGGTTTCTGTTCCTGAGTAGTCTTTAATCTCTTCCCCCCTCCCTCCTCCACTCCTTCCTTCCCAGGTTTATGTCCCTCGCATATCTCTGTCCCTTCCAGCCGGGTTGAGGTTGAGGTTGAGAGCCTGACTCACTCTTCTACTAGAGTCTAGATCTGCAGGGGCACAAATAAGAGGCCAGGAGAGGGAACTCTGGGAGGCTGCATGGACCCTGCGGACGGCCTCCTGAGAGCCCAGAGTCCGACAGCACCATCCTCGACTTATTGCAGTTTCATCAGAGAAGTCCTGTACCTTGGCAATCATTAAACCAGATGCAGTTGTCCATGGAAAGACTGATGAGATTATTATGAAGGTAAGAGAGAGAACACTTACCCTACCGACTGTCTTCATGTCTTCTCTGGTGGAAAAACAGGGGCAGGGCATCGTGCAGCAGTGTCCTAGTAGGAAAAAGAAGGCTTCTAAGGAGTTTTAACCAAGACTCCATTTAAGTAAATTAAAAATCTGAAATCGAATTGGGACAGATATGATGATGAGGGTATCCACTGCTTTCAATATGGTGTTTTCCATGATCTCTTACTTCTCAACACATTTAAATGAGAATTTGTGCTTGATTTACCCTTTTAGAATGTGTGTGTGTGTGTGTGTGCGCGCGCGCGTATGTATTTATATATATAATTACAGATCCAAGAAGCTGGGTTTGACATTTTAACAAATGAAGAGAGAACTATGACAGAGGCAGAAATGCGACTCTTCTACCAACACAGAGCCGGAGAGGTCAGCTTCTCTGCTTCCATACATCCAGCACATTCTCACTTCCTCCTCTTTCTCCAACAACATTATGTTTATAGGTTGATATTAGTTTGGGACAAAATAGAGTATTAGGAAGAACAAGAATATGAACAGCAAGTGGGCTGTGAATTTGTTCTCTCAATCGTTATAGGCTGTATACCGGGTATAAGTTCTTCGGTTGCAAGGAGGAGATTTTGACTCCACCTTAAGTAATGAAACAGGGATTTATTGGAACGATCTTCCATAACTCCCAGAGTTGAAGGGAGAGAATTGAAGGAAGAGTTGAACAAGAAGATGTTGGGGAGAAGAATCAAGGCAGTGTTAGGGGTCTCAGGAGCAAACCCTCATGAACAGTCAATTCAGGTGCTGCCTTTGGAGAACTAGGTTTAGCCCCTCTCTAGTTGTCTGCCTGTGACTCACCTACTTGGAAGGGAGGGTCTGGTTGGCCTCGCCTGGGTCAGGCCGTACTTCCCAGGTGAGGTGTGTGTGTATGGGCCGGGGTTGGGGTCGGGGTGGGGATGGTCAGGCATTATGGTTGTCAGCCAGACTAAGACCCAGTGAAATGGGGGAAGGGCTGTTCCCTGAAGGAAAACCAGAAGGCTGTTACATGAAGAAGGGGGAAGGGTTGCAAGGCACTTAAAAAGAGTCTCAGCTACATCCCACCCCTTGGTTATTCAGCATCCACATGATTTCCATCTATGTGGTCTTTCAAATGTGCCTATGTAATCTATTATAGTCTCATGTTCAATCAAAAAACGAGTCGACTCAAAGTCTCCTCTTTCTGCCTTTAATTTATATCTGGGTTCTCTGGGTGTGGTGGGGCATCACCGCCACCTCTCCCTGGCTCCCTCCACAGGCATGCTGGCTGGTGGCAAGGCTGCTGGTGGGATGAGACAGCTGAGCCTCTGCTGGGTCCCCGTTTCTCTTCCATGTTTCAGGAGGCATTTGAGAAGCTGGTACATCACATGTGCAGTGGACCAAGCCGCCTTCTGATCCTTACCAGGACTGAGGGCACCGAGGACGTTGTCCCCGCCTGGCGAACCCTCATGGGACCCTGTGACCCCAACGTGGCAAGGATGAAGCAGCCTGACAGGTGATGTCACCAGCTGTGGTCCTTTCATTTATCTCAAAACCTGCATCCAAGGAAGCAGAGAGCCCTGCTCGATGCTTAGCCCAGAATCGTGGGTAACACATAGGGCTCTCTGATGGCCATGAAGCTCCCCCTTTGTTATATATTTGGGGAGACCCTGACCTCTTTGTTATGTATTTGAGGAGATCTTGCCATTCTCACTCTCTGATCCAGTCCCCAGCCCTTCACTGAGTGCCTCCCGTGATCTGCCTCCTTGCTGCCTCCTCCCCTCCTCTGCCCTGTTCCGAAGGCTGCGGCTGGATCCAGTCCTCGCTGTTCTCTCTGTAGCCAGAGGGTCCCGTAGTATGGTCCCAGGACGACCTTCAACACTTATCCAGGAAATACAGATTCCAGGGCCCTGCCCAGGCCTGCCACGTCAGAAACTCTGGTTGGGACCTAGGAATATGCATTGTAGACTCAACCCTCTGCACCTCTACACCCTACCCAGGGTGTCCTGAGCATGAGCACCCTGTTCTGCGTACTGTGCTAGGGGCAAGGTCTGCTCGTTGTCCCTGTGTGTTATCTAGCCGGGCACCACCAATGCCAAATTCACTGGGTCTTTTCTTTGAAAATGAGAGGGGCTCAGCCAATAGGAAAGAAATTAGCAAGAGACCAAGTAGCCGAGGTTGTACCTGGTAGTTGTAAGGGGCCAGGAACATTCACATATGAGGCAGTGAAAGAAAAGCCCAGTGCTCAGATCTTAGGTTACCACATACTCAGGCAGGTCCCTTCCCTGAGCCTCAGTTCTCTTGTCTGTAAATGGGGATATGAGCATCTAACGGGGGAGACCGTAGAGTGCACAGCTTTCGGGATCTCTTTTTCCTCTTACTGTGTGACGTGGGGCCAGCTTTCATCTCTCTGTTTCTTGATTTCCTCATCTGAAAAATGGGTGCTATAGTAGTCGGACCTGCCCCAGACGTTGATGTGCAGATT
>NW_011889001.1:2899399-2914642 GCF_000151845.1 Pteropus vampyrus | reverse complement strand
AAGAGCATGTATGTGAAGCACCCGGCAACATGCCCAGAACGCCGCCACGACGGGGTAGGTGTCAGCTACTACCCTCCTGGCTGTTGTTCTTGGCATTTTCAACAGAGAGAAAGCCATTTTACAGAAACACAGGGTGCTGATTGGTAGCTGGTGACCCTGTTGCCAGAGAGAAAAACATTTCTTTTCAAATGAAACAATTGTGTCTTGTACATTTTGCCAATGTTTCCAGTCTCCGCGCTCAGTACGGCACAGAGATGCCCTTTAATGCGGTCCATGGAAGCCGAGATGGAGAAGACGCCAGCCGAGAACTGGCTTTGCTTTTCCCCAGTTTTAAGTTTCCAGATCAAGTTCAAGAAGCCCCTCTGGGTAAGTCATTGAGGCAGGTTTGGTCTTTATTAAATCTGCATTGAGTATGCGGCGGGGACTGATAATAGCTATGTGGTAACCAAGCCTTCAATCTAATAAGGTCCTGTTCAGAAATCAGAAACCAGTATGCGAGGTCAGTAGCAGTCCTGATCTGTTTTGCATTTTCAGAGTAACAGTATTGCATTTTAATACCTCATTACATTGTTTTTCCTGTATTACTTTAGAGCCATACTTTTGTTGCAAAGCTACTCTACATTTTCCTGTGGAAACCACTGGGAAAATATAACTTTCTGGAAGCCTACATCAAAGCCCATCAGAGGCCAAATGCTACCCCCTCACTTCCTCTGTGTGTGCACACCCTATGCTAAACCCTGGTGGGGTTGCTGAGAAGCAGAGGGGCCCTCTGTCTGAAGCCTGCTGTGACCCTCATATCCCTCAGTCCCCCCATTTTGGGGAAAGCATGCTGGTCATCACCTCCGAATCTGGGTGAGAAACCCAAGGAGTCCAGAGTGCATGTGACTTACCCCATTACGCAAGAACCAGGCCTGGGCTGTGCTGCTCCTGCTGCTCAGGTGCATGCTTCTGGTCTGAACCTGAAGTGAGCTGGAAGGGGCTAGGGCTTGAATACCCTGGGAACGGCAAAGGATGCGCCAGGGAAAAGGCTGCATGAAGATCTGAATTGGTAATAACCTCCGTGTCCCTACACGCTTGGGTTTTAACCAACGTATTTACCTAAATGTTTGATTTGTTTATGGTCTCCTCAAAACCTGAATCTAGCCAAGTAAAAATAGGTGGTTTGAGGGCAAGGTAAGGTAGGATGGGAGTGGACCCGTGCTGGCCCTTATTTAATCCTTGCCACTCTCAACTGCCAGCTGAGGGACAAGCTGAGAGTGTAATGGAGTTTAGGGAGTTGAGAAATCATGGGGAAGTACCAAGTTTACACATCCAAGTGTGTACTGTGGTTCTTCAAAGCCATCCCCCTACCGGAAGAAACACTCTGGTGACCGTAGCACTGCTAGGGCCAGCTTTCCTCTGGGGACCTGCCTCAGAGAGGGCCCATGATGCATTTCTTTATTTGCCCAGGGTCATGGGACATCTTTGCCCTTTTGGGGGTGACTGGAAATAAGTAGTTATAACTCAGGGCCAAGTCTGGGGAAGGAGGAGAGCAAACTGGCTGGGGAGTACTCATCGGGGCTATTAGTGCTGGGAGATCACGAGGCTGACTTTTGGGCCTCAGGTAATAATAAGCACAGGGGACAATTCCAGAAGGGTCTGATCCCAGACCACATCCTGGGAATAAGTACACAGCCTCCAGCGGGCATGACTGAAGCAGCTTCGTTGGGGTGCTGATGTTCTGCCACTTTGATGCGTCATACCTTCTCAGTGGTCAGGAGCAGAGTGTGCTTTCAACTTACCCAGAGCCTTTTCTGCTAAGGGCAGGGGTCAAGGGCACTGGAAACAGATAATCCTGAGTTTGAATCCTGGTTCCACTGTTTACCAGCTGAATAGCCTCTGGAAAGTTGCTTACCTTTTTGGGGAATGGGTGAAATGGAGATGATAGACCCACGACAGCCCCATAATAATACCTCCGTAATGATCCTCTTCCTCATAGGGCTGTTGTGAAGATGCAAGGAGACAAGGGTGCAAAGTTCTCGGCCTGGTCCCCAAATGCATTAATTGCTCAACCAATGTTGTACATTCTCCTTAATTCTTGAATTCCCACTCCCAAACACACACATTAGGACCTCTCTTTGCTTCCACCCTGCCTGCTAACGGCATCATCTGTGATGTAGTTTGTTCCCCTTCCTCTGTTTCTTTGTGGATGGTGTGTGGGACAGAGGACCGTGTTTCAGAAGTCCTACAGAAAATCTGTTGTCCCACAGGCCACGAGGCTGAAGGAGCTGTGGGCCCCACCCAGGTGGTTCACTGCCCTGAGGACGTGGATTGAGATGGCCGTGCAAGTGACCAGGGGTGAGCTTCCCAGACGAAATGTCAGTGCTCTTGTGTCTGCTGCACATAAAGAAACCTCTGGCATTAGATCTTACTCTTTGAGCACCAACCTTTTTTGGTTTAGCTACCTTTCATGACTAATAAAAAAATATACTTTCCTGCCTTATTAAATAGTAGGTAGAACATATATGAACTTTTTTTGTTTGCTGTCTCTGGGATTTTACAAAATACATGGACATTAGTTATTGTTCTCTGCTGTGCTATGGTGTCATCACAGGGGCACTGAGTTACATAGGACAGTGTTCCCCCAACAATAAATCTACTTTTTGAATTAAACCAGTTTAGAGCTTAACTTGGTTAACTATGAATTTGAAAACAGTGCAACAAGATTGGATATGATACTTCCAGGCATATCATATTGTCTTGAAGGCAAGTAGGTATAAATAGGCTTTAAATCTTCATGCTGCCTACCCAAGCCACATGGACAGTTGTCACACTGCCATATTTGCCATCTGGGGCCTCTGTAAATCAGGGCGTGTTCATGAAGCAATGCTTGGGGTTACACTTGGAAACAGGGTCCGTCAAATTTTCTTAACGCTCCCTCCCCCCTCCTTTTTTTTTTGGTTTCTGATTCTGGCTAGAGCCTAATTTTAGAACCTGAGTGCTCGTAGTGGAGCCAGGTTGCCTCCAGCTTCCACTAAATTGCCTGGTTTAGCCGTCTCTCCACGGTTGTGGCCTTGAGGGATCCAGGTTTTCAGTAAAAAGTAACTGTTATTACCCCATGAATATTAACACGCACAGCCATTCTTTTTTACCAGTTTGCTCTTCAGTTTATTTATAAATTCACTAAGCCCAGGCATACTCTTTCCTCTCTGACTAAGCAAAAGGCAGTGTTCTACATCACTAGGCAAATGTCAGTGATTTCTTTCTCACTTGCTGGTTTCTCCAGAGAACTCTGTTCCTCTGACTTGACGTTCTTTAAATGGGCAATTAGCTCCCAGAAGACTGCTCTTCATGGGTGAATTCCTCTTTCCGCAGCCTATAGCACAAGGCACTGTGCGGGCACTGGAGAGTGAAGGATGAGTCAGGCTGCCTGAAGGTGGAGACCAGAGCCTATGACAGAGTGGGTGGCTGTATTCCCCGTGACTTTGTGTCACCTCTGGATGGAAACGCGAATGCCCATTGTGCTCATCCGCATCTGTACAGGCCCCCTTGTGAAACAATGGAACTCTCCCTGACAGGATGCCTCGAGGGAGCTGAATCCACTGTTCCCAATCCACGGAACCCCAGCCTGCCTTCGGGTTGTGCTCTTCCCTGGGTGAGTGGGCTCGATTGCTCTGTGCCCACCTCAGAGCTGGTCATGCTTTGGAGAAGCACTGGAGCCCTATGCCTTGTCTTCCATACCACGGGTATTGTGTGGCTCTGAATGAGCTATTTGGGGGTGTACTCAGTTGACGGCTACCTTATCTCCCCAGAAGCTGGGAAGCCAAGGATCTTCCTTGGAAGATCATCTCATCACTGGAGAGAGATGAGAAATGGAGGAACCACGGTCTCTAAAAGAGGGGAGAGGAAGAGTAGGTGAGGGAACTGAGCCTGTTGGGGAGGGAGGTGATGTGTTGGCGTCTGTGATGATCTTTAAACCTTTCTGGGAAGTAGCTGGGAGTGGCCGGGCTGGGAAAGAGCAAGCATGAGGCACATTAGGTGACAGGACTAGAGAGGGAGGGGTGTTGACACAGCCCTTCCTTCCATTACATGGTAGGGCATTTCTTTTCTCAGAATCTAGAAGGTTCATGGCGGAAGGGGAAAGAGAAGGCTCCTGAGAGTGGCGACAATGTTGGCCAACTCTTGAGGATGGACCTCCTTGGCAGACACTGTGCACCTGGGTTCCTCCAACAGAAGAAAACCAGGGGCTGCAGATGGCCAGTTTTGGGCATTAAGGCCTCTCAGCTCCTGGGTGTGAGTGCCTGACAGGGTGGAGGGCTGGCTCCTTCCTAAAAACTGGCTCTGGCTCTCCACCTCAGTGAGACTGGGCAGGTGACTGCTTAGTGGACAAGGCCAGGAACCAGGGGCTGCAGAGATAGAGGGAGAAAGGCATGTGGCCCCAGTAGGCCATGATGTGGCACTTGAGGATGGGGGTTCCCTCAGTCTTCTCTGAAGCCAGGTCATAGACCAAGTTTTCCCTCATGCTAGGAACTAACATGTGCCTCTTTGCTCAGCAATCAAGAAAAGTCGGTGCCTGGGGTAGGACTGGGGCAGCACCAGCCCTATCCCAGGTGGCAAGTCCTCCCTGTTGGCTCTCAAACAGGATCTGGGGGCAGTCCCCCTATCTTCTCCCCCTTTCTCAGGCCTCACTTCCAAGTTTCCCCTGTGACAGAGGCATTCCCTCCCCTGCCTACTGCCTCACCACCCTTCTCCCCGTGCTCTGGGGCAGATGTCCTTGGCTTTCTCTCTGTATCGAGTGAGACCAGGAGGTAAGAGGAGCTTCTCTACATTTTAGAGATGGGGAGAAGGCAGCGCACACTGCGTGAAGCGCGCCCACGGATCCCTGCAGACCAACAGCAGCCGGTTGTGCACTGTGCAGCTGGTCATTTGCCAGACTTTGGGCCCGAGGCCAGCAGGTGATGGCAGTGGAGGTGCAGCATACATAAAGGGAAGAGGAGAGGACGGAGGAGGTAGAAACAACATGGGGGGGGGTGGGTCCCAGTGGCTGGGAGTGACCACCTGTAAAGGGTCTGTTAGCCTTCAGGAGGCCAAGAAGAGAGGGGTGCCCAGAATGCTACAGATGCCCCTGGAATCTGTACTGACCACCAGCCTCCATCTCTGAAATACAAAGTCACGTCCTGGTTTCTTATTCACCAAGAATCACAGGTTATAGAAGCCAGTACACATTATCTCCTAATGTCTCCTAATGTTCTAGACATTTGGAAAACAGACTCCTTTATAGAAGTTGCCATGATCTTTCTTGGCTTTTATTTGCATGTGTTAAAATCATATTATCCAAACACTACCAGAAGAACATGTACTGTTCTGCATAAAGTGCTTAAGGAAAAAAAATGCAACTTATTAAATTGGACATTCTTTTCTAGTTCATAAATTTTGGGTTACAATCAGGGCACAAAAGGAGAAACAGAATGCAGTATTAGAGAGAGCGAGAAGCTTAGTTAAGAACTTGGGTGGAGACACAAGATCACGTCCCATTCCTCCCACTTCCTTGCTGACTGAACACTGCACCTGTGTAAAGCAGCAAACAGCTTCGTTTTAATAAATACATTTTCCTTCATTCAAATCAGAAAGTTAATTATATAGTAAAGCACTTTTTCTTTGATCATTTGTTTATAGCCACAGGCAAGATTTAGCCACAGAGTTTAAGTGTGAAAGTGTTACTTCATTGGGCCTTCAGCTTTCTAATGCTATCTGAGTTCAAGATTGTCTCAGCAATTCATTATCGGTTTCTTTATATTTACCTGGTACTTTTAAATACCAACTCTATAGTGCCTTGTGTTACAAATGCCAAACAAGGGTATTTTCTCAGTACTAGAAATGTCAATGGAGTGGGCCTAAATGAGGCTTTATTCCCAATAAACTAGATTTTCTTTAAACTGGCTCTCTCACATTAGCACACGGATAGCTGCACAAAACCCAAATAATTGTTGTGACAGATTTTTAAATCGGTGATGTTCTAAAAAAAATAACCACTTGGAAATCTCTGTGTTTGAATCTTGGGTGGTCATGTTGAGAACAAGAAAAATTGCATTAAATACATTTAAAACATTCATTTGCAATCAAACATATTTGAATCTTCCAAGGAAGGTACAGGTTGGTGATGGGGTGGCTTCAACGCAAGCAACCTCATCAGGAGTGGCTGGTGTGCTTGGGACCCTGCAGTGGCACACACTCGTGGCAAGCTTCTGGGCCGCAGACTCCGCTTCCTGGCCATAGGGCCTTTGACCTTTTAACAAAGGGAAAAGGAAGGCTCGTTCTACCTTCGAACAGTCAAGAGAAACCTCTGTTGAGTTCACCTTGAAGCTGACCCAGATGTTGGAGCAGGCGCCAAGCTAAGGGCTTACAGAAGGGCTGAGCAATATCCACTGTGAAAAGAAGTCATCTTCGGTCTGCCTGGAGAGAGTCCCTTTCCTTCTTTGAAACTTCCGTGCTTTTGGCTTCGAGCAGGAAAAGATCTTAGCCGCATCTTTTACTAAAATTTCTATTTTACTTTACAAAAGGACACTCACTAACAGTCCTAAATGACTAGTGTGGAATTGCTGAGTTAGCTAAGAGAAAAACAGCTTTCTAAACTATCCTGTTCTTTGCTGCTTTCTACAGATGGTTCTCTAAAACTTTCTTTAGTTTCACAGTGATATATGCTGTTTCCGGAAGCACAAGGTGATTGGACTTTGTTTCCAGGAAGTGATGACCTACTTTATTTTGAGCATAAGGTTCTATGACTGGTTCTAAATCCTGCCGGATACTGCTATATTAATGACGGGGCTTAGGGCACTTGGTGCCCAGTTCCTGCCAAGGGTAGCCCACTAGAGTCACGGTTGGGCTTTCACTATCAGTAGTTCTATTTCCCTTTGATGCTTCAAAAAAACCTATGGTAAATGTGTCCCCTCACTCTACTCCACCCTGTCCACCTGACTTGGAAGCCTGAGAGCTTATTGAATTAGGCTGATATTGACGGCAGTAAGATGCTAGCTTACTATTTTGCACAGCACCATATATCGTGCCTGTTATTCAGGCCAACTATAGCCAATCTTTTTCTTTTTTTGTTTTTCTTTTTTTTTTATATATAAAGAAAATCTATGTAAGTTGAGGTTCAGAAATGCATATATTTTTTACTTACAAATATTCATCTGACCAAAATTCAACATAACCTTTATGGAACACTTAACAATTGTTTTGTTTTTAAAATAACATTTCATTCAAACTGTATATAATTCAGTAAAGTTTTTTATACAGCAAGCAATGCTTAAACCCTGGAAAATCTGTAGAAAAGAGATTTTCACACAAAATAAGAAAAGAAAAATTTGAGGTATTCCCCCCACATACATCATTCATCCTGATCCACGTGCACACACGCACACGCGTACACACACACCTGTGTGTGCACAGACACATTCTCACTCACAAAGTGGCTGCAGCATAGGCAAAAAATTGTAGGTCCAAAGGAAAATGATTGATTGTTCTAATAAAGAGTCCAGGTAGCTCAGAAAAAAAAAAACAAAACAAGACAAAAGAAAACACAATAGTCCTCTGAGGAAATTACTACCTCAAAAATATGTTCTCAAGATGAATTTGAGATCTAAGCCTACCAAATTGCTTTTGCAAAACAGCTCCCTGCAGTCCAAGGTGACTTGTGCAAATAGAAGGAATCGAATGAGGCTAGTTCCTGTACTTCCTTTAACAAGGATGTGGGACGCTCGCAGGTGCCCAGGGTGCTCCCATCACGCCAGGTACTGCTGCAGTGCCGTCTTGGCCCTGAAATCACAAAGTTCCTGTTAGCCGTCATCTCAAAAGTATAATGAAGGGGAAAAGCCTGTGGCTGAAAGATGGTAGTACGGGAAGTCTAAAAAGTTAGATCCCCAAAGGGAACTGGGCAGAGGGAGCCCAGCTGGGCACCTACCATAACGGCAGAAATCTGCAGTCAGCCGGTACTTCCAACTCCTGCCGGATACATCCCTCGTCCTAAGGTTTTCTGGGGAAGGACTGCTCTTGCCCTTACACCTGCTGCAGTCCAGTGACCTTCTGTAGTTTTCCTTTATCACTGGCATCTATTTATCATGGATTTGGAATACTTTATGTTCTCCTATTGCCATGCAAGTTTTATATAGTGCTCTAGGACACTGGGAGGACATTTAGGGTTCTGGGAAACTAGCAGGAAAACTGACCCAGGAAGGTGTTTAGGTGCTGAGAGGAAGGTCCATGCAAAGGGCTGAAAGCTCATGAGATGAGGCTGTATCATGGTTCCAATGTCTCAAAACTGAGGAAGAAAGTTGCAATCTCATCTCATTCTTCTCATTGTGCCTGATACTGATCAATGTGGGATGTAGGTTTGTTAGGGTGACTGGGAAAGAAAGTAGCTAGTTGGAGCAGAAAAGATGTAACATGGGCAGTGACCTGACCTCTCCTGATCCTTGTAAAAGTGTCTTCCTTTGAGCTGGGACTGAGGAGGCCTCCTTTACTATTTCTGATATGAGCTTAGTAAAGTTTCTAAAGATGCTGAAATTGTGGGGGTTAGAAGTCAGGTTTCAGCAATGGTTTTCCCTTCTATGTTATGGAAGAAAAGCCTAAAATTTTCAGTTAGTATTAGCTGATAAAGTATGCCAGTAGATCCGGCATGCAATAAATAGCTGGACTCAACATGCAGTTTCCATAAAGCAATAGATATGATCTACAGTTTGAAAAGTGGTACACTAAAGAATAGTCTTGCAAGTGTCTAAGACTCTATAAAAGATGATAGTTGCAAATAGTCCAATCGCTCCGAACAAAAAGCTCTATACAGTCTCCAAGTTAGGAGTGAGCTGGATTCTACAAGGTCATTTTCCTACAGAAACAAATTTATTAATGATGCTACGTGCTACCCCTTAATGACCATCCACCTCACTGCACAAACCTGAGGCCATCTGAATGTGGGGTGGAAAGGGCTAGTCAACAATAGCTCCTCATCTGTAAGTGTATGAAAGTCATAGGTGTACAAAGTCTTAAAAATGGAAGGAAACTGAGAGATGTCTTCTTTAGGTAACAGACTTTACTGTGCCGTGGTGGGAATATCCACAAGGGGATCTATAAAACTGCCATTTCAGACTCCTTCTGGATCTGTCTCAGGGGTTGGCTATGTTTGCTTGTATTAGACCTCCAAGACCACGCCCTATTCTTTCTGACCTAAGGAGTCTTTCAGATGGATAATTTTGGAGGCAAGATCATCCTTCCCTAGAGGATTAGGGTAGCTCAGACCTTGATTCCTTTAATAGGGTTTAAGCTTAAGAACTGTTGAAAACTTATGTTCCATACAAATTTGGGAAAACAGCACCAGATTTGTCTAAGCGATGTAGGCCAGGGCTCAAACCTATCCCACTTCATGCTGCTGAGGCCTCTCGTAGTGTTCCAGGTCATCCCACAGATGATTTGCACCAGAACTGTTTTCATTTCTGAACAAACATGGGAGAATAACTCAAGGAACAATCTGGCTCTCAGCCAGAAGAGACAAGCTGACAGAGCCCATCATTTAAGTCAGCAGCTATTGCTGAGGTAGAGGTTCCAGTTCTCAAGGTACAGCTTGTACCCAGTCTTTAGCATGTGGCTGGCCTTGACTTGCTTTTGACGTGACATGCATTTGAGCAGCAGCCTTGGGCTGCAGTTACTCAGGGATTTGCTTCTTTAAATTGATGTCAAACTTCAGGAATGCACAGGCCCAGATCTCTGTGCTCTAGTGTCTGGCAAAGACATTCACTCAAGGAGCAGTTACCAAGTACTTCTTCTCTTCAGTGGAGCAGACAAGCGAGCTGACAGCCATACACAGTGGTATGTTCTCTGGGTGCTATGGAAGCACAGGGGTCCCTGGCACAGCCTGGGGGGCAGGGTGGAGAATGTGTGGGGTGAGACTTTTTGAGTTTTGGAGGATAAATGGCCATTGTCCGAGCATTCTCTCCTTCCTTGCTTTTGGGACACCATTGTGCCTGGGTCTCTGCCTGTCTCACTGGTTGTTCCATCTGCTTCTTTGCTAGATCTTTCTCATCTTTCCCTAAATGTTGGGAGGTCGCAGAGTGCGGTCCTGAGCCCTCCTCTTTTTTCTCCTCTATCTTATTCTCCCTAGGTGACTTCATCAAGTTCCATAGCTTTATATACCATCCAAATTTATATACTCAGTCCCACTCTCCTGGGTATCAGTCCCTTGGATATCTAATAGGCATCCCAAAGTTGGCACAACAAATAAGAACTCTTGATTCTCCCTAGCCCTGCCTACTTCTCCTGTATTCTTCTCTGTCTTGGTAAATGGCAAATCCCTAACCAGTTGCTCAGGCTACAATTCTAGGCATTTTCCTTCCTTTTCTTTAACACCCTACATCAAAGCACTGAGCAAATCCTGTTGGCTCGATCTTTAGATTAAATCCTGAATCCGACCACTGCACAACCGTCCTGCCACTCCTACCCTCATATCTTACCTACATGACGACAGCCTTTAACGGTCTCCCTGCTTCCATTCTTGCCCTGCTACAGATGATTCTGTACACAGCCACCTGAGTGATTTTCTAAAAGTTCAAATCAGATAGTGTCTCTCTTGCTAAAAACTCTCCAACGACTTCCTATTAAACGCTGAATAAAACCCAAGGTCTTTACCATGGCGTAAAGGCTCTTCACTTGCTCCCCATCACTTCCCTGAGTCCACTTCTACAACTCTCCCCCTCGTTTACTTTTCTCCAGCCACACTGGTCCTCCTGCTGTTCCCTGAACATTACTGCCAAGCTCACTACTGCCTCAGGGCCCTGAATTCACTGTCCCCTCTGCCTGGAATACTCTTCCTCTAAACATCTGCCTGGCAGACTCTCTCGTTTCATCTAAGTCTTTGATCAAATGTCACATCCTCGGAGAGGCCTTTATTAATTAATCTATATGAACATAAACTTTCTTACTCTCCATTTCCTTAACATGCTTTATTTTTCTTCATCGTACACCTCATTAACCTGCTATCATGTTACATATTCATTTGCTTATTGTCTGTCTTCTACACTAGAATGTAAGTTCCACGAGGGCAAGGACTTTATCAATTTTATTTACCATTATATCACCAATGCCTAAAACAGTACCTGACAGAGATTAGTATTAAACAACAAACAAACATCTGTTGAATGAATGGGAATTCAGAGGAGAGGGGACTGGGATGGCAAATCAGATGGAACAGAATGTATAAATGCATGACGGTGTGATACTGCAGATGGCAGGTATGGGTGGGCATGGGTTGGAGGGGGAACATGGAGGATGAGAAAGGCAGAGCCAAATCATAAAGGGCTTCTGAGCTATGCTTAAGAGTCAATTAAAGAGTTGATGTTCTTTGCTGTTGTTATGGACAGAAGTGAGCTGGAAAGTGAAGGCTACATTATAAGGGAGTGTACATAGCTAAGAAGAACACTTTTAGCTATTTTGAGGTTAAAGGAGTCTCTGGTTATGACTCTTACCTCTCCCAGTAAATGGTGAGCTGAGGACAAGGACTCCTCAGTAGTCACTGCTGTATCCCCAGCAGCCAGGCCAGACTGGCACAAGGCAGGTGTTCAGTGAGGTTTTGAGCTAATGAATGTTTTTATTATTGGCCTTCCTTTCTGCTTTCCAAAAGGCCATATGCATTTCTATTCTACTGACTAAGGGAATGTAAGGGAGTAGCCTCTGCATCCTCTCCAGATACCCCCTAAGATGGCCCAAGCTCATGTTAATTCAGAGTAAGATGAGAGTCTTTATTAATTTGCTAATTAACTGGCAATAATTAATAATTACATATATAATTATTATAAATAACAATTAGTTGATCTCTTACTCAAATGTCACACAGTTGGCTCACAGAAAATTAAAAAGGGAATCCAAGAATCTAAAAGATTTTAAGCTTGGCCGTGTGAATTACTAAGCAATTCAAACTCTTTCATAAAAGAATCCAATGCACCCCAAAGCAAGGCCCTTTTACTTTGATACTCACTTGTCACAAAGGTTTGAATCTGGTGACTGACTCAGTTTGTGTAGAATATCTACGATGCCCATGTCTCGTAATTTATCCTGACGTTCTTGTGAACCTAAGAGAGTAAAGCTAACAGGTTACTGGGCACAGGACCCAGGCAGCCGCTCTCCTTTGTGTACAACTGACGATCTAGTGCCTTGCCAGTGCCCCTCACTCCCCACCCCTTCCAGCCCCCTTGGCCTCCACTCTCGCCCATTGTAGTTGGATCCCCTCATGTTTGGATTCTTCAACAGTGTTCTTATTGGTCTCTCTGCCTCTTGACTCTCCTTCCTGTGGTCCATCCCAAGTTCTGCTCCTGAATTAATTTCTCCATGGACTGACTATAGGGTCCAGGTCAGATTCTTCAGCCTGGCACAAAGTACTCTACCACTGGAACTCGCTTCATCACTTCTTTCTGGACACACCAAGCCAGGCTCTTCCTAGCCCAAACAGGTGTTGTTTCTGACATTCTGTTCCCTTCCACCCTCCACTGGCCTCCACTAACATGAGGCAGGTCCAACTTCATACTGCTCTGGTCTATGTTCCAGCTAGGACTCCCTGAGAGCAGCCTTATTTCCCTGGCACCCAGACAGTACTTGGGACTCTAGGGCCTGTATGTTCAATCCAGTTTCTTCTCCTGCTATTCTGTTATGAACACAGCTGCTGAGTGGAGTCCTTCCTCCCCACTGAAGAGCTAGTCACTCAAGACCTTGTCTAGACCCAGTGAACCAGGATCTCTAGTGGTAGAGCCAGAAATCTGCATTTTAAAAAGTTCTCCAATTCATTTTTATGCAGCCAACCCAGCACCGAGACCTTAGCTGTACACTGGACTCATCTGGGGAGTTTTAAAAAACACTTATGCTTATAGCCCACACCTAAATTCTGATTTAATTGGTCTGGTGCAAAAATCCCCAGAAGAGCCTAACATACAGCCAAAGTGGAGAACCTCTGATCAGTTGATGCCTCCTGACTGACTGCTTCACCAATCACGCTGTATTTTTCATTTCTTACCAATACACCCTCTGCAGGGGCTGTCACTTACTACTACATTGTTGACTCCAAGGTAGGGGCTCAGTGTTAACTGTCCAACTGACTCAGACTAGTCCAATGATTTGTCAAGGTGACTCTGTTGGGTTCTTGGGGCCTAGTGTTTGGTGCCTTTAACCAGGATCTTGGGTACCTGCTGCCTTCCCTGAGCGAGACTTTCTTCCCATAATTTTCTTCAGAACAAATCTCATAATCTCTTACCTTCCTCTTCATTCCATATGAGGTTTGATATACAAAACATAGCGGCAAGCTGAAGTTTGACATGTGAATGACCCTATTTGATGCAAAAAAGGAAAATAAAAATGGAGGCAATCTCATTTTAGATCATTTTTTGTGACATACTATAGACAATCCCAACAGCTTGAGAGTTTGAAGCGGGGGCTTCAAAATCAAATGTGTTGAGGGGTCACAAAGTTAGCACTAATGGGTGAATGGGTTGGACTAAAGACAACAGGGAATGGTGGAGAATCTGGCAAACTGGGGAGCGAAGCCTTGTGAAGCTGTTCACATTCAAATTTTAGACACTCTCTGGCTGGCCACACAAAACACCTCTAGGACCACAGATGCAGTTTTTAATTTATTCAATCCATGCCCACAGAAACACTGGCATAAGACAATACTGTGCTTTTGACTTAAGCTATGCCTTATCTCTATTATGAAACTTTTAGGTTACCAGTGGCCAATGAATTAGATAGATGTGCATTTGATGTTCACCTCTTCACCTATTGATTATCTGGTTCAAATTACTCTTATTTCTATAAGAAGAGTTTCAAAAACTTGAGTCTCTACTTGATTTATTTTGAATGTCTCTACTATTGTTAAGGAGCTTCCTATTCATCTGAAACACAGTTATAATTTTTCTTTATATACTGAAAGTACAATCATTTTTGTTTAAGTTGGATCATTTATCCTTACAGACTGCTTTCTACTAAATGAAAGAGGACTCAATAGTAAAACGATCTTGATAGATGGTTTTCCTATTGGTTAAAAAAAAAGTCCCCCGTACATTTAAATAATTTATGCGTGTCTGAGGAAATACCAATGGTATATGTTCAATGGTTTCTTAAAGGCTAGGACAGACTTATCTTGCCACATAAGACTATATGTCAACTAAACAGAGACAAAGAAATGGATTTGGCTTTCTCCATTAGAATTCTATGTTGGCGATTCTTTTTTCTTTCAACCTGCTAAGACTTTTAAGGAGATATCCAGTGTGAGCTCCATCAAGACAAAACAAAACTTATCATTGTTTCTATCCTCAGACCATCAATGAATATTTGTTGAATAAATGAACTTGTACACAGTACAATAATAAGCATTTACTATATATAAGTTCATTCATCATTCATTCGATACATGTTTATTATTACTTTTTTCAATTATAGTTGGCATACAACATTATGTTAGTTTCAGGTATACAACACAGTGATTTGACATTTTTATTTTGTAACTTACAAAGTAATTTCCTGATAAATCTGGTACCCATCTGGCATCATACACAGTTATTACAGTATTACTATGTTCCCTGTGCTGTACGTAACATCCCCATGACTATTTTGTGACTGCCAATTTGTACTTCGTAATTCAGTAAATATTTTTTGAGGAAACAAACTGCTGTGATAGAGAAAACAAGAAAATGGAGGGGTGAGAACCTAATTTAAGTAGAGTGCACAGAAAAGATCTCTTCGAAGGAGGCAACGTTTAAGCAGAGACTTAAAGAACAAGGTACCAGTTGGGCAAAGAGGTAGAGCCTAGGGGTTCCAAGAGGAAGGAAAAGTTCTTAAAAAGGCCTGAGGTAGGAGGGAGCTGTATGGCTTGGGCACACTGAGAAAGAAAGTGGAGTAACCCTGGTTCAGAGAAGTAGACATGGCTAAACTGTGGGCCCTTACAGGCCAGAGTAAGGACATGGATTTCCTTCTGAGTTGAAAGGACAAGATCTGAAGGAATTGGAGTGAGTGCAGAGGAGTCCAGGAGGCTCTCATAGGCGACAAGGCATGAGATGCTGTGGCTTGGACTAGGGTGAGGGCAGTGGTGATAGAAGGAAGTAAACAGATTCCAGATAGGATTTGAAGGAAGGGCTGATAGGACCTGCTGATATATTGGATTAATGAAGTGAAAGAGAAATCAAGATTGATTCCCAGGTTTGAGCAACAGGGTAGATGGCAGAGGCACTATACTGA
>NW_011889001.1:2894161-2899349 GCF_000151845.1 Pteropus vampyrus | reverse complement strand
CCTATTGATTATCTGGTTCAAATTACTCTTATTTCTATAAGAAGAGTTTCAAAAACTTGAGTCTCTACTTGATTTATTTTGAATGTCTCTACTATTGTTAAGGAGCTTCCTATTCATCTGAAACACAGTTATAATTTTTCTTTATATACTGAAAGTACAATCATTTTTGTTTAAGTTGGATCATTTATCCTTACAGACTGCTTTCTCCTAAATGAAAGAGGACTCAATAGTAAAACGATCTTGATAGATGGTTTTCCTATTGGTTAAAAAAAAAGTCCCCCGTACATTTAAATAATTTATGCGTGTCTGAGGAAATACCAATGGTATATGTTCAATGGTTTCTTAAAGGCTAGGACAGACTTATCTTGCCACATAAGACTATATGTCAACTAAGCAGAGACAAAGAAATGGATTTGGCTTTCTCCATTAGAATTCTATGTTGGCGATTCTTTTTTCTTTCAACCTGCTAAGACTTTTAAGGAGATATCCAGTGTGAGCTCCATCAAGACAAAACAAAACTTATCATTGTTTCTATCCTCAGACCATCAATGAATATTTGTTGAATAAATGAACTTGTACACAGTACAATAATAAGCATTTACTATATATAAGTTCATTCATCATTCATTCGATACATGTTTATTATTACTTTTTTCAATTATAGTTGGCATACAACATTATGTTAGTTTCAGGTATACAACACAGTGATTTGACATTTTTATTTTGTAACTTACAAAGTAATTTCCTGATAAATCTGGTACCCATCTGGCATCATACACAGTTATTACAGTATTACTATGTTCCCTGTGCTGTACGTAACATCCCCATGACTATTTTGTGACTGCCAATTTGTACTTCGTAATTCAGTAAATATTTTTTGAGGAAACAAACTGCTGTGATAGAGAAAACAAGAAAATGGAGGGGTGAGAACCTAATTTAAGTAGAGTGCACAGAAAAGATCTCTTCGAAGGAGGCAACGTTTAAGCAGAGACTTAAAGAACAAGGTACCAGTTGGGCAAAGAGGTAGAGCCTAGGGGTTCCAAGAGGAAGGAAAAGTTCTTAAAAAGGCCTGAGGTAGGAGGGAGCTGTATGGCTTGGGCACACTGAGAAAGAAAGTGGAGTAACCCTGGTTCAGAGAAGTAGACATGGCTAAACTGTGGGCCCTTACAGGCCAGAGTAAGGACATGGATTTCCTTCTGAGTTGAAAGGACAAGATCTGAAGGAATTGGAGTGAGTGCAGAGGAGTCCAGGAGGCTCTCATAGGCGACAAGGCATGAGATGCTGTGGCTTGGACTAGGGTGAGGGCAGTGGTGATAGAAGGAAGTAAACAGATTCCAGATAGGATTTGAAGGAAGGGCTGATAGGACCTGCTGATATATTGGATTAATGAAGTGAAAGAGAAATCAAGATTGATTCCCAGGTTTGAGCAACAGGGTAGATGGCAGAGGCACTATACTGAGATGGAAAGGAGAAATTTAGGCTTAGGAGAGTTATTTAAGAATTCACTTTTATTTATTTTTTCCCTCTTAAATCGCCCCCCACACTTCCACCCCTGACCTATGGATGTTGCTGTTTCCCTTTTTTTTTAAGAACTGGATCTCTGAAGGTGGGTTGTCTCCTCCCATGCGCTCACGGTGTGCACCAGGGGCCTGGCACACCCAGGGCCTGGCGCACCCGAGGCATGGTCCGTAGCTCCACCTGGGGCGCAAACCCAGGACTTTCTGCATGTAAAGCAGACGTGCTAACCACTACACTATGGAGTCACTCTCTAAACATCAACTTTAAAAGGCTTCAGACAGTCAGATGGAGATGCTGAGTAGGCAGGAGGATACCTAAGTCTGGAATTCGGAAGAGAGGTGGAGGCTGGAGGTATACGTTTGTAAGTTATCAGTACAGAGATGATCGTAAAAACAATGGGAGTGTATGAAATTCTCCTAAACTAGTGGTTCTCAACCATGGCTGTATACAAGAACCACCTGAAGAACTTTTAAGAACCCTGAGGCCCAGGCTACACCCCAGACCTTGTAAATTAGAATCTCAGGAGGAAAGGGTCAAGTTCCCTGGGAAATGGCACTGGATGACAAAGCCTGTGAAGCACAGATCTCAAGAGCGCGTGTGGGTGGGAACAGGAGGGGGTCCTTGGGGTCACAGACGCCAAGAGCAATGTTTGCAGGAGGAGGAGACGGTGAGCTGTAACTGAGGTAAGATGAGGAGAGAAAACTATCCTTTGAGTCTGACATTATGAAGGTCATTGGTGACCTTAACCAGAACAGTTTCATGAGAGTGATGGGGGTAGAAACCAGATGAAGGGGGTTGAAGAGTGAATTTAGAGGTGGGGAAGAAGATAGCTTGTGCAGAAGATGCTTTTAAGAAGTTCGGCTTTGAATAGCAACAGAAAAATAGGCATGCCTCGTTGGGTATGAGATATCAACAGAAACTTTTAAAAGACTGAGATACTATTTGGACCTGGTATTGGAAATATTAAGGGGGTTCCTGGCTGAAGCAGTAAGGTCTTCATTTAACAAATATTTACTAAGCATATACTAAGGGCCAGATGTACAAGATGATGGATATACAATTGTGCACAAACTTGAAATAGTCCTTGCCCTACCAAGCTTACACTCGGTAGGCACACAAATAAACAAATATCTATCACTCTAATTGAGCTAAGTGGACCGAAGGGAACAGACTGCAATAGCGAAGAATAACCCACACATTTAAGAGCCTAAGAGGAAGTGTAGGTTGAGCTGCAATCTGAGCAGTGAGAAGGCATGCCATGAAGGAGTGGAGAGGCAGAGGAGCCAGGATGGTGAAGGTCTCTAGGTAGAAAAGCATATGGCCTTTTCAAGGAACTGGAAGGTCAGTGTAGTGAACAAAGGGAAGAGGAAAATGAGTTGGGGAAAGAGATGATTCAATTCATGTAGTCGTTCACAGGCCATCATTAGGGGGGTATGAATTTAATTTAAGGTATAACGGGGAGCCACTTAAGAATTTTGGCTTCTAGTCTCTTAATGAAACAAAAAATGAGGTGAGGTTTAAAGAATGAGGAGATGGTAAGAACCTTTTATTGTGGAGAACGGTGTGTGTGTGTGGGGGGCGGGGGGTCATCGGCTTGCTGGAGAATCCCATAAATGTACTAGGCAGTACTGCATGCCAATCTGGGTTATGTAAATATGAGTTTAACATGAAACCAGTTAGCCTGGTTCGGTGCCATTCTCTATAGCCGTTAGCTCTGTCATGGAAGCAAAGAGAAGACACGTTTACCTATGGTTAGGTTTTTGCTAGAAGATATTGGCAGAGTAAAAAGAGGAGGGATGTTTGATATCCAGATTTTGGCAACAGGCAGTTTCTGGTGGTCCAGGGTGTCATCGTGACAGTAGGTGGCAGACTGTGTTTGAAAGCAAACAGATCAAAGAACAGATGCCAGAGGTAGAGGGTTCATCTGCATAGAACTGAAGCCGTGGGAGGGAAGACAAGGGATGGTGGACGCTGAGAGACAGCCAAAGGCCTAAATAATCAGGAGAAGACAGGGCGAGGAGGGTGGGGTGGCAGGTGGTAATACTACCAGTGGTACAAGCTTCAAAAGACTTACTGCTGTTTTTTTCTTCAGGATGGCAAAGAGCTCCTTGAATCTGTTTCAGAGTAGTCTGTTCTTTTTATAATTATATAATTTTGGGGGGCTAACAATGCTACAGTCACTGCCGTCTAATGTGCAGCTACTGTAGAGTAGAGAAAGGGGACAAAGGCCTACCATGTAATACTTGATTTTCTGCAGGATGTCGTCATTGGTCATAATGAGTTCCTTTGCCGTTGTCCCATCTGCTATGTTGGCTAGGATGCACAGTGTCTGGAAAAGAACAAAGGGCCAGCAATCAGGAAACCTCTAAAGTCCTCAGACTCGAGCTTTCTCAAAAACTCGGGCAATTTCCCACCTGAGGTGCATAGATTCCTACAGGTTCCAGTTTGAATGCGTTGATTTCTCACCTTGCGGCATCACTGCCACAAGAGTAACCACATCTAAGGAAAGTCTACCCAAAAGAACCCACACATTTCAGTGGTTTCTTCTGGGCTTAAGCCATCCCTGGGCAAAGGTGGGCACATGTCTTTAAGAGTTCATGCTATCACATAAACCAAAGGAAAAACATAAGTTATTATTATTTTCTTGAAAACTCCATTTCTAAAAGGAGCTTTTGTCACACTAACCCACAAGATTTCTCCAAAGAGTTAGTCTAGTTAGTCTCTTTGGTGGAAGCTTCATGGGTGTTGCAACTTCACTCCCTTGCCCTCCAAATGTATGGTCTTCCGGGTGAAGACCTGAACCCTGGCCACTAGCCATGTGCAATCAGGAACTCTTGACTTTTTGAACCCTATTAGAGGAACAGAAAGGGAAGCAAAATGTGTGAAGGAGCTTAGTCCAGGTAGGCTAAATGTAGAGATTGGAGGGAGCCTGTGCCAGCTGGCAGGTCACACATCTTGAGGACAATCACCACATCGGTACCAGAGGAAGAAACGCAGAGGAAGAGACTGTTCTTGTTAACTCTTACATTCTCATAGCCATTACCAGCAGAAGGCAAGGACGAAAGCAAAGGTGAAAGCACTGTGGTAGGGACACCAAGCCAATGCCAGCTTTAGCAATTCAACGAACTTTACTGAGCACCTATAACGTGCATGCACTCCCCAGGGCATCAGAATGAGGCAGGAATAAGACGAATGCCCTAACTATGAAGCCATCACACAACTCCATTTCACTGTGGTGTGACTGAGGTAAAAACAGAGACCCAAGAAAGTACGAAGTAAGTGCACTTGCTTGATACTGCGAGTCTGGGAAGGCTTCTTGGAGAGAGTGACACCGAGTCCAGGAGCACGGTTAGTCGGGAAGTCAAAGAAAGTGATGAGAGGTGGGGATGGGATCTAAATTCAAATAATTTTCTACAACTTTAATTTTTCCCTTTGCTAGACTTAAACGAATTCACCTTGTAGGTTATAGCTAATTGAGGAGACTATTTCTTACTACAGCCCAAACCGTAATATGTGGTCTTGTTTTTCCTAGATTAACACCCCACAGTAACTAGATTATTAGGGAGTGAGTCCTGAAGTTTGAACCAAAAAAGGCTGCCTCTGGGATACAAGAAACATGGAAAATGCAATTTATAATCCAAGGCCTAAGCAAGCACTGGGGGAATAACTA
>NW_011889001.1:2861148-2894111 GCF_000151845.1 Pteropus vampyrus | reverse complement strand
GACTTTTTGAACCCTATTAGAGGAACAGAAAGGGAAGCAAAATGTGTGAAGGAGCTTAGTCCAGGTAGGCTAAATGTAGAGATTGGAGGGAGCCTGTGCCAGCTGGCAGGTCACACATCTTGAGGACAATCACCACATCGGTACCAGAGGAAGAAACGCAGAGGAAGAGACTGTTCTTGTTAACTCTTACATTCTCATAGCCATTACCAGCAGAAGGCAAGGACGAAAGCAAAGGTGAAAGCACTGTGGTAGGGACACCAAGCCAATGCCAGCTTTAGCAATTCAACGAACTTTACTGAGCACCTATAACGTGCATGCACTCCCCAGGGCATCAGAATGAGGCAGGAATAAGACGAATGCCCTAACTATGAAGCCATCACACAACTCCATTTCACTGTGGTGTGACTGAGGTAAAAACAGAGACCCAAGAAAGTACGAAGTAAGTGCACTTGCTTGATACTGCGAGTCTGGGAAGGCTTCTTGGAGAGAGTGACACCGAGTCCAGGAGCACGGTTAGTCGGGAAGTCAAAGAAAGTGATGAGAGGTGGGGATGGGATCTAAATTCAAATAATTTTCTACAACTTTAATTTTTCCCTTTGCTAGACTTAAACGAATTCACCTTGTAGGTTATAGCTAATTGAGGAGACTATTTCTTACTACAGCCCAAACCGTAATATGTGGTCTTGTTTTTCCTAGATTAACACCCCACAGTAACTAGATTATTAGGGAGTGAGTCCTGAAGTTTGAACCAAAAAAGGCTGCCTCTGGGATACAAGAAACATGGAAAATGCAATTTATAATCCAAGGCCTAAGCAAGCACTGGGGGAATAACTATTCCTGGGCACTTAAATCATGATGAGAAGACCTTGATTTACCCCAGAAGTGGGAGAGAGATGATCTGAGGAAGATGTTAGATTTCAAAGTGATGTGGAACATGGTGAGCCTGTCAGAAGTCTTGGCAGGCACAACACTTTTGAGTTTCTCAGGACTGAGGGAATCACAAGGGGATAAACAGGTTTGGACTATTTTCTTACCTAACTTTTATGATTAAAAGTTCTTAAATTCTGAAAAAAGTTAAAAGAATAAATAGTACAATGAACACCTATTCACATACTATCACCTAGATTCGACATCCATAAATGTACCAATTTGTTCTAAAGAGTATGGGTGTACGCACACATGTATGCGTATGTATGTGGAAGAATTTATTTTTTCTTTACTTCTATTTTCCTGAACAATTTCAAATAAAGTTGCAAATTATCAAGTATTTTAGAATATACTAAGAATAATGACATTGTCTTGCATGCTATAATACCTAATCACTATGCTTAAGAAAATTAATAATAATGGATATGCACTCTTTTGTTAGCTTTTGTGGGAAAGATTCTACGAGGGGACAAATGTGAGCATGACAAATGGAATTAACAGGAATAATTAGTTTGACAAGGAGCTGATAGTCAACTGCTTTTAAGAGGTCCAAGTGCCCCTCGCAACTAGGCTCTACCGGGCTTTATGAAGACAAAACCAAACAGCAGAGAGTAAAGTCAAGCGATGGGATTTTCTTGAACTATTGCTCTATATAGTCAAATCCTTCTCCCATCTTCAAACCCTGGAAACCTTTGATCTGTTCTACTGTTTTGACTCTTCCAGACTGTAATATAAATGCAATTATATAGTATGTTGCCTTTTTAATCTGGTTCTGTCATGTAGCATAATGCATCTGCAATTCCTCCATGTTGTTAGGTGTATCAACAGTTTGTCCCCTTTTATTGCTGACTGGTATTCTATGTTATATGGATATACCATGGTTTGTTTATTCACTCCCCAATTGAGGGATGTTTGGTTTGTTTCTAGTTTTTGTTAAGTACAAGTAAAGTTGCTACAAACATTCCCAGACAGGTTTTTGTATGAACTTAGTTTTCATTTTGATGGATACATGCCTAGGGATGGGATTGCTGAGTTGTATAGTAAGAACATGTTTAACCTTATAAGAAAGTGCCTATTTTCCAAAGTGTATCATTTGCATTCCCACCAGATGCTCTGCATCCTTGCTAGCACTTAAGTTGTGTGATATATTTTTTTTGGGGGGGGGGTCTGGAGGGGGAGTGTCTGTTCATATCTTTTGCTCAGTTTTTTATTTGGTTGTTTTCTTATTGTTGAGTTTTGAGAGTTCTTTATATATTCTGGACACAAGTCATTGTCAAGTATCTGATATGCAAATATTTCCTTCCAGTAGATGGCTTGTCATTTCATTCTCTTAACAGTACCTTTCGCAGAGCATAAGTTTTAAATTTTAATAAAGTGCAACTGACTTTTATTGAATGATGTTTTTAATGTCATGTCTAAGAACTCTGCCTAATCTAAGATCGCAAAGATTTTCTCCTGCATTCCTTTTTAAAAGTTTATAGTTTTACCTTGTACATTAGGCCTATGATTCATTTTGAGTTAATTTTTGTCTAAGGTGCAAGACAGAGTTCAAAGTTATCATTACTATTATTTTTTTTGCAATTGTTACAGACCCATTTGTTGAACAAACCACCCTTTCTCTATTAAATTGCCTTTTCACCTCTGTCAACAGTTAACTGGCCATATTTGTGTGGGTCTATTTCTGGACTCTTTATTCTGTTCTATTGATTTGTATGTGCTATCCTTTTGCTGACAGCACATTGTAATGACTGCTATGCTTTTATAGTAAGTGTTAAAATCAGGTACTGTGAATCCTCCAACATTCTTTTCTTTTTTCAAAATTGTTTTGGCTATTCTAGTTTCTTCACCTTTCCAACAGATTTTGAAATCTATAAACGGCGGTTCCAGATATTTACAAATATATTTATATTTACCAAAAATCAGGCCAGGATTTTGAATGGAATTATACTGAATCTATAAACTTGGGTAGAACTGACATTTTAACATGGTATATTTCTCCATTTATTTAGCTTTTGGGTTACCTAAAATATCTGTCTTAAAACCACTTTGTATTAGTGTTTTGTAGTTTCTAGAATATAGATCCTACACCTATTTTGTGTGATTTCTATATAAGTATTTAATTTTTTCTGAGCTATTATAAATGGTACCGTTTTATAAATTTCAATTTCCACTTGTTCACTGCTAATATATAAAAATACAATTGATCTTTCTATCTTGTAATGCTGCTTAACTCATTGATTAGTTCTAGCTTTTTTGATGAGCCCATGGCATTTTCTACAGACATTCATTTCATCTGGGAGTAATTTTCTTTATTTCCAGTCAGTATGCCTTTTATTTCTTTTTCCTGACTTACTGTCCTTGGTAAGAATTCCTGAATGATGCTGATTAAGGGTGGTAAGAACGGACATGTTTTGTTCCCGATCGAAGGGCAGTGATAGATATGTTCACAATTCTGAGTGCAGTGATCATTTCACAGATATATACATATGTCACCTTATCACATTCTATACTTTATGTGTGCAGCTTATTGTATGTCGATATACCTCAATAAAAAAGAAAATCAAATATATCAGATGCTATTGAGAAGAACTGAACTTCCAGTTAAAAACCAGACAGTTTAAGCCTCCCATAGCTGCCTCTTTTGGGCCATCACCAAAATCTATAAGAGTATCATCTCTGTTCTGCCAAGACACATTCTTTTTGTTCATCTTTTCTTTTGCCTGCACCCCAATCTTGCCTCATTTTGCTTCACTTTTCAAGTTAGTGGAAATCTATCCAGGTAAACTGTCTTTATAGATAAAACTCATTCTTATGCTTTTAAACAATGTGTCTTCTTTATTTTTGTGTTCCAATTACTAATCTCATTCAATCTAATTTCAGTGATGCCTATGAGATTATACTTTTGCTGTGTTAAATTTTTGTTCATCAAAAAACATGGTTGTTTATTATTGAATTTTAAGAGAAGTTACCTAAAATATCTGTCTTAAAACCACTTTGTCAAATCTATCACCTTTTTTTTGCTCACGAATTCAATCACAGCTCGTAAATCCTACCACTCTTACTTCCCACACTATTCTCTTGACACCTGATGAATGACTAACTCAGGAACATAGAGGATGTGTCTATAATTAGACTCTCTGGGTCCAGCTCTCCATTGGTGACCTTGAGCAAGTTTGAGCAAGTTTCTTCCATACCTAAGTATAAGGAAACGAAAATTGTCTCCAGCATAAGGGATTACCTTATCAGGGAGCTGCATGAATTTGAGATCAGAGCACGGCCATAGAAAGGGCTAGAAATGGTAACTCCTGGAGAAAGGATTCACTCTGGAATGATCAAAGGTGGTTATCCTGGTAGAGATAGGGACAATGTGTACAGTACATGACACAGAGAGCAAAACTAAACTCTGGTCATGTTTTTTCCTATTCTAGGAGGAAGAATTCTTGAAGAGAGTGTTAGGGGAGGTGGAAAGTCTTTTTTTGGTGCAATCAGAAGATATTCCTCAAAAACAGGGAACACATACCTGTTCTTTGACCTCAATGTTATGCTCCCCTTCCAGAATAAGAGTGACAGCTTGCATAATCTGCTTTCCATGAGTACTCATTATTTTATCTATATGCTGCAAAACAATGAGAAATCCACAATTATTATTTGGGGAACAAAGGAAAAACCACAAAAAATAGAAAGCTTCTAAATACACAATTATTTCAAAGTGAACACAGCATACTGAACCAGATGCCAAAGAACAGTCTTTATTATATTTTGAAGCTGCATCTTGCCCTCAAAAAAAATTTTTTTTGATGACTTGAAGATGAGGAGAGCGTAGGCTTGGCCAGACAGAATATAGAATATAATCACTTGGGATCCTCAAGCCCAAAGATATTAAAGATAAAAGTACATAAAAATGGGTGAAGGAGGTGAAGGAAGCCAGAGACATGGAAAATATGGCATAGATATACTTGCTATCTTGGAGCACAGATGTACAAATAAGACTCAAGAAACAAGTGATATAAAATATAAATAATAATATATAAAGGATATTTTTATATAAATAAAAAAATTAAGCTCATAGATAGTTTGGTGGTTGCCAGGGGCGGGGGCTGGGGGTGAGGTAAGGTGGGAGAAATGGATGAACTGTTTTTTGTTTGTTTATTTTTTGGCTTAAATAAATTGAATTAAAAAAAAAAAAACAGTAACAAGTGAAGCACAGAGAAGAGATCACATGTGTTTCTTCACCTGCATGAAGGCCACTGACAGTGTTGCTCAGGGAACATTAGAGAACAATGAGAAGGACCTCAAAGCAAGGCTCAGCCTCTCCTGCTCTAACTATACCCACATCTTCTGACGTCAATCCAGTAAATGTGGGGGACGGGGGGGAAAGAAAGAAAGAGAGAGAGAGAGAGACAGAGAGACAGAGTGTGTGTGTGTGTGTGTGTGTGTGTGTGTGTGTGTGTGTGTGTGAGAGAGAGAGAGAGAGAGAGAGAGAGAGATAACATTGTGAAGGATCCTCTAAGGCGAAAGAAGCAAAGGCCCCGGAGATAAGTGATTTAGGGAGAAAAGAAAAGCTGCCCTGGCCAGCAAACCAGGTAAGAATAAAGCAACAAATTAAGACAGGCTCCTATCAAGCACGGAGGAAGGAGAGGGAGAGAGAACAGGCAATGCAGGAATGGAGGGTCAGGTGGCTATAAGGTGAAGCAGCTCCCAGAACACCTGTGAAAGTGACAAGTGCAGACATCAACCCCCGATTCTTAAATAAATCACACTTGTGGGCAGATGCTGCCAGGAACAGAAAAGAAAGGCAGTGTTTTACAATGCATATGAGGGGTAGCTAGTCGGGAAACCTGGGTGATTTTACTTACTGGCCGAGTAGAGAGGAGATTTCTAAGAAGTCCCAATGTCTTCATCAGCACATTCAAATCTGAATCTGATAATAACCGGAATAGCTGTTCAGTACTCAAGCTTCGTAAAATATCTGCTTTTATTTTTTGTTCAGCCTGAAATGCCATATTCTGAAAGGATTAAAGAAATTTCAACAATCATGTCTACATTTGCTTTATTAAATTATATTTTAATAGTAATTCTGATCATTTTCAAAGTACTAACAGAATCTACAGAAAATCCTTAAATATAAGTTACATTATTTTTCTAATTCCTGTTAATCACCTATAATTCTGTTTGTTAATAGAAAGATAACTGTCACTCCTATATGAGAAATATGACCACTTCCTGACACAAGCATTTGACTGTCTTAAAATTTCTCAAATAAATATAAAATTCACTATTACTTTTGAGGATATCCATGTGGTTACCAAGTTGCCTTCTGTGTACTTTAATGACAAAATGACTATTAACAACTATACTGTGCCATGCATTCCGAGAATGACTTAAGAGTACTCGTTATGGGTAAAAATAAGGAATAGGTTTTGCTAACTTTACTGGTATGAAACACCTGTTATGTTCACAGTACTAAACTAGGTGGTGTTATGGCTGGGCCATATCATTCAAGAAGCTCTCCAGGGGGTAGGAGGTGTTTCTAAGCAACCCCAGTAGCAACCCCAGATGGTCAGCAGGTGTTTTTCTCCTTTCTGGACACATTATGGATTATCTCAGCTTAACTATGTCTGAAGGAAAAAAAAAGGCAAATTCCAAATAACTCATAAATCAATTTTTGGTACAAAAAATCTCTGTAAACTAGAGACATTAAAATATCTGGTTATTGCCCTCCAGGAACTTATTTTTCATTAAGGAGCTAAGACATATGAAAGATCAAGTTACCTAATGATGCAAGGCGGCATGGAAGAGCAAAAAGAGTACTGGGCTGGATGTCAAGAGCCCCAGGCCAAAGATGATCACAAGGTTTTATATTTTGTGGATAGAGGGCATAGCAGCTGGTAATATGGAGAATAATGAGAATAAGATAGTTAATATGTATTTGAAGAGTGGTATGGTTAAGTTCAATTCTCAACACTAAAACTGTACATGTTAGGGAGCCCTCAAATGAGCTGTTTAAGTGACAGAACCGGGGAAGAGGGGATAGTTCTATCTGGATATATTTCGAAGTGACCTCTTCTATTAGTGGGATTGAAACCACGAGAGTGGATGAAGTCCCTGACACTAAAGTGTAAAGTGAATTGTAAACCGGGAACTGGAATCTGGGGAATGGCCTGAGAAAGTCACTGAAAAGAAGGCTAGGCAGAAAGTGAGGTAAAAAAGAAATCAAGTCCTGGGAAATCACTTCGAGAAAGAGAAGTGCTAAAAGCTGGTGCAAAGTTAAGAAGAAAAACAACTGTGAACCTACTAGATTCAGTGCTTTATACGAAGGTAATTCCATCTATCCCTAAGTTTGTGTGGAATGACAGTAAATATACCCTGGAATAGGTAGAAGAGTTTGGGCTTTGGACAGGTTCAAATCCATTTCCATCAACAATTAGCTGTGAGGCCTTGGACAATTCATTTACCCTCTCTGCATCCCAGTTTCCCAATTGTAAGCTGGATTTATACCAGTATAACTTAAAGTAGAATTAGAGGTAACAAGTATAAAACACCTAGCTTAGTTTCTGGTATACTGCAATTAAAGTCGTAACTACTATAATTATTTTTTTTAAAAATCCATGCAGGATTACTCTATTTTCAATTTCAATGAATTTTATTTTAGTTAATCTTAAGTATAAATGGTTTTCTGGCTTCATAGTTATAAAGTTTTAAAATTTAGATTATTATAAATTATTTACTAGAAACTGTTAAGAAATTGTTAAATATTTATGCACCAATTCTACCATGGGCAAGTTATTTAATCACTCTGTGCCTTAGTTTACTCATCTGTAAGGTATGACTACTCCCTAGCTTAATTCACAAAGTTCTTATAAAGAGCAAAACAGACATGAAAGTGCTCTGTAAAGTAGGTTACTCTACACAGATATCAATATGTTCATGATAAGGAAACTTTGTTTTCCCAAAATTAGATAAGTCAGGTTTCGACATCTGTCCACTTCTCTTAATAAATAGGAGAACAGAGGCACCCAGTAGCCAAGCAACTTGCTTATATTTGAATCTGAAAGCTGAATATGGAGTCTTCTAGATCCTAGGTCATTAGAATACTGGGCTAAAATAGCAGTATTTTTTAAAAAGAAAATTCCAGACATTTCAAATAACATATCCTTTAGTTTTAACTTTGAAAATAGCTCTGTTCTCTTTGTAAATGATGACATATGTAAAAGAGTGGAACATACCATTAGAGCCCAAATTCCATTCACTCGTAAAGCAGGATTTTCACTTTGGGTTAATCCACAAAGTAGCTCCACAGCTCCTGATTCTAAAATCGGCTATCATTGGAAAAGGAAAAAAAACCCACAGCTTTAAGTCAGGTTTGTAAACTAAATGTATATACACCCTGGCACTCTGCCTATGATTTCTTTCCAACTCTTACCTAAGTCCCAGCAACTTTCACAAAGCAGGATGTGAGGTGGCCATAACAATCACATTAAGAAGGACAAAGACAATTATTCTCTCTTGTATCCAACAACATAAATAATCCCTGTCATTTCATTTTTCTTTATAGTCCTGAAAGACTCATGAGATATCCTAATAGTCTCTACGTTTTGCAAATACTCCTTATGATCCCCTTATCTAGCTCCACATTCTGATTCTTACCATCCTCTGAAACTCCATCACTCCTGCTTTGTGTATCACGTATCTCATGTGTTGTTTACAAGCTGTGACTATGAATGAATAGTCTGATTTAGAATGGAATTTAAGATAACCTAAGTATCCTCCTTCCCAACTGTCAATCTTATTCCAAACATGCTAAAGAATTCATCTTTTAGAACTACTTTCAAGACTACTTCTCAATCATACAAGCAAAACAGTCTTGTACTATTATAGTCTTACCACATTTTACACATAAAAGAGTATGCTTTAGCCTGACCACTTAATTTATACTCAGCTGAAAATGGATTTTGATAATTTCTAAAGAAATTCAAACCTTAGAGGACTGATTAATTATCACCAATGAATGCCTACAAGTCCATCTATAAAGTGGCTTCTAGAACTGTCTTAAGTAATTCAGACTTATAAATCCAAGAAATAGGGCAGTGCCTTTCGAGATGACATCTCTGAAGAAGGGTACACACTGCTTGCTCTACTTGTACAGTATGTAATTTTTTTTTACTTTTTATTTTGAAATAAGTTCAAACTTATAAAGTACCAAGATTAATACGAGGAACTTCCATATACTATTTTCCCCAATTAACCAACTTTTAACATTTTGCCATGTTTGCTTTATCATTATCTCCCTCATTCTATACACCCATATCCACATTATTTATCTTTCCTGAACCATTTGAAAGAAGAGTACACACATCGTGCCCCTTTGCCCTTAATATTTCAATGTGTATTTCCTAAGAACAAGGACATTCTCTTAGATAACCACAGAGCAGTTACCAAATTCAGAGAAGTTAACATTGAAACAATATTTTTATTGGTTCTATAGTCCATATTCCAATTCTGTCAATTCTGGCCCAATAATGCTCTTATAGTATTTCCTTCCCTTCTAGTTCAAGATCCAATTTATTTATTATTTATTTATTTATTTTTCATTGAAATATAACATATATAAATTATGAGTTACAGGTGTAAAACATTATTCAGTATGTGTTATGTATTACAAAATGATCACAGTAAGTCTAGTTAACATCCATCTTCACACGGTTATAATTTTTCTCCCTTATGATGAGAGCTTTTAAGATCTACACTTAGCAACATTCAAATATATAATATAGTATTACTAACTATAGTTCAGTTTATTTTTAATATGATAAACCAGTTGTATTAATGGTCCTATGCCTGAGCTCATCTACCCTACTTCATAACTAGACCCTAAATAGTTTGAAGGTAGGTCTCAGGTAACATAACAACTATGTAGGATGATTAATGGTGTTGCACTGACTGCAGACAGACTGTCATCAGATCAAGATCCCCAGCACCAGAGTAGAGAAGAACAGGTAGAAGCTCTGGCATTTTATCTTACCTTTGTCTTCCTTCAAAATAACTACGAGTCTCATCCCTTTTGTTCCAAGATTTCTGTTTGTTGAACAACTGTCTCTGAACCTCCACCTTGTTACTATACTAATGCCTTTCTAAATACCAGTAAGAAGTCTGCAGGTGTTCCAATGCAGAAAAGAAATTCAACAAAAACGGGACCACTAAATGCATAATAAAGGATAGTCTAAACCTCAGTTCATGATTGAGCGGACCAGAGATATTTTACCATGATAAACTGTACAAGGTTTCCTCCTTCCTTTATTAAAGTTTATTTTAATTTTCTCTATAAAAATAAAACATGCTTAAATAATTTACAAAATGCATTAAAGGAAAAGGATCTCCACATTTAATCCTTTCCAAAACAACTACCATTAACACTAAACATTAAAAAGATTATTTTCTGATGCCAGCTATTACCTTTTTTTTTTTTTTTTTATCGCCTACATCACCTGGTATTCCAAGGTGGTCTCCCATCCAAGTACTAACCAGGCCTGACCCTGCTTAGCTTCTGAGATCAGATGAGATCGGGTGTGTTCGTGGCAGCATGGCCATAGGCTTGTTACCTTCTTGAAATGACTTATAATCCCGGTTTATAAAACTGAGTCTTAATTTATGCTTTAGTAAATATAGTTTGAAAATATTCTATTATTTGTGTAATTATTTCTTACATTTGCAGCTGCAGGCAGTTTAGAGTGACTGTAAACTGTAATCCCTTTTAAATATGTTGAATATGCCAAGCAGAATAAAAAGGATAACAGATAATTATGATAACAATATTTAAAAATGATTTGTTTTGCTGCCCCCTTCCCCACAATTTCAAACAAATCAGAAGTAGTTTTTAAAATCAACCTTCAAATTTCAGTGTCAACTATCGTGAAAATTATTTGAATAAGCTCTTGGTAGAACCAGGCAAAGTCTAGGAAGAGAAAATCAATACTAACCTCTTTGCTTGGAGAAAATTCAAGAAGAAGATTACAAAGCATGGAAGATGCTACTACTAGGATTTCATCTGGTGCATTTTGTAAAACCTAAGGAATTAAAAAAGGGATACTATTAATGGTTTGGAAATATGAAGATGAGATCATAAAAATAAATGAAGGAAAAAAAAACAATTTATCTTTCAACCTGATTTGTTGTATTGGAGGGATGGTTAGGAATGATCCACAGATATTGTGTCAGCCTTTACCTAGTGCTATAATTATGACTAAGGCCCTCACATCTACCTTGCTGGGAAAGCTACAGCCCCACTGCCAGGATGGGGTTGCTGCATGAAAAATGCGATAGACAACTCAGGGAGAGGGTGCTCTATTTAAAGTATGAAGACCATGGGACTGCTTTGAGGCAAGTTAACTTATTCTGCTTTATCTTATTGGGCCAAGTACGAAACTACAAAATTGCCCGAGGGCCCAAGACTTTCTGCTGTGTCCCTAGAAGGATCTGTTTGACCAGGAGCACGGAGAGAGCAAGCGACTGCACAGGCAGAGTAACGTGGGAAACTGGTTCTCGAGACTGGACTCACCCAGCCCTGGCTTGAGCCCTTACGCCTTCTTAACCTCTGAGCCTTCAAACTGAAGAATTAAGGAACACATTACTTCCCTGGCAGGAATATTTAGCATAAATATGATACGGTGAATAAGGGAAGCAGCATGGCATAAAAGTTAAGAACACAGACTGCCTGAGTGCAAATTTCAGCTCAGCCACTATGAAGGTATTCCTTGGCTGTAAAATGGGGATAATAACAATACCTGCTTTGTAGGGACTGCTGTGAGAAAAAAATGAAAAGATTTCAGAATAGTAACTGGCACATAGTAATGACTATAAAGTTTTTTAAAAGGTAATTTATTGCCGTAATTATTGTTGTCATCATGCACAGTATCGGGCATATGGCAGATATATAGTACACTAAATGCCATGGACTCTTACTGAACTCAAAAGAAAACACAGCATGATGACAAATGTTAGTCATTTGTTCTTTCTAGACTCTAAGAAGGCTTCATAAACACTACCACTTATATGCAATAACCGCTTCACATAAATCCTTTGCATTTGGGATCACATCAGGATCAGGCTTGTGATCACAAAAAAGAGTCCTAGGAACTCTAGCTATGCAAATTGGAAATGGAGAATCGCAAAAAAATTAGAGAGTTAAACATATTATCTGCTTTCTTCAGCTAAATCAAATATGAAGTTCCTAAGTTAAGAATAAGCAAGAATTACAAAATAGAAGCAGTTCTCCTAACATACTGAGTTTTAATTCTCCTGTGAATTGTTAGCTAGTTGATGAAGATCAAATCTCATATATTATGCATGCTGATCTCTGTGTCTGCCACGAGGCCCTCTCAGATCTGATCACCCTTCCCTTGCCCCGCCATGCCCTTCCTACATCTCTGGTGCACCTCTTTACCCATGCTTTAAGGCCACCCATTCCAGATGCCCCTTTGGGGACCTTCCAGTCAGAAGTCATTCTATCATCCTCTGGGCATCACTCCCACTGTTTGTGACCTCTCTTAGGACACTTATTACTACTGTCCATGCTATTCAAATTATATGAGTAGTCATGCCAATCTTTTTGTATTAACGAATTTAAGCTTCTGAAGGAATAACCTATATCTCTATGATCTAATTTATTCTGGCTGTATTAACCAAATGGCACTGCACAAAATGGGTGCTCAATGAGTGTCTGTAAAATAAGAGAAATAATCATTTCCCAAAATTATACTACGTAGAATCACTGGTTGAAATAAGTAAGCACCTACCAAGGCTTTACAAAGTTGTTTTGCTTGATATGATTCACTTTTAAAAATCTCTATAGTTTTATAGAGACGAAAATGCTTTTATCAAGTTTTATTTTCAAATTAGATAGCATTCAAAATAAACTAAAATAGAAGAGATTCTATGAAATTCTTAAAAGCATTTATTCAGTGCACTGTAACATACGTGAAATTCAGAAGTTGACATCTAACACTGACCAAACAGAATTTCACCAAAATAATAACAAAAAATAATAACAAATAGAAATTTTAATTAACAGCAAATGGCTGTTGTTTGCTAACTAACAGTTAAAAACACAGGAAAAACAAAAGGGAAAAAAATCAATAGACACGCAGTCTTTAAAGAGAAACTGAAATAAATGAAATAAATTACTGATCTACTTCCAAGCTTTTAATACTATAAATGTGCAACAAAGTAGTAGTTCGATAGTAATTATACCCACACACACCAAGGGCACAAAATCTTTCTAGATTTCTCACCAAACCTTTTCCCAGGTAGAATCAGTTAGAAACCACATGTTGCACCATTTCTGTTTCATATGACAGAGGGATTACTTAGCTGAACAATCAGAGGAAATATGTGGAAACAGGTAACTTAAAAAAAATCTTGAATAGACAGAATCAATATATTAAGATTAAGCTGCTATGAGACAGGTGCAATCTAAGGACAAGGAAGAATGGCGATGGAAAAATCACTTAACTGAAAAGAGCACTGGTCCAACTCTTCACCTGCTGCTCAAATCCTACCCCTCTACTAGAATCACGAAGGCATCCTTATGGCTCCTGCACATACCACTAAGTATTTCTGTTCATGATGTTCCTCTCTCCGGAAAATCCTCTTGCCTTCCTTTTGCTTTTAAAGCCTACTCCATATTCATCCTGCCCAAAGCTTCCCTTGACTATTTCTACATTTATGCCTCTACTGTAACCTGAAGCTTTAAGCTGAGGGCAAGAGCTCTATAGTAAAAAATTTTGGTAGCCTTACTGTGCCCGGCGGTTTTCATAGTAGGCATTAAAAAACAAAACAAAAAACCAAAACTGTAAACAAAAAAGGCCAAGTTGACCTTTGGTTCTGAAATGTCAGGAATAATATTAGCAGCAACTTGATGCTTACTCTAAGTCTCAATTCAGATTTAATTAGCCTGAACCACTTTTTACCCCCTCAAAGAAAGACTTTAAACCAAAGGAGTTATGTTGGAGTAGAGAAGCAGGAGGTAACAGTTGTTTTAAAAAAAAATATCCAGGGAGAGCCAAAAGACTAAGAACAGGTTATATCTGTAAGTGGCTGATTCCTTTCCTTTTATAACTAAAAATTACAAAGACAACTCTATATATAAGTCTAAAGTGTACTACTAAACACATGTATCAGATGAACAACTAAAATTTTATTTAATAAAAGAAAACCAGGCATGTACTTACTTCCCTGTCACGCATGAGATGCTGACCTCCGAAACATGTCCTGCAGATCCAAAGATGCTTAGAATATGCAATTTGAGGAGATAACTGTTCAAAATGCTCTACACAAAAATCACACTTACTCTTAGACCCAGGAATGCTGTCAGCTACCTCAGCTCACTAAAGTCTCTGTGGGAATGGGTGTAACTTGCTGACCTTTTCTTTACTTACCTTCATTAAAGGTTTCCACACGGCATGATCCTGGAAACTGGTTCGAAGCTGCTGCACAGATCTAGATAAACTGTGCAAACATCTACAAAGAATAATCAAAATTAGCTTCACGAGAAGCTGTAACTTTTACTTTTCAAACACATTGATTGGCATTTCACAATTACTAATATATACTTCAAGTATGTCTACAGACATGTTAATTCAACTACTTCAGAAGAACACTTCATGGGCTTTCCAGGCTAGCTTCTCTGTTTAAAAATGTTATACACTGAATTCACCTGAGCATATTTTTGACTTACATCTGGATCTGTGCTTACTCGGTGAAGGTCCAGAAAGGAAAAAAGTTAAACACACAGCAAAGGATTTTTATTCAGACCACGTAAAGCTCATACCTGACAGCAGCTAACCGCACCTTGACACTAGACTCAGACAAGCCAGTCACAATTCGGTCCATCATATTTTCAGTCTCAATGATCTGGAGAAAAAGGTTAATGCTGCATAAATAACAACACAAAGATGACAAATTTCACTGCCTGTAAATGCAGGTATGCTAAACGCCATTAAAGCTTAATGTTTTTAGTATGAGTTTTTACCTCTGGAACAATCATTTTGCGGTGGGGGCAGGCATCGCATCAGAAAGGTAGGGCTAACCCACTAAGGACCCACCAGGCTGAATGACAGTCATAAGGGACAGATTATGGCTTTTAAATTTATTTTTAAAAACATTTAAAACAATAATTACATGGCACAAATATTGCAGAGGTGCTGCATAAACAGTCTTGAGAAGTAAAAGACATAACTGAACTACCACTGGGTAGGTTGCTGTCAGAGTGAGATTCAGAAAAATTATGGCCCACACTCAGCACTTTTGAAATGAAATCTGTGGGTCCCCAGACAGAGCCAAACTGTGGCTACTTTTTAACTAAGCAAATTGAAACTAAGTTAAATATTTATAAAAGTAACCCCAGCCATTTTTTGCTGTAGCACCAAGTTCTGTGGCACGTAATCACTACGATTATGAAGCTTTTTAAAAAAATTTGAAAACAAGAGAGTCTATAATTTTCCTTAATTAAGCAATGTATAGATACAACATAAATAGTGTGTGGAAGAAATTAAGTTTAACTTGTGTGGTTCCATGGGAAAACAGCATATATAAAAAGTGTTAATGCAATCATAACACAAATATTAACAAAAACAATACTTGTTGAGTACTTCTATGTGCCAGGTGTTGTGCCAATAAGCATGTTACATTATCTAATTTAACACTTTTGTAGGCATCATTATGGTTATTCCCAACAGAATATTAAGAAGCTGAGGGTTTAGATAATACAGAGCTTGCCTGGGATCACAGAGGTGAGACTGGAACCCAGGCATCTTACTCCAGAGTCTCTATGTTGAGTCATGCTTGTAATATGGCCCTGGTTAGAGTAGTAGTCCCCTGCTTATCAGGTAGTTCTCAACATGGGTAATGAATTAATGGGAGTCATTGCTCCCATGAGAATATCACCTGAGGAGCTTAAAAAAAAAAATCCTAGGCCAATTAAATCAGATTCTCTGTGATGGGGCCCAGGCACCTGCATTTTCTTTTTTTAAAAGCTCCTCAGGTAGAATCCAGTGTGCAGCCAAGGCTGAGGATCACCGACAGAGACGAGAATGAAAGGAGTTCGAAGGCTGACCTCAGAACAGGAGGGGGCGGAAAATCTCAGGATGTTCGAGCCAAACGGGAAGAGAAAAAACAGAGTTGAAATTAACAGTGATGGGGAGAAAAATAACTATTACGAACAGGGAACCACACTGTAGCTGAAAGGTAGTAATGGTAATTTTCATAGAGTGATCTGCAGGTTCCAAAGTGACTGTGAAAACTTACATATTGACCTACTTCTCAATCTCACCCTTACCTTTATGAACATCTACTCTCTGTCCTCATTGTCACTTCTAGTCCTTAAACTCCTCCCTTTCTCACTATCTGCCGACTCTTTTCCACCCTTATATACTTTTCTCCCTGATCTGGATGCCCTGCTCTGATACTCCACTTAGTAGACAGATGTGCTTTTGTTCACCGTCTTCCCACCGTTCATTACTGCTTCTCATCCCACACTGCTGGTATTACAGTAGAAAAATCATCAAACCAGGCTGCCTGGTCTCTTGGTGCATGCTACCCCCACTGCTGCTCTACCAGGCTTACACTCATCTGCAGGAGATCCCTACCTTCCCTAGGAGGTTTACTTCCTGCTTCAAATTATCCTACCTCCCTCACCCCTCAGCCCCTTTATGCCAACTTCATTTTTGCAGGGACATTGCTTTGTGGGACACAACTTCCTTCTTCCCATTAAAATGTCTCCGTACTTTTGTTCTTCTTCACTCTTGTTACATTGAAGTTGGGTACTTCAAGTTCAAAGCCTTTGCACTCTGATCCAGAAACTACCTCCGCACACTTTTCTTGCATCTTTACTCTGCCCCACCCCTCTCGATCCTTTTCCTTGGCCTGTCCCGCCTCCCGCTACTACCCCTATTTAAAAGACACAAATGCCCTAACTTCAACCTCTTTCAGTTACAGGTCTCGCCCCTACTCATCATTAATGTGTCCCAAGGCTCCACTTGTCTTTCACTCTACACATATGACAATGTTGTGGCTTAAAAATCAGCTTGATATGGATAGCTCTCTGAATTTTAACCTAAAATTCTTTCCTAGAGTTCATTTCTGACCTCTAGCTCCACGTTTCCAACTGCCTGCTAAACACAATCTGGATGTTTGATGGAACGTCTAACTCGTTATTGTTCTATACTGAATTTATCTTCTCTCCCTAAACCTGCACCTTCTTTCCCTACATCTGTCTGTTTCTCTCTTTCTGCTAATGGTGTTATTATTCTCTCAGTTACTCAGACACTAAATTTGTGTTAATTTTGATTCCGTCTCTTCCTAAATACCCAATAAAGTGACTCTGCATTATACCTTATATTCACTCTATCATCATTCTCATTCCAATAAACTAGATAGGAGCTTACTACTATTTCTTTGGGATAATAGTAACGTGTTTTCCAAGTTGTCTAATCTTCTGTGCTACAGCAACTGTCAAAGACTGGTTGGCTGACAGCTCACTTCAGTCAAGCACTAATCACTGTTCTTGAAACAGTCAAGGCCAAATCAGGATTTTAGCAAGGAAAGGAAATTAAAGCCTGGAGCAAAAGTCTCAGGCACTAGATGGCTAGATACTGAAGCCTGAAAGCTCTTTCCTAGTGGCTTGGGAAACTGTTTTTACTTAGGAATGAGAAGTAATAACTTGGGAGAAATAGTTGCCTGTACTGTATGTAATCATATTACCAGAGAATAAAGTGGGGGCAGGGGGTGCGGAGGGAACAGGGACACGATTATTCTACAAGAACTGAGAAATACTATTAACACTGGCTCCAGGTGCTTAGGAAACCTGGGTATAGGCAAGACCTGAAAGAGGCTTCTGGATAATATTTGCTGGCCACATTCAACTAAAGATGTAAATCTGCCAAGGGACACGGCAGGTGTAGCAATCAGTAGGCATATAAGATGTGCTCTATAATCTTGAGCAACTCACTTCACCTCCCTAGGCCTTCAGTAAAATAGAAGGTTATAGCAATGATTACCTTACCTCCAATCCTTTGCAATCAGTAGGTAAATAAAAATCATGTCAGTCTGGGCATAACTATCACGTTGTTCAGAAACAATATGGGAAGAAAGGTAGGTTAGAAGAGACTGGAGATAGTGCAGATCTAGTCAGACAAGGGGTCAAAATCAGGGAGAAGGCAAGGAAGGGCAAATAGGGCACAGCCCCCACCTGCATGCCCAGTAACCCTGCTAGCATTCCAGGAAGCACACGACTTGAGTGTCTGGTCCACCTTCTCCATCGAGATATCCTTCTGGGAGTAAGAGGGTGAGTGCAATGGAAAATAACAACGTGAACCTGGGCTTCCAATCCAAAAGGGTATCCTGAAAGGCTATGTGAATGAGCGACCTGATCTAACTATGCTTTTGTATGCTTGAGACCAGCTGGGCAGGAATAAGAGGACATTTAAAAGTATATACACTGACCAAAATGGGGATAAATACGTGATTACAAGACAGGATAAGGTTTGGAATTGAATCCAGAGAAAAGTTTTTCAGGTTAGCAGGGAAGGAGTTGACAGTGTCTGCTGCTACAGCCCTTTGACCCACATGAGGGTCTAACAGAGCACCAGATAGCTTTTTCAATCTGGGGCTGGAAACTCGAGAGCAATAAAAATAAAACATGGTCTCAGTGGTGCCTTTCAATAACCCCAGTACTGTGCTATAGAGCCTTGACAATGATGGAGAGCCAAGTCCTACTGCCTGCAAAGGATCTTGGGTTCTTCCAGAATGTAAGAGCGGCACCAAATGGAGCCGGGAGTTGTTCTGCCTCATGGTTGTTGGAGATTTCTCAGCCATAGCTCAATTGACATGCCCTGTAGTATAGCTTTTTGAATCTGCTTTAAAAGAAAAAGAGAAAGAGGGAGAGGGAGAAGGAAAGGAAAAAGGAGAGGGAGAGGGAGACTGAGCGAGAAACGCACAGCGTCCTCTGTTACACAGACACTGTGCCTGGCCAGGAGGAGTATGAATGGTGGACTGAACCCTCAGGGTGGAGAAAGCTGTATCTTTTCCACTCTTCTAGGGATCTGAGCTGTTAATTTAACTACAGAATTAAATTACATTTTAAAAAATGCTGCATCATAAACTGAGCAAGTTTTAGGTCAATGGACCAAGTGTTATGCACCTCTCTGCTGGCATCTTTAGTCTTCCTGACTACATGCTTTTGCAGCTCTTACAGGGATAGATGAGGATATATTGTTAGAAAATCTGAGGCTCCCGTCATTGGGACAGGAGATCCCTGTGGCAGGTGGGAGAGAAGTGGAGTCAGCCTAGAGAGCAATGAAGAAAAAGCAAAACCCAGAAAATCCTAAGGCAGAGAGGTTCATGAGACACATGGAAATGTTAACGAGAAGAAGATGGCCCTGGCTTACAAGAGAAATCCTCAGCACACTCTGAGCTCCAGTGGACCCATAATTTGGTTGTGACCAAGTCCTGCATCATGTTTTCCTCAGAATGCATTAAGAACTAAAGGAATCAGAAACATGGTTTTCAAAAAAAATAAATGCAACTGTTCTTCCAGCATGGCCCAGGATGAAGTATTTTCCAGGTACCAGAAACTTCAGCTTAGACTTTGAACTGCGATCCAACCAAGTCAAGAAGAAGATGTGGAAACTGAAACCAAGCAGATTCTCAGTGGTACCACCAATCTTCTCATACAATTCAAAGTTGGTGGGTATGGAGTCAAGGACACTGGATGGCAAAGTGGGCATTCTCTTATCATCAGTTATGTATGCTAATAATGTGCACAGTGGCCAGGCAAATAAATACAATTTATTTCAAATGGGCTTTTGTGAAAGGTTCCCAGAAAGAGGATAACAATTAGAGGATTAACAATTCAGAACTGGGCAGAAAGAGTTAAGACTCAGAATCAAACTTTGTAAGTCAAAAGAGGCAGCCATGTACGATCTAAGTGAATAAAGTAGCAAAATCCAGAAAGTCTAGTTAAAGCAGCAGGGACTTAGCAACCAAGGAGGTCAGGAAGAAAGAGTGGGTTTGGCAAGAAAAAAAGGATCTACAACAGAGACTAAACCTGTGGGGCGTGGGTGGCAATGCTTTAGTTTCATTAGCGCCAATGTAGATGAGTCTCAGAGCACATACTTGAGTCCTCTCTAAGAGGGGCCACTTATTTAAGGTCTAGCTCCTTATCTACCTTATTTTTTTTAAGGGAGATGAGCTCTATGAACACAAGTCTGATGTCAACGCAGTCAAGAAACTGGTTTTGGAAATGGAGTAGAGCCTGGGGAGGAAAAAAGGGGGTTATGAGGTAAAATAGCAGACACAGAGTGAGCTCAGCAGGTACAGCATGCGTAGAATCAGTAGCTGTTTGGAAAGGGATCCATTCCTAAATATGGAAAATCAACTTTTCCTGGGTTTCAGGAAGTGACCATACTGATTCTGCCACAGAATACTTAACTAATGGACATGATGCCATGCACATCATCCCTGAGTACCTCCTTATGCCATTTCTCCTTTATTAAAACAAACAAAGCAATACAAATCAACGAAAAACCTAACAGCACATGGCCTTCCATGAACCAAGCAAGGGCAGCTGCAGTGCTTGCTCCTAAACAGGTTCGACTGGGAAACCAATTCTCTTACTGCAGTCTTCTGCACGGATTAATGGCAACAGACATAACTATCTGAGAGAACTGAACATTTAAAGCTGTTAATTTGGTTGAATAATATTAAAATCTAAAGGAGTCTTAGAAATAAATTCATCCAATTTCTTAAATCAGTGAGGTCCCTGAAGTTCAGAAAGATTAAGTCACTGGTCGAGGTTCTCTAGGCACACTGGGGCAGAGCTGGGGCTGCGCTGGGTCTTCTCACTTCCAATGTGAGGTCTTTTCTACTCGCTGTGCTGTAAGGATGACATTTTTACTTAGCCTTAATAATTAAACTGAGATCTGACTTTGAAAACTGGGGAAGAGAAGAATTTTAAAAATTTATCAATGCTATAGGAACTACAGACCATATACCGTATGAAGGAAGAGAGGTCATCATTAATAAAATGCACTGACAAGAAAAAAAGATATTTTTCACAGGGCCTCCAAGAGAGAAAATGACAAATCAATGATTCAGCTTGGGTTGTGGGTACAAATGCCAAAGCTCAGAGCTGATGACAAAAAGATAAGCCAAGAAGATACTGTGAAAAAACCATGACAGTGAGTTCTGCTGACTTTCCAATTTAAATCCCCGATGATCTCCATTCTAGAATCAGAGTCTAGCTTCAGCGGATACTAACTAAATGGAACTAACAATGTACTGTTTTTAGGCCAAAAACCCCATTTGTTCTGGGTGAGAACGGCAGGCATTCCCAAACACACCCTATTCTAATATTTTTGCCACTGCTCCAATGTAAGATTTTGACATTTTCCTTATTTTTTAAATAAAGAATTGTTTTTACCAAAGGCTTTTTTTTTTCTCCTAAAAGATACACAACTTCTCTTAGAACAGATCACTGATCAATAAATTATATTCCGGAGTTTCAGTAAACATTTTATAAATGATTTCTTCCTTTCTCTCACTCTTCCATTGCTATCCACTCCCACATTCATATCAAATTCTCTAACTCCACCATCTTGGGAGGCAGGGCTTAGGGGAAACAGTGCATCTCCTCTCAGCCAAAGAACTGAAAAGACAAAATCTCCTAAGAATTGGTCTGCAGGGCTTCCTTTTGGTCTTTCTCTTGAAGGCATTGAACTAAACTGACATTGAGTCTCTCCTGGGCCTGGAGAAGTGTTTCTTCACTTTACGGTGGAGAACAAAGAGGAGGGGGTTCTTACGGTGGGCCCATTCTTAAGCTTCGATATTTTATTCTTCCTTTTAAGCCTGTTTAAGTGGTATTTCTACATCTAATTTCTACATCAGGACATGTTTACCTTCTTAACAGTACTGGGAAACTTTCACTTATGTTATATGTGTAGAAGAAACACTCGGAGTTCTAAACTTTCCTACACTGCAGAAAATAGTGGGAGCTCTCTCTTGGTCCAACTTCTCCCTCCCCTAAAGCCAAAAATATAAACATAGTGTCGGAAATACTTATAGTGTCTAAAAGTAGATCAATACTTCCTCTTTCAGAAAAATATTTCTCTACATATGAGTTCAATTTTTTAAAGTTCAATCATTAGCTTAATGGAAGAACAGAACCTAAACAGCCACTGAATTATACTTTCATTTTAGCACCGAAATAAAACAATTATAAATTACTATTCAAACAACAGAATTAGAATTAGAAACTTCCCCTCCATCTCTTTTTCTCAGGGATCTGCATGGTGCACTGTGCCAAGAACTGTGTAACACAATGGCCCTGTTCAGTCCCTACTCCTCTATATTTATAGCTGTTCATACAACAGTTTAATTATCCTACAGGTGGCTGGTTGAATTTTAACATCCAGACATAAACAACTTACTCAATAAATATAAACTACTGTATGCCAGGTACTGCTTCTATGGAGCTTACATTCTAGTTATGAACTTTATAGCTTGACAAGGAAGAGATAATTATTTAAAGAAGTTCCAAGGATTTAAAAATGTTGCCTCAAGTTTCAATCTATTCCATATGGAAGCTGTCTACAAAATAGAATGCTGAAATAGTACCTCTATGACATCATTAACCTTGGAGGCTTCCTTTCTAGAACATTAATTTACAATATAATCACATCTAGGCAGTTCCCTTAGAAAAACACTTTTTAAAATTGATGCAGAAGGAACATAGATTCTGTGAGTCAAAACCTCTGAAACAACTGATTTTAATATTTTGAAAGGAGAAAGTGAGAATGCTTTCAAATAAACTTCTTTATAGAAGATGGACTCTTCCAGATTCATTCATTATAGGCTATTATAATTAGTCATATCTTAATCAAATCTGGGTGTATCAATCACGGCAAAACTGGCTTTCGGTGTAGATAAGACTTTTTATACACACGTGAGGCTCTGGAATTACTACATAGAAACTTGGTGTCTCATCTCCTTAGCTACTTTAAATTGTAAGATCCCACAAGGTACACATCAGTCTTCTGCTTCCTTCCTTGGCACACAGGTGGAGTATATCATAAATGCCAGATGAATTAAATAGACATACTTAAAGCATCTCATTACCCACTTTGTACCAAAGACTATGCTGAGAGGAGACAAGTTTTTCCCTTGAATACGATGCTTTGCAACCAGCTAACAACATAACCAACCTGTACCTCATACTTTAAGAACCAGAACTGTAATTCAATGGTTTATGCAACTCCAATACTAGGAATAACAGTATAAAACTCAGTTTTATGTCTTCATTTAATGAAATAGAAATAAAAATTCAGTACTTGATTTTATAAATACCTCTATTATGTATATAGCATTATCACTCCCAGGTTTGCTTCTCTCAGTATGCAGAAGGTCAAGGGTCTCAACACTGTGGGTAAGTGGCAAAACCTCGTCTTGTCATGGTTAACTCTTTAAAAATACTTACCATCACGAATGAATGTTGCAGAGTTCACTTAAAATTCTTTAGTAGATTAGCTTTAAGAAGATAACTAACAATTTTTTACCACAGATTAAGTCAAGGAATTCTCAATTCTGAATGAATTTGTTGTTATTCAGTAGCAGAGCCAAGTCCTGAAAGGTGCTACTTCTGTGGTACCGTTGAAAACCTTCAAAATGTTCAAGGCATTTGTTTCAATATGCAGGCTAAGGCTGAGAAATAATTCCTTGCATCTGCCTGATTGCATAGTAGAGACAAGTACAGAATTTTGACACTGTGCCTTTTAAATGACCATTTAGAATTACTGAACTTTGCAAAATATTTAAAAATATAAATTCATGGTATAATTATACTGTTACCCAGAAGAACAACTAATAAAATCAAGCTATAACAAATGATAAAAATGTTCCAAGTGAAATGCTTAGTAAGTTTCTGATAGCAGAAATATATTAAGAAAAACTGACCTAAATTATGAATACACTTTAAAATCTTATAACTTTAAAAATATCTTTAAAAATTATATTTGTTCAACATTTGAACATACATATTAGGAATATAATTTCATATAAATAATGACCCTTTGGAGAAATCACATCTATGGCAACCATGAGCAGTAATATTTAGATAACCAAAGTCAGAATTTGGTTTCCTTACTTCTCCTTACCTATGATTTTAACCAATTATTGATTTATATTGTGTAGTCTATTTAACTAAAAAACATTTTATTTGGTGCTTTGAAGGGCATGCTATAGCAACAAAAAGTTTCGAAAACCAGAATTTAAAATATATTTTAAAATGTAAGAGAAGACATCTTGTCATTAATAAGAGACAAACTAAAGAGCCTATACTTCTGATGTATAAATATTTTTTTACTATAAAAAATAAATAACAGAACTGGAAATTTATAGTTACTGTCTTCATTGCAAACCTTTTATTTATATCCCAATGTTCAGCTTTTCTAATATAATTAAAAATATATATTTATTTTTAATCTTCCAATGAAGTCATTTAAGATATTCTAATAAATGCTTCCATTTATTGAGCACCTACTGGCACTATGTTAAATATTTTTAATACATTATATTTCATCCTCACAATGACCCTACTAGATATAACTTCCTTTGCTAAGAAGGTAGAAGACAAATTCTCATTCTTCTTTGTTTTCTTTTTTTCCCCTAATTTTCTCTGCCTACACTTCTTGAAAAAAAAAAATTGTTCAGTTAAAAAAAAAAATCCCCCCACGTTTACTACCTTCTTCACAAAGGTCATGTAAAACTACTACGATTGGATGAATTTTCCCCCCACCAAAGAACAAAAACTTAAGATTTCATGTTTTCAACTCTTGAAAATACAAAAGGCATTTAGAAAACAATAAAAATGACAAAACAATAAATTATTAATTTCCAAAATGATTGGAGGATAGCTCCATTGATATCACCGTGTCTGTTTTAATTACTTCCAAATAATTCCTTAAGCCCCAAGCAAATTCTAATTGGCCATTTCTTACTTTTCTCTGATTTACTGAGGCTTTATTATAAATGCTGAGTTTTAAAACTACGTCTTATTGCTCTTTATCTCAGGACACTGCTTCCCACCCCCTCACTTCATCCATTGGACGATGTTTACAAAATACAGGCAGTTTAATCATCTACATAAAATTGAATTAAATTACTGACCTTAAATATTTGATATTCATTAATTGGGAAGACAGTAATTTATACAAGTGTATATCACTTTACAGAATGGGTTGATTCCTAAGAGTCAGGTTACCTGCTATAAACCAAATCCTACTTTTATCTCTAGAAACAAAAATTGGTCCAGATTCATATTTGTGAATGTTATACATTTTTTTAAATCATGCATTTATAAAGGGAAAAAAACTAAGAAGTAATGGTAAAAATAATTCCAAATTAAACAAGTACCATTCCATGAAACATGTTCTCTTTGATTTATATCAAAGTGAGTAGAAGACAAGGCCTTGGGATTGTCTGCCTCTTGAAAAATGGTAATTTCCTGCATTTTCTCTATGCTAAGTATAGTGAAACCCCTTACCTATATGATCAGTTGTATATTTTCCCTATTTTAAATTCCCTCTCTGCACATACTCGAAAAGCTAGTAAAGTTATGAAAGTTCTTAATGTAGGGAGACCCACATATAATTTGATTAAGGGTGCTTAATAATGCAATTTTGCAACATGGTTCATTTATCCATTTGTCCATTCATTCACTTTTTCATTCATTCACTCTTCAAATATTTATTAAGTGCCAACTATACACCAGACAGCATTGTAGATGCTGGGAATACAGTGATGAACAAAACATAAAAAAATCTCTGCCCTCATGGAGCTTACATTCTAGTTCCTCAAAAGGGATCACTAGCTAAAATATAAGTACTCAAAATCCAAGAGGAAAGCTTTCTGAAAGGCTCCATTAGTTAGATATGTCAGAGAAACAAAGCCTATAATAAATACTATATTGAACGTTTATAATGTATTTTACTTTTACCCAAAATAAAAATAACATCTTGTTAAGTTTATTAATTTCCCTGAATTGAAAAATGGTAATTTCCTGCATTTTCTCTATGCTAAGTATAGTGAAATTAGACTATTTCTAATTTTCCTCAATTTATACTTTCTAATTATTTCTAATAAATTCTACTAGTTCCTTAAAGAAAGTAAAAGACAATCCTTTTAAATTTCCAACCTAATTTACGATCAGTAGGTACCAATCAATCAAATGGTCTTCATAAGAGCAATTCTTTATAAAAGAATTGGCTTCACAATTACAGGATTATTTGCCACTGTTGCCTGTGCATGACTTAACCACTGAATGGGGTTTCAGGTACTGGGAAATGCTAGTACCTGAAAGAATTTGTTAGGTATCTTAACTTCTTCCTTTTTAACTGTCCCATTAATTGAACTTATGCTTTTTAGTCAGCATTAATATGTGGTAAAGAAACTAGACTTTACCAATGGCAGAGATTACAGCTAATTTTAACCTGGCATCGCTGTCAATGCAATTATTGCCAATATGTTTCGGACCCTTCTTCCACTGACCACTCAATTCCCGCCTTTGTCTTTGCTTTCCCTAACCAGAATCCTTGAATCATTCTAAGTTTAATATGGCCAGGCCACAAGTGTGATCAATGTCAAGCTCAGTGGTCCTTCATCTTTTCTTGTACTTCTTCTCTTTCTTCATGTCATAGCCAATGGTAATATTTCCCACTCTCATCTGAAGAACTTTCCACCCTCCTTCACTCTCTGACAGGACACCACAGGAAATCACAAAATTGGTAAGTATGCCACAGAATGATAAAGGATGCAAAGCTAGGAATTAGGATATAGACTTTGCTCTGAATAGAAGGCTCAAGAAAGATTGAGGCATACTGAAATAAATGTTACTCTGTATGATTTCTATATTTTCATTTCTATGTTTATTCAACAAATATTTACTAAGTGTTTACTAGGTTCCAGGGACTGTTATACAGTTGGTTCCTTTTAATGGGAATACATCACACTGCTCCAGCAGGAGTGGCATATCTCTGACCTATACGTCACATATGGTCTTCAGCTTAACTTTGTCTGGCCCAGAGAAGGTATTAAGAAATGAAATCACAGTGGGCTTTTAGAAGTCTTCAGAAGCAATAATATAGAATTCTATGAACAGAGAAAGCCTCTATCTTTCTCCTTTACAGTCGTGTGTACCTCTCATGGTCTCTACTTCTTTGTTCTAGTTTTCTTCATTCTGCCTCATTTTCTTAACTGACCATAACAAGGAAATGGGCTATATGTTACTTTCTGTATTTATTAAATTACATTCTCATTTTCAACTTAAAAGGTAGAGCAATTGAACAGTACATACTTTTATCCTGAAACAAACAAAAAGTCTTTTTGTTGCTCTGGGGTTTTTGGCGGGGAGAAAGTGGGGAGATAGGTCTATGCTCCTGGAAATTTCTTTCAAAGATTCTCCCTTCATTAACTCAGTAAACTGAAATTCCACCTTGGCAAGCATAAATATTTCTTTAAAAAATAAAACAATAATAAACACTGTACTTCAAGAATCTGCACACACAAAAATATAATCAAAGTTCATAGGGTATAAGTGTAAAAGGTAAATAAATATTTCATAGAAAAAGTAAATAAAATTCTATCCAAATAATTATTTCAACAAAAAGTGGAATAGAAATAAATGAATTCAAAGAAAAAGGGTTATCATTTATCATTTTTTATACACTGAAAATAAGAATTTTCCACTCCTAAGAACCATTTTCATGTAGATTTTATCACAAAATTACTTATATTTTCCATTTTACAATTTCTCTTCAGTAGTTGCTATAAACTGTAAATTATTCAAACACTTAATTTCCCAGAAATTAAATATCTTCCTAAAAAACTGTGTATAATCCCCATTACATAAGAATGTCACAGTATCTTTGCTTCACCACACAAAAAAACTATAATAATTATAACTTATTTTTTATTTGTCATCTTTCTACAAAAATTATCAGGATTTAGTCTGACCACGAAATGATACACATTATGAACACAAATTTTAATAGACTACTGATCATCAGACTGTTAAGTTGCAAGTATTTCTAGAACATGATATCACAAATTAAGTCATTAATTCCAAAACAATAGTTTATTAACAAAAAAGTACAAAGAAGTACAAATGGACATCCTATTTCCCCCAGTTATGGTCCATCTATCTATCTCCCTTTCAGTCCATGGCATGGCCTTCTTGAGCTAAAATAGGTAAAATACTTCTCCTCTAACAGGCCCTAATAACCATCTAAAAACAAATCATTATGTATTTAAGTTATACAGTCCATGTCAATGTTTAAAAAAGGTTTTATCTATATAAGTTGCCATAAAAGCCTCTTCCTTTGCAATACACCATGTACCTACACTGAATGAATCATATCAGAGTCAACATCCAAAAATCATGTGTAGACATAGGAAATATCATATAACTAGTATGTTTGCCTTTAAGTAACAGTTTACAGATGAAAGCTTAGAGGTGTCAAGAAGGATTTTCATTGATATTTATTAAAAACACTTCGAGTCAAAAACATCTTGTTAACTGAACTAAACTGAGGTACATGGAAAACATTCAGCTTAGTTGTGTTCTTTGCACTAATTTTAAATTAAAGTTACTCACATATCTAATCTTATTGCTATTATTTCAATTTTCTTCAAGAATGATTCCTTTTCAATTTATTTCAATAAACTTTTAATTATCCATACTTCTCTCTCTATAAGCCTAAAGTACTTCTCTGAATCATGGTAAATTCCCAATACTTTGTGATTTCTCTCACATAGGTCTCCTTAAATACCAATACAGATGGAGAGAGATTTAGTAAATAGTCATGTTCAGTAAGTAATGCCCAATTTGCTCTTTCTGCTATGGCTCATCAAGAAAGAACAGGTGGGATTACTTTACTGATGGTTCCTAAAAAGTCTTGTGTAAAATTTATTAGATTATATATACTTTTGAATGGTAAGCTCCAGTCTTTTGGTTTGAGAAGGGAGCCAGGTCAGAGCTTACCACTATACTTTACTTCCTGCTTAAAAGTATTCTCATAAAGAACATGAGTTCAGTGTTGGACTAGGCTATAATAACATAAGGTGCTATACCAGTGATACATTTTTTTGGGACCTAGAAATTCAGATGACCACTCACTAAACATAAAAATCATCATTCCACAAAGATTTTATTCACATCAAACTTGCACAGTAGCAAAAAAATCAAAACATAACTAAGCCACATATCAAAGAACAATATACAATAGAGATTTAAATTTCTCAATGGCATTGGAAAGTATTTCCATAAATAACATTTACAATTCTAGTGTTAGGTCTTTCAAGGTGTCAGAAGCGTCACAGTGCTAGAATTGATTTTTAGCAGAACACATGCAAAAATGTGCAACACAATAATCCATATTAATGACACAAAAAAGCACACCAGTTATTTGTCATTCCAGCACGGCCATGCCACTCTATATTCTAAAAACAAACAAACAACCCCCCAAATCCGGGTCCCATTCATTCTTCAATTATGCCTTTAGTCACTCTGCTTTATTATATTCAAACAGTCACTGTTAGTGCTCTTCACCACGACTTTCAGGTTGACGTCACTCCCTGCCTGCTGGCTGTCAGGACTGGGGGACGCCCCTCTCCCAGACTCACCTTCTTCCGGATGTCTTCATCATTTGCTCCGAGAGAGGCATAGAGCTTGAATGCAGCCTGGCGGAGTTCATGAGCATGTTTTAAGTCATGATCAAGCTATAGGAGGGGAAAAAAGATATGTTCCAACTTAGTCCACAAATTAAATTTTTCAATAAAACTAATCAAGTAAGGTTGAAGAAAAAAATGTTTAACAACTATTAATATATTAGTGCTGTCAATGAATTTCTGCTTATTTTTAGGTTCTGCTCATGTATGACTGAGACCTGGCTGTGTTTATGTTGGCATGGCCTGGAACACATGCAGTCTGCTTCTGTCTAAAAGTGAACATCACCACATTTGACACTGGTATATGAAAAACCTTTGTGAATCTTTGACCCCTAAAAATTCAGTGTTCCTAGATGGCAGCTTTAGTAGCACTGATGCTAGCTTGCACCAGCTCTTTGAAATGCTCTTCTCAAAAACAAGGCACCTCAGAATACAGCTGTTGCAATAATGTCCTTAGCAGGTTTTCCCAAACATTAAGAGTAGTGCTAGCTTAACTTCAGCATTTAAAAAGCTTTCAGAAACAGAATACTTTCAGAATACTTTGTGAAAATCCTTAATGAACGATATATCATGGTAATCATTACTATTACAAGTTATCTGAGATTTATGTTCAGGTTTTTTTTTTTTTTTTTTTGGATAAATTTATTAAAATTACTTACTGGTATAAAACAATTAATACTACCTTTCTATATGCATAACTAGCTTTCTAAATTAATTTCCCATATACCTGATATATCACCAAGCTACCATAACAATAAAATAGAAACGTCTTCTCAGGACACTTTCAAAGACTGACTACAAACCAGTAAACATATGAGGCATATCAATAATGTAAATAATTTTATAACTAAGAGAGATAACTTCTTCACCCAAATGATTACCATTTTTTCTAAATGAGTTGCCTTGGAAAGGTTCACCCTTATGAAATGATGTAGGTGTTGTTCAAAACACTCTGAGACCCTTTTTTGAAACTTCTTAAAGAGTTAAGTGGTCTATTAATTACAAAACCCTGATAATAATATATCTTTATGAACTAAGAGAGTTTTAAGTTAAAACTCTGTCATGGATTGTGGTGTGTGAAGACGGGGAAATCCAGCTAGGTAACATCATTTAGTGTAATGAAAGCAACAACAAAACCTGAAACTCATTTGGGGTGGTTCTGAAAGCAATTCTTAAAAGTAGTTCCAAAAACATTTTTATCAAAGCAGGCACTGATGGATTATGGAAGGAATCTCCCTAATATATAATGAGAAACACTCATTTTGATGTGCAAGTTCTAAAATATTTATTCTTAAGTTTTTAAATACTTTCTAGTCATAACATACATTAGAATACTGACTTGGACTAATATACCATGAAAATCACATATTTATTACCATGTAAGAATTTTTATCTATGGGTCAAGTATCTATATTTTTACGGTCAGAAACAAATGGATAATCCATCACCAAAAATAAAGATGGCAAAACAAACTAATATTTAATTTTGGCATCAGGAGATCATTTAAAAAAGTTATTATTATTCTAGCTTTACTGTGATGAAAATAAAATTGAAAAATCTTAATAAAAGGGACAATCTTCTACATACTAGTTAAATGATTAGTACACAGGCAAGAAATTCTTCTAATGATGTTCTTTCACTCTCATGTCAATCAAAGTGTTCTATTTGCATTGCTGGGATGGTCCACTAAGGTACTCATGAGGCAATAGCTAAGACTTGCTCATGTATCTTTGTATCAGTGAGACATTGTGTCAGTGTGAGCAAGTAGCCAGAAGGAAAAGAGACAAGGTAGCTGGTTCAATATAGCCCATCACCTCTACTGGAAAAATGGTCCTAAAGAAGGAAGAGCAGGCACATAACAAATATGTAGAAGACTGTACACATTACAAATACAAATATCAGTGAAGGTTATTTTAGGCCCTTCCTAAGACAGAGAAAGATATACCCTAAATAATTTATTTTCAATGTTAAATGTCAGAAGCGGATGAAGTTTTTTGGAACTCAGGGGCATGGGAGAGGTCAAGAGAACAGTTTTTAAAAATTTACCATTGGGACCACTGGTATCAAAAATAAAGCCACATTCATGAAACAGTACTGGTTACTAATTAGGCGGCAATGCTCTCTCTACCATGACCTCCTTAAATAAACTTTCTCTAACAGAATAATTATTTATCTCTTATGCTTAGAGAAATAGCTATGACAAACAGGCCGAGAAAAACAAAGTCAAAAGAATATCTACCCACTCTAAAGAAGTTATATTTTGAGAAAAAGTTAACACAATTGAGTTCTTGATGGTCTCAATCTAGAGAGGTTAAATGGTGCTTTAGCTGTCACTAGCAAATCCAAAACACAGTATGAAACTGCAAAAAGGAAAGAGGGCAAAAGTTAGAAAAAAAGGTAACGAAAGAGAAAGACAGTGGTGGAGAGTCAAATAAAGCCACTCACTCACCTGTAACAAAAGATCACCCTTCAGCTAAAGAATGAGAATATAGCAACAGAGATGATTCTGAGAAATTGAATAGGATTAGATAATATTGATATAACATCAACAACCAGCTTAGAAACCAGTACCCACTATTTTAAAGTTTTAGTTGGGAATTACAGATGCAATTTTCTTCTTTCTTGATTATCTCAATAAAAATTCCTGACAATAATTACAAAACAAATTGGATTCAAAAACTCATAAAGCAACATCATCTATGTTACCAAAGGTGAAAGATTCTTTTGTTTAAAAGAGTTTTGAATTGTAATTGTAATTATCAATTGGTTCAAAGATGTGAACAGTAAGTAAATTTTTAAAAAATTCCTTTCTTGAGCTGCTGAAAAGGAAGAAAAAACATACCCTTTTAATATCAGTGATGGCACTCACTGAGCTGGGATACTTGAAATAATCAGCAAGCATGGCAATGAGGTGATCAGTAATGCTAGCAATTCTCTGTAGCTCAACATCTGGTTCAATCAGATAGGCGAGTGTCTCAGCTCCTTCAACTCTCTCCTCTAGTAATCTCTCCTTACTGCACATTCGAACCAAACAAGGCAATGTCTGGAAGGTAGTGAAATTAATTATTTCCTTTTTAATAAAGGCAAAAGCTTGATGGAGAGCATACAGTGATTGAATCAACTCAATGGTTTTTAATGGGTGTCATGTTTGTGATCAAATTTTCGATAAAGACTTTCGGAGAATAACAGGGTTTTTTGGAATGTAAAAATAAAATTTAGTGCATATTAATCATTTATACCGACACGCTAAACTCTAATCATATAAT
>NW_011889001.1:2856514-2861098 GCF_000151845.1 Pteropus vampyrus | reverse complement strand
GCCAGAAGGAAAAGAGACAAGGTAGCTGGTTCAATATAGCCCATCACCTCTACTGGAAAAATGGTCCTAAAGAAGGAAGAGCAGGCACATAACAAATATGTAGAAGACTGTACACATTACAAATACAAATATCAGTGAAGGTTATTTTAGGCCCTTCCTAAGACAGAGAAAGATATACCCTAAATAATTTATTTTCAATGTTAAATGTCAGAAGCGGGTGAAGTTTTTTGGAACTCAGGGGCATGGGAGAGGTCAAGAGAACAGTTTTTAAAAATTTACCATTGGGACCACTGGTATCAAAAATAAAGCCACATTCATGAAACAGTACTGGTTACTAATTAGGCGGCAATGCTCTCTCTACCATGACCTCCTTAAATAAACTTTCTCTAACAGAATAATTATTTATCTCTTATGCTTAGAGAAATAGCTATGACAAACAGGCCGAGAAAAACAAAGTCAAAAGAATATCTACCCACTCTAAAGAAGTTATATTTTGAGAAAAAGTTAACACAATTGAGTTCTTGATGGTCTCAATCTAGAGAGGTTAAATGGTGCTTTAGCTGTCACTAGCAAATCCAAAACACAGTATGAAACTGCAAAAAGGAAAGAGGGCAAAAGTTAGAAAAAAAGGTAACGAAAGAGAAAGACAGTGGTGGAGAGTCAAATAAAGCCACTCACTCACCTGTAACAAAAGATCACCCTTCAGCTAAAGAATGAGAATATAGCAACAGAGATGATTCTGAGAAATTGAATAGGATTAGATAATATTGATATAACATCAACAACCAGCTTAGAAACCAGTACCCACTATTTTAAAGTTTTAGTTGGGAATTACAGATGCAATTTTCTTCTTTCTTGATTATCTCAATAAAAATTCCTGACAATAATTACAAAACAAATTGGATTCAAAAACTCATAAAGCAACATCATCTATGTTACCAAAGGTGAAAGATTCTTTTGTTTAAAAGAGTTTTGAATTGTAATTGTAATTATCAATTGGTTCAAAGATGTGAACAGTAAGTAAATTTTTAAAAAATTCCTTTCTTGAGCTGCTGAAAAGGAAGAAAAAACATACCCTTTTAATATCAGTGATGGCACTCACTGAGCTGGGATACTTGAAATAATCAGCAAGCATGGCAATGAGGTGATCAGTAATGCTAGCAATTCTCTGTAGCTCAACATCTGGTTCAATCAGATAGGCGAGTGTCTCAGCTCCTTCAACTCTCTCCTCTAGTAATCTCTCCTTACTGCACATTCGAACCAAACAAGGCAATGTCTGGAAGGTAGTGAAATTAATTATTTCCTTTTTAATAAAGGCAAAAGCTTGATGGAGAGCATACAGTGATTGAATCAACTCAATGGTTTTTAATGGGTGTCATGTTTGTGATCAAATTTTCGATAAAGACTTTCGGAGAATAACAGGGTTTTTTGGAATGTAAAAATAAAATTTAGTGCATATTAATCATTTATACCGACACGCTAAACTCTAATCATATAATTAAAGCACATTAATATAAACTCCCATTAGGCTTTTGTGATAGATAAGACTAAAGCTTTATTGTAAAACTCTACAAGTTATTTAAGAATCTCTAATAAATCATGTCTGACACTTCTGCCCCATCTATGTATTTATTTACCTAAAAGACATCCAGAAGTCTAGTCAGGAACAATTTTGCCTTATAAAAAGCATGCTTTTTTTCCTTTGAGTAACATGGCTGGGATGGCTTTTATTTTTTTGTTTGGGGATTAATATCCATAGTCACACACACAAAAAATACACCTTTAAAAATGCAGTGATCTTACCATTACTCAGATTCCATCAGTTTTCCTATAATGCGAGTGAAATGCATTAGTTACAGTTCCTAGATTTCCCAAAGAGTTCCCTCGAAAGACTGATATTCACTAGTCCAATTTTACTTTGGAGGTCCTTCAAAACTCTTGGCACTGGTCTTGGTAAGTTATCTACATTAGATTCTCAATAAAAATATCCTATCTTTTCACTATTTCTAAGGCTGGTGAATCCACTTTAAAGGATAATGTGGAAGTAGAAACTGAAATTTTACAATTATAGGAAGATTTCCTCAACTACCACTATCGACCGTGTTCTTTCTAAGTTCCTATTTTATCTTTACCACAGAATTTAGCACTTTACTGTTCACTGTTGATTACAGGCTCATTAGGGCTTTACCTTTTCCAAGATGAAAGCCTTATTCTTATGTTCCTATTAACAGTTACTAACATTTATCAAAACCATAAATGCATGGATTATTGAATATAATGCTCACAACTACTACATGAAGAAGATACTCTTAACTTAGTTTACCAATAAGGAAAAAAGGAGGGATAGAGAGTTAAGTAAATAAACCAAGGTCACTTGCTTCATGGAAACCCTTAGCATGCTATGCAGTGTTGTTTAGTTAAGGGGTCCCCAGATCTCATTAAATTAATTGACTTGCTTCACTAAAGACTAAAGCAAACATTAGTATTCTTTTAATCTTGGGTTCATTTTGAATACCGATAATGACACATGATCAATTCATTTATACTTGTTTTGTTCTTTATAGCAAATAAGATGTTTAATGTAGTTAATGTATTGTTATTCTCATCATAACCCTGTGGAATAGATGAGCAGGAATTATTGCCTCTATTTTTATAACTAGAAGTTTGAAGAACTAAAAAAATAAGGAGTGCGCCCAGGATTACCAAGCCAGTCAGCAGTGGGAGTGCTAAAATCAGAATCTAGGTCTTAGGATTTTTAGGGCTAGTCTCTTATGTGGGTTTTTCTGAGTTCTAGTTGATTTGGACATACCACAATGATGATGATTGCTTTCACGTGCCATTTACTTATTGTTTCTCATTATGCTTTTTGATTATCTGCCATGAGGGTGATAGAAAGTCTTTATCTGCAGAGCTAGTAAACTGCTTGCCTATAGAACTGTTACAAACTTAATGAATATCAAGGATTAAAATATAATTCTATTTCACCTAAAGTTTACATATTTTTACCATTTCTACATCCTCCTAATTACCATAAAAATGAAAAGTATGATAAGAAAAGAGTTATTTCACTTTGGCTTTCAAAACACATCTAAAACTAGTTTTTAAAAACTATATGGCACTCCATTGAAAAGAAAAGCACAGCATATTCTATTATTGTTTTATGCTATGCACACATATCGTAGTGATAAATGTGTAAAAAAAATAAGAATACAAATATTGATATTTAATACTTATATGACTGGATAATTTTCACATGCTTTTAGGGAGAATTAATTAGCTCACCTTTAAGACAATACAGTTGTCATCCGTCCGAATTGCTCCAGCTCTACACATGTAAGTTAAACTGGAATAAGATGGCAAAAAGTATAGGTGTTTGTTTGTGTTTTAAAGCTTTAAAAGGAAAATTATTTACCTTTAAGATTTCACGAAAAAAAAAAAACTACTCTCATTTATCCTAAGGTTTTGATATTCCCTTATCTGAAGTTCTCTTAATTTAATAGTCAAAAGACAATTGATATATATGCACAGTAAGCCAGATATTAAAAAAAAAAACAAAAAAAACAAAATTGTTTAAAAATAAATTGCCTTAATAGGTGGGTAAATTTTGAAGCTGGGTGCTGGGCATATTGGAGTATTTTTCTCTATACTTTTTTATGTTTAAAATCTTCCATAATAAAAAGTAAAAAAAACACTAAAAGTAAAATATAAAGTTAATAAACTATCTTAAGTTTAAAAGAAGTTGGGACAGTCCAAGTTCAATAGCAGGAGAAGTATCGCAGAAGCATTTAACTTGGAACACTTATAGGTATCCATAAGAAATTATTCAGAGGTTTCCAGTAGTGGTTTTGAGAATTAGTCAAAAATTTTAGTGCTACTGAAAAACAATTTACCTTCATAATTATATCTGGCTTTGAATAAGAATAAAATTACTTTGTACTTCCTAAGCAGGTAATGAACATTAAACACTTCAGAAACTTTCATGAATGAATTTCCTTTCTGAATTAGATTCCTTTAGTATGCTGAGTGAAAAAAAAAACCCTAAAATACCTCACGTTCTGGCTTCTAGGGAAAGCTATAAACAAATCAGCAAAATTCTTACTTTAATATTATAGAGGTTTGAACTCTTTACAGTTGTTATCATTATCTCAAGGCTTGCTACCACATTACTTTTCAAAATCAGTTCCATGAGAAGATTACCTTACTTACAAAGAAGCAAATACTCAGTTTTGAAGACAAAAAGCAAACAAATAAAAAATACAAATAATACAAATAAAAATAAACAATTCATGGTATATGAGTAATTCACTAAAATTTTCCATTCTAGCCAAATATTAGAGAGCCACAGCTTCTTAAATACTGAAACTAAAATTTATTTAGTTTAGAATCCTACACAACTTATCTGTCGCGCAATGTATCTGTTAATGTGCTGATAATTACAGAAGTAACATGTATTGAATGCTTATATGAGCCAGAAACTGTGCTAATAAGAACTTTATATAAGTATCCTATAAACTGTCATATCTCTAAAGGGATTCTTTGTTTTGTTTTTCCTAAAGATGAGAAAGCCACATTCTCTGAAATCAT
>NW_011889001.1:2855994-2856464 GCF_000151845.1 Pteropus vampyrus | reverse complement strand
TAAAAAAAATAAGAATACAAATATTGATATTTAATACTTATATGACTGGATAATTTTCACATGCTTTTAGGGAGAATTAATTAGCTCACCTTTAATACAATACAGTTGTCATCCGTCCGAATTGCTCCAGCTCTACACATGTAAGTTAAACTGGAATAAGATGGCAAAAAGTATAGGTTTTTGTTTGTGTTTTAAAGCTTTAAAAGGAAAATTATTTACCTTTAAGAGTTCATGAAAAAAAAAAACTACTCTCATTTATCCTAAGGTTTTGATATTCCCTTATCTGAAGTTCTGTTAATTTAATAGTCAAAAGACAATTGATATATATGCACAGTAAGCCAGATATTAAAAAAAAAAACAAAAAAACCAAAATTGTTTAAAAATAAATTGCCTTAATAGGTGGGTAAATTTTGAAGCTGGGTGCTGGGCATATTGGAGTATTTTTCTCTATACTTTTTTATGTTTAAAAT
>NW_011889001.1:2855489-2855944 GCF_000151845.1 Pteropus vampyrus | reverse complement strand
TATCTCTAAAGGGATTCTTTGTTTTGTTTTTCCTAAAGATGAGAAAGCCACATTCTCTGAAATCATGCCTTGGTTATCACTCTGTATTTCTGTATCTATATTTTCCTGGATTAATACTTAACATAATATGTTGGTTAAATCTGACTTAATTCTGTATTATTTCAACTGAAATGCAGGGAGAAAGAAATGTAAATAATAAAGTAATTTTCTGTAGATAGTCTCAGATATTGTGAGAGTTCCTGTTCTACATGCTACTGAGTAACTACTGAGTAAAATGAGTTAAAACTCACATCCATTTAAAAAAATGTGAGACAACTCCATAATTTCCTCATTTCAAAATCCCAAAACAAAGTGGGGATTGGAAGTAAGCTAATTAGGCTTTCCAAAAATATTCTAAGATAGTGATAAAGCACTGTCTTTCTTCCCACATTGTCTTGACTTTTACCATTTTGCTG
>NW_011889001.1:2827364-2855439 GCF_000151845.1 Pteropus vampyrus | reverse complement strand
TTTAAAAATAAATTGCCTTAATAGGTGGGTAAATTTTGAAGCTGGGTGCTGGGCATATTGGAGTATTTTTCTCTATACTTTTTTATGTTTAAAATTTTCCATAATAAAAAGTAAAAAAACCACTAAAAGTAAAATATAAAGTTAATAAACTATCTTAAGTTTAAAAGAAGTTGGGACAGTCCAAGTTCAATAGCAGTAGAAGTATCGCAGAAGCATTTAACTTAGAACACTTATAGGTATCCATAAGAAATTATTCAGAGGTTTCCAGTAGTGGTTTTGAGAATTAGTCAAAAATTTAGTGCTACTGAAAAACAATTTACCTTCATAATTATATCTGGCTTTGAATAAGAATAAAATTACTTTGTACTTCCTAAGCAGGTAATGAACATTAAACACTTCAGAAACTTTCATGAATGAATTTCCTTTCTGAATTAGATTCCTTTAGTATGCTGGGTGAAAAAAAAACCCTAAAATACCTCACGTTCTGGCTTCTAGGGAAAGCTATAAACAAATAAGCAAAATTCTTTACTTTAATATTATAGAGGTTTGAACTCTTTACAGTTGTTATCATTATCTCAAGGCTTGCTACCACATTACTTTTTAAAATCAGTTCCACGAGAAGATTACTTTACTTACAAAGAAGCAAATTCTCAGTTTTGAAGACAAAAAGCAAACAAATAAAAAATACAAATAATACAAATAAAAATAAACAATTCATGGTATATGAGTAATTCACTAAAATTTTCCATTCTAGCCAAATATTAGAGAGCCACAGCTTCTTAAATAATGAAACTAAAATTTATTGCGCATAGAATCCTACACAACTTATCTGTCGCGCAATGTATCTGTTAATGTGCTAATTACAGAAGTAACATGTATTGAATGCCTATATGAGCCAGAAACTGTGCTAATAAGGACTTTATATAAGTATCCTATAAACTGTCATATCTCTAAAGGGATTCTTTGTTTTGTTTTTCCTAAAGATGAGAAAGCCACATTCTCTGAAATCATGCCTTGGTTATCACTCTGTATTTCTGTATATTTTCCTGGCTTAATACTTAGCATAATATGTTGGTTAAATCTGACTTAATTCTGTATTATTTCAACTGAAATACAGGGAGAAAGAAATGTAAATAATAAACTAATTTTCTGTAGATAGTCTCAGATATTGTGAGAGTTCCTGTTCTACATGCTACTGAGTAACTACTGAGTAAAATGAGTTAAAACTCACATCCATTTAAAAAAATGTGAGACAACTCCATAATTTCCTCATTTCAAAATCCCAAAACAAAGTGGGGATTGGAAGTAAGCTAATTAGGCTTTCCAAAAATATTCTAAGATAGTGATAAAGCACTGTCTTTCTTCCCACATTGTCTTGACTTTTACCATTTTGCTGATGTGAGCTGCATCTCAATAGGCTTATCCCTCTGTAACATCTTCACAAAAATTTGTGGTAACAATTCTCCATCAACCAAAACTAGAAATAAAACAAACAACAAGAATTAAGGAATTCTTTAAATCTACAAAGTTCATAAATTAAATCATGTAGGTGTCACTGAAAGTTCCAGCCTACCATTTACGAGGGTCATCGATACCTGGGGGTTTTCAAAGGCTAAAACTGAGAAGCATTTCAGTGCTTGCATTCGAACCTATAAAATAAATGAACAAGTAAACAAAGCATTTATTTTAATTTTGAAAATATGAATTTTAACATCTCAGAATCTAAACTCTTCGGAAGAAATAACTATTTAAATTTGCTTAAAGTACTAAAGGAAGGACTCAAGGAATAAAAATAAGACCTGTGTAAGGACTCAAGGAATAAAAAAAAGAAGAGTGCAATAAGTTAAAATTATATAAAGTTAAAATTAATTTTGATGTAACAAAAGAAACAGTGAAGAAGTAGTAACTAAAACAGAACTATATAAATCTCTAATCAAATTTTTAAAAAAAATGTACAAACTATAATGTTGGTAAGGCAGAGGGAACTTAATAGCAATTAACTACTCACTGCCTTTCAAGTGGGACATTTCTTCTTCTCAAACTACAAAACAGTGACTGATGGAAAATAAAATAAAATAAAATAAAAATAAAAAGAGTAGTCTTATAGTTGTGTATGGGATAAGGATGGGAGAAGAGAGGAAACAAAGTTACAATAAAAGTTTAATGAGGACTAGACTAATTTAACTTAACTTTTAAAACACCAAACACCTATAATTGTGCTATCATTCCTTAAAATCAGATAACTGGTCTGGGATGATACCAAAGGCCCAAACTCTTGACCACATCCAACATATTTTATAATTTGCAGAAGCTCCTATGACAGCTGTTATTTTTCATTCTTTCTGTTCAGTTTTCACCAGATGATCTAATTCTCACTTCCAAGCCTGAGTCCATATTTGATGTTCTTATGTGGAACCTGAGATTGGCAGGATAGGTAGCTGAGGTGTGAAGAAGCCCTGTCCCTCACTTGGGCACTGCTCCTATCCTTGTGAGCTCTTCACCAAGAGTGAACTTTGGATGTCTGAGGTAGGGAAAACATACATATTAGCAGGCTGCAATAAAGCTAAGGACCAAAAGAGAAGACTACGATCAGTGCAAGCGAAGGGAAGACAAAAATGACAGTGTCTCTTCTCTACAGGAAACTTCTGGCATACCCACTTCTAATGTGACACAATAAGGAAAATGTCTCAGCATTTGCTACAATTTGCTAGTTGAACAATGAAATGTCCAAAGTACTAGCTACATTCCTGATAATATATCATATGCCACTTACCTATAAGACAGTAAAGAAAATTTAATTAACAAATCTGCAAATCCTTGACTTTTTAATTCAAAATACAAAACAGAACACAATTTAAATGTTGATGTATTTGTGGGTATATGCTGTAAGTTTAAGTCACTGTGGCTAAATAAAAGTCTCAAATATGAAATCTGCAAGCCACTGTTCCTATATACTTCAAGGCATCAGCTTTGGGATGAACACTTAATAAGAAGAGACTATTAATGATCACAGGTGAAAATCAGTAACAACTCATGCCACAACCATATTCTGAAAAAAATGGAAAAGCAAAGGTAGCTTTTTTATTTCTTTTTAAAAAGGGGAATTCTATAGGTAAGACAATGCCCCATTAACATTTTACTGATAAAATGCTACTCTTGATTACGATATCAGAGAAGCAATAAATTATGTGGGGCTCTTTCTAGAGCAAGAGTTTAGAAATCAAAAATAAAGTACAAAAATCTGGTCATAATTTTTAACGTCTTACTTTGTAAGATACTGAGGTTAGTAGGTGAGCAATATTCTGAACTGCACCATGGTTAAATAAAATTGTTTGATGATCTGGACCCTGTAGGAAAAGAGAATATGATAATACATTAAGAAAGGTAATAATTTATTCCAATAAAACATTTACTTAAATGTAGAAAACCACACTCAATACAATGTAGAATTCTTCTCTTGCATAAACCCATCCCCTAAAATGCAGGGTAAACATTGTTTTTAGTCCTACAAGGGGCTGCCATATCTTACCTCATCTCAGTTCTACAGAATTATTGCTTTCTTACCTCACCAAAATAAGGAAGAGGGCACAGACATTATCCTGGCACAAGTCCATCGCAATTTTTAAATAGATATTATCACAGCAACAGAACTACTATGACTTCTACATTTCACATGCACAACCTCACCCTATGCCACAGAAGACAGTGGTAGTCATTCTTACAACTTAAGACTGATAAACTAGTAGGGAGATCTCTAAAATTAAATAACTGCAAGAGGAAGTGGAGCAGAGACTAATCAATGTCAGCACATTAGGGAACACTGAGATGGTGGGAAACACAACACTCCATAACTAAGATAAGAATAACGTGTTTTTGGTTTCTATTTATATCTCATTTCTCTTCTTAAAATTATCACTTCTTAGAGTAGAAAGGTGAAGAAATAGAAAAATTCAGGTATTTTATTTTTCATTAACTGTTTTCTACTAATCGCTTTCCTGAAGATCTTTAAAGTGGCAGAAGCTAAAGATTAATGCAAGGCTTTGAATTTGTGACAGTTCTTATTCATTCATTTTATGTCCTACCCACCCCTTCAAATAATGAAAAGTCAATTGAAGCCAGGACAAGGATGGTATATCATGCTTACCATTAGTCAGAAGAGAAAAAAATGTAGCACTGAAAGTAGGCTACTTGTCTGTGTTTACCACTGAAAACCTGTTACTAGCCTAGAAAAAGCTCTCAAATTTCTCCAATCCACTGTTTAGCCAAGTATCAACTATCTTAGGGGTACTCATTCTTTCTTGGACCAAAATATTCATCATTTGAAGTGAGGAGATTATTATTCATTCATATTCTATCAGTAAACAAACCTGCTAAACATTTTATATACTATTAAAAGGGTCCTTAAAAAAAAAAACTTCAGCAATTTCTCTCTTAATCTCTATATATTTTCTAACTCCTAATTTCTTATTTTTAATCACTGTATAAGATTCCACAGTTTGCTCAGGAAAACCCCCATTACATATTTTAGGTAGGTTCGAATGTCTCACTATTATAAACAATGTTTTGTTGAACTTGAGAGCTGCATCTCTGTGCAGATCCCTAGGGTATGAAGATAAATTCCCAGAGTACACTTGCTTGATATATTTACCATTATATATCCATCTAGAATAGTGCAAACTTGCTTTTATAATAACTGAAAATATTGACATTCTCAAGGCACAGGCTGTAAGTGTGCTCTCTGTCTTCCTACCTCATTCTCATATCTGCAGTTAAATTATCGGTACTACTTATTGGGCATTTGCTATGTGCTGGGCACTGCTCTAAAGACTTTACTTGAATTGTCTCATTTGAAACATAGGAGTCTGTGGCTGATTCATTATAAAAACAGTGGAGACTTTAATGGAGGAGCCAAGAAAAGGAGGGTCTCCTATTTTCTCCTACTTAGTAATAAGTAGGTAACTAGAATAAATAGTGAAGATAAGCCTCGATTAGCCTTAGCTAACAAGTCAGCATACTAAGATTTTTTTTCCCTTTCCTTATAATTTTAACATCTCAAATTAATACTGGCAGTGCTTAACAGAATAGCTAAGTAGGCAGGATGCTGCCTCTGCCCTTTGCATCTCATTGTTCTTCTACCTCTGTTCCCCTTCTTTGAGGCAACTTAATAGATTTTACATTCTTCATGACATTTTATACATATACAAATATACAGGTATATTATTTCCACCTATTTTAACACAAATGGTAGAATTCTACATATATAAAGTACTATATATATATACTATAAATGTATATATATTACCCTAAACCTTTTATTTCCTTAATACTATATCTCTGAGATCACTTATATCAGTACATAAAGGGCTTTCTCATTTCTTTTTTGGCCTTATTCCATTGTACGATGTCCCATACTTTAACTAGTACCCTATGTTAGACATTTAGATTATTTTCAGTCTTTTACTAGTACATACGTCACTTCGATGAATATCTATGTGCATGCATTTTTTTTCCCAAGAGCTAGATCTCTTACTGATGGTGAAAAGATCAAGCACAATGCAATACTCTGAACGTACTGTTCACCACTGCTTACAAGACAATGTATTTTTTAATCCCTCAAATTCTTTGCCCCAAAGTTTGCAGCAAGTATTTCTTACAAAAGAAGCTCTTCTTCCTCTTTGGTCATACACAGGATTATGTAATAACAATTGCAAGGAAAGATTTTGTGGCTAAACCAACTAGAGAGGAAGAACTATCACTTGATTCTTATCAAGTCTCTTATTAATTTCTCCAAGTCAATCTACATGAATCTGGGGTTACTGAGGTAGCATCCACAGGGTAGGAGGCACATAAGCCCTCATGATCTTTAACTCCAATAGATAGGTCTCAGAAATCTGAGCAACTTCTTAAGTGGCAGCTATTTATAAGTTAGAATACCAATTAATATTATACCGGCCTCTTTTTGCTCCTCAATAAACCGGGGAGAGAATGTCAAAGATATAATTATAACATAATGCTTTAGTAATAGTAATCTCTCCTCCTTCTGTCTCCTCTCCCCAAAGTATGGAAATTTATTTAATATTGATACTAGTGTATACAAACTTGTGAATGAATCTTAAAATTCTATTATGAATCTTATTTTGGGCATATATGTAAACTGAAAATTTTTTTATGAAAATAAAAGGTTTTCATAATTAATAATACAGAGATCATCAGATAAGTTGTTTTCAAAAACACATTTTTAGTATATCAGTAGAGAAATTAGTATTGTATTTTAGGTTACTTCTGCTGTCACTGGGTTTATAAATATTATGTTTCCTGAGGTCTAGTTGTATCTCAGAAAACTTAGATTTGATCATCTAATTACAGTAGCAAATGCTAATTATCAGGCTAAAAGAAAACTGAGTTAAGAAGATTTTCTCTAGTAACATCGTCAGTTCTGTTCGTGGCATGAGGGTGCCTGTAAATTCTTGCTCAACCTAAGTTCTCTTCAGGGAAAGAGTGATTTAATAGTATTCCTTTATCTATGATTTCAACTAAAACAACGTTGAGAAGTTTCAGATGAGCAAGCCTATCAACTGAGGAAGCCTAAAAGTGTTGAGAAGTTTCTAATGAAAAATTCTAAAAGCAATTTGGGTAACTTCAGGAATGAGATTATTAAAACTTCTCATAATTTAACATAATTTGACATGTAGTAATTTTAAACAGCCAGGTTCAATTTTTGGTGCCTTTTGGGATTACTGTAGTTATAACTGGTAGATGCTGTGTTCTCAAGCACTCAGGTAAAGATCTTTAATGAGGGAGAGAGTTCTGGAGTACCTTTTTCTACCTGCCAGGGCTGGCTATAAAACATCTTTTCTTTTTGGAAGATTCTATACCCTGTTAGTTCAGCTCATTTTTAACAAATGAATTGCAACAAAATTGTTTTCTCGAAGCTTTTCTTTGCCCACCTCAAAAGATTAAGGATTGTTTGAAATCCCTGGTTCTGTGAGTTAGCTTACACACTGTCAGAGCAATCTGGGAAGATAAACTTCAAAGATTTTTATCAAAAATCTTAAATTCTAAATGTCTTAAATGGAACTGAATAGGCTGTGATAATCAGCTAGGATTTGGGAAGGGGTTTAAACATTTAAATTATAATTAATAGATAATTTTTCTGGAACCAAATAATTTAATTTTCTTTTTTTTTTTTGAAAACTGTTCTAAAATAGCATAGGTCTGTATCTACCTAGTTTAGTATGTGGGTGCTTACTTTTCTTTCCCTTCTTTTCTATACCTCCCCAGCTCCTCACTTTGTATTTGTATTATAAGTAGGTGAGTAATGCTCTCCTGAAAAAAAATTCAAAAAGATCTAAAATAATCAAAAAAGTACTCAATAGGTAAACTACGAAGCAAAATAAGTGGCACTTTATAGCACTCCTCAGTTTACGTTCAGGTCCTTTTAATAACAGAAATTTCTCCTTGTCTGAGATTACTTAAAACAATTTCCAACAATGTGGAAACTGACGGTGTGGGGAAATAGTACTGATCATACACTACTAGTAAGATTATAATATGGTACAACCTCTAGACAAGACAATCTGTGGTAAAATTACAAATGCACACACTCATTGATTCAACAATTCTGTTTCTTATATCTTACATACAAGGTACTTGTTGCAAGACTGTTTTGTAATAAGACTGGAAACAAGCTACATGTCTAACAATAGAGGACTGGTTAAATAAATTACTGTACATCTATACAGTAAAATACAATATGGCTGTTTTAAAAAAAAAGAAGGTGCTCCTTATGTACTGATAGGGAACAGCCTTTAAAACAAAACATGTTAAGTGAAAAATGCAAGGTGCATAAAGTATATATGATATACTATCATTTGTATCAAAAAAGGGGGGAGGGTGACATATAAATAAGTCTGCTTATATATATAGATTACATCTGGGAGGATACACAAAGGCACATCACCTGAGGGCATATAAGATTTTACATTACAGAGAATATTTATTCTGATTCTTACTTTACAGCAGTGTGAGAAGATCTGACAGATGTACTCCTGGGTGTAGCGGGACCTGCTAAGCAGCGCCATGAGGTGTGGTATCACCGTGGCATCCTGGAGTTGAGGGGAAGGAGAGCACAGCAACAAGGAACTCAGGCACTGTGGGTACATCTAACAAACTATATCCATGAGCAGGTAATTATGCAAGCCTTTTATCTTAATGACAGTAAATCAAATCTGCTTAAGGAACACAGGAAAACAAAAGCAACACAGCCATCAAAACTGCCTGGGCAAAGGACAAAGAGAACAGCTTTAATATTCAAAAATAAAATATAAGAACAGAAAATTCTCAATTTCTTTCCCATAATGAGCCTATCTTCCCACAATAAAACAAAATCACTTCAGTAAGACTTGATGGAAATCTGTTCTGAAACCCAAATGTGAGGTAACTAGTAAGGTATATAATAATAAATAGTTCATAAGGAGGAATCATTGTGTAAAAATAAAACTTGGCAATTTTTATCTCTGAAATGTTATGGTGTCAGTAACCAGTAACAATCACTCATAATGACTATAGTTAGTAAATTTCAATCTTCACAAGAGCCACTTCTCATAGCATACTCTCTACCTATTGCTGACAATTAGCAACATACATGATGGTACAGGAAGAGGGAAAAGAATCTACCCAACCTGCTGCAGGGCTCCCCAGGAATCTCCTTTTTTTTCGGAGTGCAAAAGGATTAAAAGGTGAAAGAGATTTGACCTGAACCACAGATGAAAAGGAGACTTAGCTCAAGAATCCTAGTCAATGCTGACATGAGCCTCAGAGTTATGCTTCTCAAGTATGATGTGCATGCAAATTCCCAGGGAATATTCTTTATGTGCAGATTCTGACTCCATAAGTTTGGAGTAGGACCTAAGATTCTGCATTCTTACTAGCTCCCAAGTGAGGCCAATGTTGCTTGGTCCACAGACCACACTTTGACTAAAGAAAACAGAGGGCAGGAAGAAAAAAGAATATCACTGTTGGGATGAATAAGATTTGGGGTTTCCCTCAGAATGAAAAGAATGCCCAAGATATATAAAAGCTAAGTAACAAAACAGAAGGCTGTTGATTCCCTACAAGTAGAAGCTTTTTCTCTTGCTTGTTAGTATAACCCTCTATGTTGTCAAAAGTAGTTTAAGTAACCCACTATGTTATTAAAAGTAGTTTAAAAACAAAATGAAAAAAAAAATGGAACCTCAAAAAAAAAAGTCAGGTACTAAAACACATAGAAAGCAAAGGAAGAGAGATGAGACTGTCCAGTACCCATCTATTTTACTGGGAAGCGGGGGGCACACAATGGTTCCACTGGAAGAAGACAGGGAAGTGGGCAGCAGCTAAGATAGAATAAGCAATCAAAAGGAAGACTTTAAAAAGCCTCTATTAGGTTCTTAAAACCACTTCCATCTCCTTCCTTTCTTCCACTTCTCTCTCATCCCTCAGTATTCCCATCCCGCTTCTTCACATCTGCACCCCCTTTCTTCCAATTGTGTTATATATCTGCAGTTTACAGTTGAGCAAACTATTCTTTAACAGTTACACAATTTGCCCCAATTCACCCATTGGATACATAGGATTTCAAATGAGACATCATGCCCTCCTTCAGATTGACTGCTGTCTTGAGTTTAGTGCCTGAGTTGCTGTGGCATCTGGCCTCTAAATAATCCAACTCACAGATGTCAGTTAATTACACTGAAACATTGCTCTCTGTCATTATCCCATCCAACAATTTCCATGGATTTTCCACTGTCTCTGAGGCATAAAGTTGAGATGTTTCAAAATTTACATTTCTTACTGTGGAAGTATTTCAATGTCCCTGGGACTTAATTTTTCTAATGTAAAAAAGTTAAGTTGGCGTATACCAGAGTTTTCCAAATTATGCACCATGATTCATTAGCATGTTATGAAATCAGTTTAGAGAGTGAGGAGGAAGGAGTTTAAACAGCTGGCCAGGATCAATTTCTCCCTCTATTACTGGTCTGGTGGTTAGGGAGAAACTTCCAGGATAAAGAAGATAGGTGGTTGGACAACAGGATGTTAGGAAAACAGACTGATATAGGAAGAGAGTCCTGCAGAATGCTTTGAGGTGGATGCTCGCAATTTAGGGCTGCTTATAGTAAACTAGTGTTCTCAGAGTAGTCCACGGACCAACTGGGAACTTGTTAGAAATGCAAATTATCAGGTCCCGCCTCAGACTCAGTGAATCAGACACTCTGTAGGTAGGGTCCAGCAATCTGTGTTTAATAAGCCTGCTAAGTAATTCTAGTGCATGCTCAAGTTTGAGATCCACTGTAGTAAACAATTTCCGGATTTATGAGACATGGCTCCCTGAAGAATGTCACACATATCCCTGAGGTATAAAATTAAGATGCTTCATAATTTACAGCCTCCTTGCTGTGCGAGGTGACCCACAAACTTCCCTTACAGACCTTATGTATCATTACAGGCCAGAGGAGGATGTGTCTGATGTGTAGAGGACAGATTATAGAGCCATAGGACATGTCCCCTCTTCTTGCTAGCTTTGCCTATGCCTCTTGATTGCTTTTATTCTTGAAATATTTGTAAAGTGTGATTCTAGATAAGATCTCTGATTCATATGTGTCTGATCTGATATTCTAATTCTTTGTGTTAGCTCAGAGAATAACAACCAGCATTTTTTTTTTAAAAATGAAAAAGCACAGAATAGGAAACAGAGAGCATCACATTTATGGAATTGTTTTGTGAAGACTGCCTCAGGATATTCTCTCTCTCTCTCTCTCTCTCACACACACACACACACACACACAAATTCACACATATACACAGTGTGACAATGGAATATATATTTCTCACCATGGATTATGGATAAGCATGTTCGAAAAATATTGGCCTGGACAATTTTCATTAAGAAAGTCCCGTGTAATCAACAGATAAAAACACCCCCTAATTATCCCTGAGGTTTTTAAAAACTACTGAATGACTCCAAAGATCTTTGGATTCTCTCCCATGTATTCTGATTCTAGCCTGGCAAGTAAGCCTCTTGCAAGCTGATTCTGCTTCACCTCTCCAGTCAAAACTAACACTGATGCCCTTTCCGCATTAGACTATTCTGTCTACTGTATTGTATATTCTCTTACATAGATCTTTCCTACACTGGCTCCTTTACTCTCAAAATCTTATCTATTATTCAAGACCAATGTCAAATTCTAGCTTCTCTATATAGCCTTCTCTGCTGGATTTAACCTAGAGCGAGTAGAACTCCTTATCACTCATTTAGAATTAAATATACTGCTTTAATTTGTATGTATCAGGAGATCGAAATGGGCCTTTTAAAAAAAAGCTTAAAAATTCCTCAAAGTCTGGGACTATCTTTTACTTCTTTACAAATTAGCAAGAACTCAAGTACTTCTTGAGATTTTTCTATAACTAACACCGTTATGATGAGTTTTGAGATGCTAATTAGAAGCATGCTATTAGTGAAATGTAACTGGTGGTTCAAAAACAACTAAAACTCACTGTGTACAGTAACTCTTCTGGAGTGACAGGACTGGTGAAGATGGTGCGCAGGCATCTGAGGCAAGCTTCAATGAACTTCAGGTCTGGGGACAGTAGTCCTAGTAAAATAGATTTGAAACTCACTCTTTCAACCCTTACTTAAAACGTTGCAAACTGATTCTAATTTTTACTTGTACAAAAATGACTTCTCCACATACCTTGCAGTAAGGCAGGGATAATGTGGCAATCTAGTAGAGACTTGACATTGTTTTCAGTACCCATAGCAAGACTTCCCAATACCACTGCACATTCGGTTTTCAGCTCTGTGCTTGAGGTTTCTTGCTGAAGCAAGTACAACAATCTAAAAAGAAGGAACTTGATAAACAGAAGAGACTAAAAACTTAAATAAAAGTAAATTAGCTAAAAGTAATGGGACAGAAAAAGGCTACTGATACATCGCACATACTAAAAATACAGTTGGTGAGCTTATAGGGGGCTAGGAAATGATCATTTTTTATTCTAAGCAAAAGGACTATCATAAAATCTCAGTTTATCGGAACTATAAATCTGAAAGTTGTCCAGAAGTAGTCTTTGTAGAAACAGCAACACCACAGTCCATGTTACCTGCCACTTCAGGATATGAAGACTCGCAATGCCAAGTGCTGCCAGATCTTAAATTCAGACTAGAAATGGACCTTGACTATCCAGAGCTATGGTTCAGAAATCACAAAGGTCTAGCCTAGAGGGAATATTCAGAATCCTTGGTTCAGCTCTTCAAGCAAGGAAGCTCTCTTCTTCCTCCAATTCTCCCATTTGGGGAATGAGGGGATCCTCCCACATCCACTCTAGCCCAGCCCACCAAACAACTACTCCCCAAATTCTAATCATCTACCACTTATGACTGTCTCTCTTATGTTCTAAGGTAGAATCATCATGCTCCCTAAAGCATATTTATTATATACATAAATATGAACACTACTCCCCTAAGGAAGGCTATTGAGTGCTTTATAGTTACCAAGTATGTATTTGAAGTTGGTTATGATAAAAACAGCATAACCATTAATCCCATACTAAAATACAGAATTAATCCCATATTAAAATACAGAAAAAAAAAAGAGAAAAGAAAAAAATCAAAGCATTTTAAAATTCTGAACGCAAAACTTATAACAACTGCACATAAAACTTAGATCTGAGTAGCAAAGGCAAATAGGAAGTCATACAAATGTCACTGTCTGCCAAAGGAAGCTTATTAGGTCATCAGAAGAAATCAAACTTTCTATGTTAACTTAAAAAACCGCAAATTCTAAAAATTACTTAAAAAGAAAAAATTAAAAACAAAGCAGGTCTTTTTTTTGTTTTTAATTCAAAAAAAGTTTTAAGAATCCTAAGAAATTATTATCTAATCATACAAAAACTGCCAAGGTTCCAAGGAGATAGGGAAGAAAGAAGCAGGCTGATGTATAACATTGCCTATCTACCTGACATATCCTTTTATTGTAGGGTCAATGATCTTCTTGAATTTCCAAAAAGTATTCATATATTCACTTCATTTTCCATTCTCTGGTACTTTATTATTATTTTTTAATGGATGCTTCATATAATTCACAGCCATTTTTTTTTAATTAAGTTTTTAAAAATAGAATAAGACAATACAGAAAAAAAAATTGATCTTATGGTTGAGAATGAGAAATACATTGGAAACTTAGTACAAATAGCAGAAAAAGGTGTCGATGGCAGCAAACGTACCTTGGAACAGCTCCTAAAACAATGAGGTTGGCCTTCTGCTTGTTGTTTCCAATTACAGCATTTTTCATGTCTCTGAATTCAGGGGAAGAGAAAAGGGTAAGGTATGTTGAGATGTCACAGAAAAATCAAAGAGCAATTCATTCTACTTTATCTTTATTATGCAACACCTTGGACTGGCAAGTATAGAAGTCAGTGACCCTTTAACACCGGACTGCCAAAGAGAAAGGATAGAGACAGGTGCTGAGTGAACCTGGGGGCCATAAAATAGTAGAGTAATGGAGTAGGGGAAGTGGGAGAAATCTTGAGTACTGGCAAAAGACCCCCAATACAAAAAAAAAAAAAAAAATTTGAGTTCTTCAAAAACAGGTCACCAAACCTTAAAATATAAAGAAATATAGACCACCTGCTCACTCACAGATCTGAGAGTGGAGAGTAAAAGCAACCGGCCCACAGAAAGCATCTGACCTTGTTTCCGAGAGAATGACTTTGTTCAGTCTTTTTCTGACATCTTTTGGACTGAATAATTTTTATAATTCCATTTTACCTCCTTATTGTCTTATTAGCTGTACCTCTTTGGGTTCTGATCTGTTCTTTTTTTAGTGGCTGCTTTACAATCTACACGTGCATCTTTTAACATCTCGGTCAATCCATGTCATGTGTATTCTAAGAGCCTTGCAAGTATATACTTCCATTTCCTCATCCATTCTCTATGCTGCTACTGTCACATATTTTATTTTTAAATTAGAAACAACATAACATATTGTTACTATTTTTGCTTTAGGAGTCAATTATCTTTTAAGGAGATTCAAAAATAAGAAAAAAATCTTTTATCTTTCTCACATATTCACCAGTATTTTTGATTCTAGCTACATTCAGATCTTCACCAGGAATAAAATTTTATTCCACCATAAGAGTACTCTATCAATGACCAATTGGTTCACAAACACGTGGTTGATCCCAAAATAATGGTAGAGAAAAAATAAATAGCTCAATATAAACCTAGTACTATTAATAAAATGTTTAATAAAAAATACCCCAATTGGTCCGTAATGCTATCTTAATATAGAACACTGGAACACTATGTGATTCTATACAGCAGTGGTTCTCTAACTGGAGAAGAGGGCGTTACAGCCCCCTAGGGGCTTTTTAGATGTTTATGAAGGTATCTGGAAATTTCTGACCATAGTTTTTATAAAAAGACAGAAAGCATACTTTGAAATTTTTTAAAAACCTTCTTTTTCAGTATTGTACCTGCCCTGTAAATAAAAGGGAGATTATACTTTTTGTTTAAAGTTATTTCATTTGAGAAAATCAGATCACTAGCACAGTGGCACTGTATTTGAGTCATCATTACCATATATACCTATATTAGTCCACATTTGCAGCTCTTGCATTCACACTACTTCATTAAGTTCTCTAACATAGTCATACCTATGCATTTACATATTGAAACATTATAAATTATCTTTTTTAAACATCTTTAAAATTTTTTTCCTTTATATTATATGCAGGGAAGGCATTTTTGGAGTTATGTACATGAGTAGGTTATATTATTATGGATTTAATTTCAGCACAGTACAGGGGGTGTTACAAAATATTTATAAGGGGAAGTCAGGTCTGAGAGCGTTAAGACCACTACAATACAGCCTCAAAGTTCTTGGCTCACCCATTTCTTTCATATCTCCAAGAAAGGTCCGCTAAATAGTCATCCAGCATCTCTTTTGACTTCCCTTCTTTTAGGAGGCAAAGCTCTACAATATATACAAACTTTTTGCCATCCTTAAAAGTTACAACCCTGAAAAAGTTCTACAGTTGGCAAATGATGATCTTGTAGAAAAATACAGTAGAAAACGAGAGTTACTTTAAAAAAATCAACAACTAAATGCTAATAGTCAGCATGTATTTCCAATACTAACCTATATCGCTGGCACTAAAAATCCTTCTCAATTACCTTCTTAGATTGTTGCAGAAAAACACTGCTATAGCATAGGGATATGTTGAAAGCTGATTCTCCCCATAAGGTTTTGAATAGCATTTTCCTAAGTCTTGAGCCAAACACTGTGCCTGCTTAGTCTTCTTCCGTTAGCTCAGTGCCTGAGGGTGGGTTTATTTTTCAGGGCCTGAACTCTCTCTCTGTAAACTATCCTTCAGCCTTTCCATATGGTTCACAGGGGATAAGTAGGAGTAATTTTTTGTTTATGGCACCAAACTGAATGAAGCTTACTAAGGTTTTTACCAAGTTCTGATACAAGATTATAAAATGTGGTGATATCAAAGCCTCATTTAGCAAAGCACAGTTAGTGAGAGACTATACATCTAGGCTCCTACCTCCTTACGGATGCCTGTGGTTTTCTTAGAGACTTGTTTCGCAATCATCAGCTTACAGATCCTAATCTAGAGTTTGTCGCGTACTCTCAGCTTCTTCCCTTCTCCTGATGTGTTCTGCCTACACTAATGCAATACATTTATGTTCAGCAGCTATCTATTGAGAGTCTATTTTATGCCAGGTGCCATTCTGGATGCTCTCTCTGTTCCGGAACTCCCAACTATAATGTTCTGTCCAGATTTCTCCCCATTCTTCCTAAACTAAGCAGAAATGGGGTATCGCCACATTACCGTATAAACACATTTCAAATATCTGAAACCATGCCAGAGTGAATGTTTTTATAGACAAAAGAAAACAAAAACCCTTCTAAGACCAATTGTCCAGTTCTCTTAATAGTTTGCAAAAAGGACATGAAAGAGGCAGCTGGTAGTTATAGAGTAAATCCAGCCTAAAGAGAACACGATTAATAAAATGCACCAATGTCTGAAAAAAAAAAAAACTCTTGCTCTGACTCTAATAAGGACAATATATCTGTGCTAGATAAGGAAGAAGAGATGTTAATATTCAATAAATAAATTCTATTCAGTTACTATAAAGGCATTCTATAAGATCATTTCTATGAAATAGTTAGAACCAAAAGAGATGATAATCATCACATATACTCATCGTTAGCAGAGCTAAGTACAGGGTAGGATTCCATTTCAGAGCCAGCAGATGAAGCTTTTTTGAGTTCCCAGAGTATAGCTATTCTCTATCTCCTTATCCCCTCCCTCATACCTTTCTCAGGCTAACTACTCATCTTTCAAGTCTGAACTTAGATGTCAATGTCACTTCCTCCAAGAAGCATGCCCTGACAACTCCCAGGTCTGGGTTAGTTGTCCCTCCTATATGCCCTCTATCATAATACACTCATTACTTTGTTAGGATAGAATTCTGTCTCCTCTTGTGAGATAAGAAAACCAGTCTGACCTGGAAATATCAGAGAAATTACCATCAATAGGTTACAAAATGTACCATATAAGAAATCCATATTTTTGTAAAATGCAAACTCACAACTATCATCCAAAATAGGAGCACAACAAAACTATGCAAGATTTATATCCTGCTTTGAAGTTTACAAAGCAGTCCATATCCATTATTTTATTTAATCTTTATCACAGCCTTGAGTAAGATTAACTCCATTTTACAGTTGAGGAAGCTAAGACTGAAGTTTGGGGCTTTTCTCAGAGCTTCACATTAAATGACAAAGCCAGTCTCAACTATGTCAAGTATTTTTTCCATTACTTCTGGCATATCAGGCATTTGTAACCATCTGATAAAAAGACAAAAGAATTCAGGAAATGTTTCCCTTTTTCATTCCGTGTTTCAATTTTACATTTTTATACAAAGTAAAAGTATCTCTAACTTTCAGTCAAAGATGTCTTTTTCCTAGATCAAAGGAATATAATCTCATATCTACCAATTCTTAATGTTTGGGGGGTGGGGGGGAATGCCTTACTTATATACTGAAATTCAACCATTAGTTTTGAGCTCAGCATGTGCTAGGCTCTATGAAGGATACAAAAGCATCACAAAATGGGATGCCTGATCTGAAGAGTTTACGATCTCCTTGGGGAGACAAAAATAACACCAACAATGTAAGGCTAGGCTATAAAATGAGTGCTTACAGAGCTTAGAAAAGTAGATGATAAAATACAAGCTTAACAGGTTTTGAGGCAATAGTAGGAACTAAGATGAACCTTAGAAAATGGCCAAGATTTGGGTAAGTAGATGGGGAGGGCAAAAAGAAAAGCCATTCATAGAAGACCACATTGGAAATGAAAATGACATGTTTCTGGGGCAGTACCAGGAGCCTGGATTGGAAAGAATGTTCCCTTTAAGAGGGCATGGAACATAAAGTTAGACAAGTGACAGGGAAAACAAACTAAAGGGAGATGGATTAAGGAGCAATCATGTTTTTGATTAAAAAACGGACATGAAGGAAACAATAACTGAGGACGATAAGCTGAATGTGGAATGGATTGGAATGCAGATAATACTAAAATTAAGAGAAGCAACTAAATGGCTAATGCCCTTCCTTGTGGTCCCCAGATTCCCTGAACTTATCATTGTCACAGCATCCACTAATAAAACTATCTCTTTCGTTATCTGTCTCCTCTTTTAGATTTTTGGATCCTCCAGAGCAGTGACTACATTATTCATCCTTATATACTCCCATACTAACTTAATGCCTAGTACCTACTAGGCACTCAACGAAATGTTTGTTGAAGGAATTAATCAATCTATCCAGGTATCTGGTTCTGTGCAACTGATTTGAGTGGCAACCATAAGAACCGTTAATACAAAGAACATTTTCAAGAAGCAGCTAACGAAGTGATTTGATAGATACAGGAAATGTAATATATGACATATCTTAAGTGACTACTTCAAATCTGGGTACCGGGATGTAAAGAATACTAGGCAGCTTGGAGAATAAATGCCTTAGCAAGATAAGGATCTATCTTCATTTTGGACACAATTAACTATCTATGAGTGAGATGAGAATATCCAGATAGAAAAGCTAAAAAGTAAGCCTTGGGGTTATCCCACTGTTTAAGAGTGGGAAAAGAGGAGCCAATATTAAAATGTTATAAACTTGTATTTGTCAGAAAACAGTTTCAGCTAAAATATAACTAGCATCTTAAATTTGCCCACTAATAAATGAACTCAAGTGGCACCTTATTTTACATGGAAGCTAATCTTTCTTCTTCCTTTCTTTGCTCTGAAAGAGATTAATTTTTAGCGTGGTAAAGTAAAAGGGCTCAAATATTAAAACAACATACACAGTACCTATTACATCATATGTCTAAACTAAGGGTATTCTGATGGTGATCAAAATCAAGAGAGAAAGTAAACATTGCACAAGGCCATTAAAAAAAGTAGGAAAAGTAAAAAAAATAATTAGAATCTAGACCTGCTAGAGTGTATGAAGTTTCAATCAGGTACAAACATACATATTTCTAAACAGTCAGAAGAGCTTAAGTTTTAACTGAAAACATAATATTATCTAGAAACAGAAAATTATCTTTAAAATTATTGAAGGTGGGAGTCTGAAGCTAAAGATCCATTTGTGTCATTTTCACTTTGAAACTGTATTTTCGCTTACCCGAAGAAGCTCTTCTTTGGAATACTGTACATTCATTCTTGGTCTAATAAGTATGAAGTAGCCAAAAAATATACTGGATGCTGAAAGCTATAATCTGAGTATAAAGTGTGACCTATTTATAAAAACTCACTGCTCATAAGACATCCATAAAATAAAGAGAAAATACATTATTTGTAGATAGCTAGTATAAGGCAACATGGTAAGCAACTTACAATTATTTGGACTTAGAAAATAACAAACATACTGACTGTTCTGTCCCTGTAATTATTATGATGTTCTTTTTGGAAAAAGTAATATCCAAGCACTTAAGTACAATAAGTTTTCTATTATCCAGCATGGTTAGGGAATGAGATATAGTCATAGTCCAATTAAAGTTACCACTGCCATGTGTGAATTGCCAATTTTAAAAGAATTAAATAATAATGATTTATTATTCGAACTAAAGTTATTTTTATCATTAGTTTTTGATTTAGGAGGTGCTTGAGAAATATACAATGAATTTCATTTCAAGTCAACTTAGCCATTTATAGTGCACTTACTATAGGAATAAATTGAACAGAACTGAGAATTGGCAGTAATTTAGTTCAATTTTATAAACAAATTACCTATAGTATAGATTTTTGGAATGTATGTAGTGTCAGATACAGTTCCAATTTATATAAATACCTGCTCAGAAATTAAGTTATTGTATTTAACTCTTTATCAATATATGATTATAAATCACCTGACATTCTCAATAATAGAGTGAAATTTAATAACTGCATTAATAATAAACGCCAAACTGTTTTATGGCATATTAATAAATATTTTTTATATATGTAATCATTCCAAAGAACATCAAAAACATGTTAGAGCATTGTGGAATAATATGGCAGCACACAGCTAAGTGGTTTAGAAATATGAAAAGATATATACATATTTATAAACCAATATACAGCTATTCTTGGTATTAAAGTTAATCCCACATATACAAACAGCTTACCTATCTACATGTACAAACTACATCAATTTGATTTAATAATTTCTAGAGAATCTTGCCAGCCTTTAAATGATTCCCTGACTGAGCTGTCTCAGAATGCATAGTTTTAAAGATTCGGAATCGCTTTATTTCATTTGGTATTAAAGTCATCTTTGTTTATGTTTACCTATAACATTTTAAAAGTAACTGATTAAAAGTTTTAAGGGGATAAATATATATACATAAATACATACGTACAACACATACATACATAAACACACACAAATATATATTTATTTCTTATTTCTTTATTCAGATATTTCATTTGAATTATCCTAAAACTTATCCTTTAATTTAAAATGTCTTCAGAACAAAAGGCTTCATTTTATGGGAGCACATATCTTTAGCTCATGTGAGAAAATGGAACCTGTCTATAACCTACTGAAAATGATGTACATTATTTCTTGGAAAATTGAGTAATCATTACAAAAACAAACTATTTCTCATTAGTACATTAAAATACTTCAGAAGACACTTTTTAGAAATGGATACTTGGTGAAAATCACGCAACAATTCTATAGTATCCAAACTGCCTGCCTGAGTTTACCAGAGAGAGCCTGTCTAGTTATGTTTCTATTTGACTTACAAACTACAAAGCCAGCCATATTGGCTCATATCATCTTATGCCTTTCAACACAGAGAGTATCAATGCAGGGCCACATAGGGATGTCTGCTGATCTTCTCATGGAGAATCACTTATGTAAAAATCAGATCAGGTGCTCTAATTTAGATGTGTTTTAAAAAACCACAGTGTTTAAACAGCTTTGACTCACGACTTACAAAAACATCTGAAGTTATTTTTCTTCAACTATGACATTTAACACGGTTGAGCTAATACCACAGTAACTTCACCAAAAAAAATCCTAATTGTTTTCTCTTAAATGATACGCGGATTTCTACACTAGAGGAAGCTCAGAATTTACAATGTAATACAGTTGATCACATATACCTACTCTCTGTTGTAGCTCCATATCTTACTTTATATCTAATGATCTATTCAGTTATGCATTTAAAACTTTGCTCTTTCGGTACCTGATTCTGTGTTCAAATCTTTGATACAATAGAAACATTTAAATTTATGCTAAATATTGTACTACTAACAAAAAAAAAATCTATCTCTAGATAAATCCTCATTCTTCAACAACTGAAATCAAGCAGTTCTTATGCTTAATAGTATTTTTCAACAAGGGCATATTCACTAAGTAAAATTGTCCTTTACGATGTTATCTACAGAGAAGTTCTCTTCTTTTATGGGTAGAGCTATGGCTGTAACTCAGCTGAGTAGATTAGTTATAGATCATGATGAAAACTCATTGTTTATCTTATATTTCTTCAATTTTGTATTTCCTGCTATTTTGTTTTATATGTTCACAATCTTTATTGAGAAAAATCAAGCTTAACATAGGCAATAAAATGAGAAAACTCTGGTTGTCTAATAGCTAAAGCTAACTGTCAATTCTTTTATATCTTTTCAAGTAGATATTTTGGATGTGGGACTATTAATTCAGCCTCTGTCTTTTCCTTCTCTAAAATTAGTAGGCCGCCTTTGGTTGTTTACATCTCCCTTCTACTTACTTATCTTAGTCTAGTAATGGTCTCTGGTTGACTCAACAGTGGCTGTGTAAGGCATATAAAAAAAAAAAAAAAAGAATTGGTCAACTCTTTTCATAAACCTCATTTCGGTTCCCCCTGTCCTCTATCAATAACGTATGATTCCAGCATGAGACAAGGTTACTTAAAAATGTTAAAAAATATAATTAACTTATTCTCTTGACTATGTATAATTAATTTTCAGACAGTTCCAAAGTTCAGGAAAGAATTAAGTCAGACAAAATAAATATTTCTCTCTGGGGAAAAGAAAGTTTTACCAAATCACACTACACATATCGCTATATATCTGATATAAAGTGAAATGATTCTGGATGATCTGTCCCTTTCAAACTATAAACAGATTTTAGTATTATAAGTAGCAATCACATTGGCTGGAATGTGTTATCATTCACATTCTCTTGTCTAAATCAAGAATTCTAGCCCCTCTCCCTCTTCTCCTTCAGTTTGAATTGTTTTATTTATCTGATATTTTTTATTTGAGTTTTCCTTTCTCATCCTTGAAGAGAATCACATCTTATTTTTGAAGTTGTTTTAAATTAGGGCCAATTATAACTAACTACTAAAGTGCCAAATTGAGAGTATCTACCACATACCAGGTACTGAATTTGGTACTTCTGACTTAATCCTTCCAACAACTTGACAAGATGAGCAGTATTACTCTCACTTTACAAATGATGAAGTTGAGACTCAAGGGAGTTAAGTAACTTGCCTAAGCAAACAGCTGGGAAAGGGCTCCACCATGAAATGTCAGCACCAGGAATTCAACCTACTGTTGTCCAAATGCAACATCATACACTCTTTCCACTCTACCACTCCTTCACAAAAACCATTCTTACCTGTCTTAGCTGACAGCTAAGTGTCTGAGACTTAACAATTTTTTACGAGGCACTAAGCTATCAAACTACACCTTAGCTTCTTGTTATAATATGCTCTTTCCAATTTTTTAAATGCTTTATTTGATGTTTTATCAACTTTCAAGAAGCTACAGTGTTATGGTAAATAAAAAAAAATTTTAAAGTGAGACGTAACACTAGAATTAGCTACGCATATCGGCTACACCTCAAGATATGTCTTTTATGTAGAATCCTTGATTGATAAATTTAGCTTTTTGTCTAAATAACCATAGCAGCAGGGATAATAAATAACATCACCTTCTACTATCATTCACTGAACACTTAATGAGTCTGACATTTTCAACTAAACTATTTAATGAGGAGTCTTAAGTGATTCTTAATCTGGTGATTAGATTAAATTGCCTAGTAATTTCTAGGATTATCAATATACAAAGCTAACCCCCTCAACTAACTGTATGTAGGTACAACCCAAACTGATTTAACAGATGATTTAATACCACATTTATAGTAATAATCAAACTAGTCTAAAAGGGGCTAATGATTATAAAGTTTCCTAGTTACAGGGACAAAAACAAAGTTATTTAGTATAATGAGAAAACAAGGAATATCATCTCTCATTTCCGTAGACTGAGAAGATGTGAAAATAAGGTGTCAAGTATCCCAGGCAAGTCTCCATTCAGCTCTTCACCTTCTCTTCTAGCTAAATTTAAATAGTCAAGCAGCCCTTACTTTTTATCTTGCCTCAGTTTACAAATGCACATCCCCAAGAAAACCCTTTTACAATGCCTTGGGGGTGGGGAATGAGAGAAGGGAGAATGGGGTTTGGATGAGAATTGCAGTCAGTAGAAACTTCTAAAAACAAAGCATCCTAGCCTTGTCATGGTTAAGCAAGAGTTAAACTGAAAGCACTATTTGGCTGATAACACTAGCAGAGTAAGAGAAGAAGAAAGGGACTATTTGTGCCTTCACTGCTATCCCAAATGTATTCCATCCTGACCTTTTATTGTGTCCTCCTTTCCCTGGACGGAGTTCAGGCCTGTGAACACCATGTGGTCCCCAATCCTATGAGGAGTCTCAGGCTAGACCTTGTTCCTTAGAACTAATGTGTTAAGAGTGTGATCATCTGCTGTTTGGAGAATTCATCTTTCAAGCAGTTGCAATCTTATCACACTTGTTCCATTTAATTTTTTTAAAGCATAATCACCTCAGATATGTTGCTTAAAAATGTTTCCTCTCATTAAACAGAGAATTTTGCAGAAAAGAAGGACATTTAGGTCATCGAGAGTTTATTTAAATTTTCTAATGACTGCTTTCTAAATCCTGATATGTAAAACATCACTAAGATATCCAAGCCTGAGAGACAGTCAATGAGTTAACCAAAATCAAAACAACAAAAATCCTCTGACCTATCCACCCACTCCTTTCCAATTATAAAACATCATCAATTTTATGCTCTTGCTTTGCTGGATATTAAAGTCACAAAAGCACTCTACAAAGGAAACATTCCTTAAAATGTCAAACAAGTATTCTACCAAAAAGTGAAGCTAACCATGTCAGTTAACAGCTATACAATAGACCATTCTTTAACAGTACAATAAAGTCATGAATGTTAAGGGGTCTTTCCAAAATGGAAGAAAAGTTATAAGTCTGCATTTTCAGAATTATAATATTTGGCAGATTCAAACATGAAAACAAACAAGACTTTTGAGAGACTCTTAAATACATACTACTTACATGACACCTTGTAGAACTTTCTGGGGATCAGGGTCAAATAGCCTGTCAACATAGTGGCGACTGCTAGCTGTTACTTCCTAGAAAGTGGGGGGAAAAATTATGACATCTGAAGCCATGCAAATCACAAATTCACAGCATCACCTACAACATCAATAGCTATATAATCTAACTTAAGGTAGATGCATTAGAATTTCTATAATATACTTATTGTGTTAAATAATTCTGAGAAAAGCTTGTGACAAGATAATAAGATGGGGAAGAAAGAAGACACCTGGTTCCCACTAAAAACATAACAAGACAGTAGGACCTTTGTGGTGAGTCCTGCAAGCTTTGCCAACAGATGAACTGGGCATAAGTGTTAAGAAGCAGCTAAGTTTCTTAATTAACTGTTGGATGTCACCTACATATGAATGAGATAGGAATGTTGCTTCTGTTAAGTACCCACTACAGGGAGAAAAAGTCTGGCTCGCAGCAAGGAAAAAGGGTAAGGGTTTCATAAACAGTCTACCGAGTTAGTTTGGGTTCAAGAGGAAGACCCTTGGACTGACAGAGGAGTAATAGCATTGCTAGGAGGCAGACATATGTAAAAAATAAAAACTAAAATAAAGGAGTTGTCACACTTTCTGTTGAGGGAAAAATAATTAAGAATTAGAGTGATTTTTCAGGTCCAAGACAGTTAATTTAGTCTGATCTGGCTAAGACTACAAAGAAAGGGGAGAGTTAGGGCATAATGGGTAAAGGGAATCACTTACCTCCTTTTATTTGTATAATAAAGCTTGCTCTATTATGTTATTTCTTATAATACTTATTCTGGGGAGGTAATAGTGATTTTTTTTAATATTTAACTTTAAATACTTAATATTATTTAAAACAAAATTAGTTTAAAAACCAGAGAAAAAGCATTTTTTTTGTCCCTTGCTGTTTCTTTCTGATGTCTGCTAAAATATGTTTATGTACTGCTACCCATTTGCAACAAATTATTATAGAGAGGAGAAAATACTTTTCCAGTTTACTCTGAATCCCTGAAAAGAGTTAACCACCAACACAGTGCCAGCTTAATCTTCAGAATCACAAAAAAATAACTCTGAAGAAAAACTACATAAATTCTAACTTCCTGACAAGACAGTAACTTAAAAATCAAAGAATATTTTTATATTATGAGTTTGCTACCAAAATATCCTCGTGGGCAACTCAAATACCCACATTTGGTACATACTCCATTTATAGAGAACAAACAGTGGCAGTAAAAAAAAAAAAAAAAAAAAACAGATGAAAATTCTTGTGCCCACCATGCCACCATTAAAGTACCTGTCAACAGGGTCTGGTTTCCTCAAAATAACAGAATCATAGTGTTAGAAAGACTCAATAATTATGTGTCCCAATCCCTTGGGTAACAAAGAAATGAGGGATGATCGCTACCCAGATGTCAGTGTCAAATGTTAAATAAGGATGCAAACAACTGTACAAATACACTGAGAAATAATATACCAAGAGAAAATCCAGGGTAAAACTGAAAACAGCATTCCTGTAATAAAAACAGATAGTTTTGTCAGTCCATTTGAGCACATGTGCTTTCCTACTCTTCCAACATGGTAAGTTCTGAGCAACTCAGACCTTATATCCTCCCTGTTACTTAGGAATCAGTATTTGATTTTACTGCTCCTCTCCACACACTCTCCCACAGCTTCAACATCTCTTGCCTCTCAACATCTCTTTAAAAAGGTAGTTGGTTTTGAGACCTGTATCTTAAACAACATAGATTTCACCCATTAGTAGCAACTTTCTTTTCTGTTTTGTGCCTGTTTCATTCCATTTAACAAGCACTGAGTACCTACTGTATGATGAAGTCATTAAATATATTTTTAAAATACTCAGGCACTGCCTCTGCCCTTAATGATATTCTATTGTAACTATGTTTACATATTTACATTCCCTACTTGAATGCAAAACAAATATATACACATAAAGGCAGCTCTGAGGATGGAGTTAATAAACCAGGAAAATCCGGAAAGGCTTCTTTAGAGGAGCTGGTTTGGGAAAATGGGTAAGTGCACAAGAATGGACAAGGAAAGAAAAAGAATCAGGGTCATAATCACAGCCACAGGGCATGTGAAGCCAACACCCATCAGTGAGTGTAAAGTTAGCTGGCACTGAAAAAGGAGGGAGGATAGAGAGGTGACCACAAAATGTAAAACACAAAAGGCTAATCAACAGGTGGCCCATAATTGGAGAACTCAGACTGCTTTTTGGTTAAAGTTCTGTAGTAGGTGCCAAAGAGGGTAGAAGAGAATGTTAAAGCAGAGCCTTGATTTAAGAAGCTTACAATCTATAAGAAGGTCAGTCATGTACACACAAAAAAATAATCCTCTGAGCTGCCTAGGTATTAGCAAGCTGAGGTGATACAGTCATTTGTTCAACCTTATTTTACTTTGTGCTTTTACCTTAACATATTCATTTATTTGTCTGTGTGTATGGGACAATTCTTATTATTTCACTGCTTTCCTTTGTAGATCAGGTCACCTCTCCCTGTCAGCCCTCTTTTCTTTCAAAAGGCAGCCTGGAAGTGTAAAAATTTGAGAAAGCTATTGGTACAGATACTAAATAGGTTGGTCAGGGAAAGCTTCTCTAAGAAGGTAACATTTGAACAAAGACCTGAAGAAGGTGAAGGATGAAGTCCTGTAGCTATCTGGGAGCAAAGCTTTTTAGGCAAAGAGAACAGCAGATGCAAAGGCTCTGAAATGGGAAGTGTCTGCTGTGATCAAAGAACAGGAATCACATAGCTGGAGTAGAATGAGCAAAGGAGAACGCAGTAGGAGATGAGGTCAAAGTAGAGAGGCCAGATGGTAAAAAGCTGTGCTGTTCAACTACAGCCACCAGCCTCATATGGCTAATGAGCATTTGAAATGTGGCTAGAAACTGAATTTAAATTTAACTTTAATTAAAATTTAAGTTTAAAAACCAACACTAGATTCAGTTATTAGAAAACTTTTAAGTGTTTAAAACTACTTGGGTATGTAATCCACTTTTTCAACTGTAAATTTTATGAAACCTAAATACCAAACAAGTATTTGCAATCAAAATTCAGTACCTAAGTTGTGTAAAATACACCTCAGATTTCGAAGATTTGATATAAAAAAAGCAAAATAATTTCATTAATAATTCTTTACACTGATTATATGTTGAAATATCATTTTGATATATTGGTTTAAATAAGATACATTAAAATTCCTTTTTTTTCCCCTTACTTTTCTAGCATTGCTGCTAGAAAATTTTAAATTACATATGTGGCTTGCATGGTTTTTCCACTGCACAGTGCTGGTACAGAGCCTTGGTCATTTTAAGGATTTTGATTTTTATGGTGTGAATTGGAAAAATAGGCACATGATCTGACTTGTTTTGAAAGCAATGCTCTGGTTGCAATTTTAGGAACAGACAAATGTATGGGAGGGACTAGAGGACTAAAGCAGTGAGACTAAGTAGGAGGCTATTTCAATAATTTCAATAATGCTGTTATTTCAGAAAGATGATGGTAGCCTGGACTAGACCAAGAGTTTTAGAGGTAGTAAGCTTCGCTAAGATTCCAGATAAATGTTGATGCTGAAATGACCATCAAAATTACACCCTAGGTATGGGGTGTAAAAGAAGAGAAGAGCCAAGGGTAACACTTAAGGTTTTTGCCTGAGAGCCAAGAAAGACTGAGTTGTCAGTTAATGAGATGAGAAAGATTGGATCCAGTTTTGAGTGAGAAGATCAAAAGTTCAGTTTGGAACGTGTTAAGATTAAGAATTTTATTAGATATCCAAGTGAGAATGTCACGTTGTCAGTTGGATACATAAGTCTAGAGCTTAGGAGAGAGCTGTGAGCTGGAGATACAAATCAGGGAATTTTCATCATATAAATGGGATGAGCTGACTGAAGGAGTGACCATGGATAAAGCAAGGCCTGAAGACTGAACCCTGGAGCACCTGAACAAGCAGCCAACCAGTGTGGTAGAAAGAAACCCAAGAAGCCAAATGAGAGAATGTTTCAAGGAAGGAGTAACCACATATGCCAAATACTACTAATGTGTAGCGTAAGATGATGATGAAGACCTGACCACTGGATTTAGGAGCATGGAGGCCATCATCAATCTT
>NW_011889001.1:2806363-2823863 GCF_000151845.1 Pteropus vampyrus | reverse complement strand
TTATATAATGAAAAATGACAGTTTAAAGATTAATAAGAAAATATCAAACTATTTTTTTATTTCATTAAAATTTTGCTCTATGTATATATCGCTGAAACATAATGTTCTTTATTTCTAATATACGCATTGTGTGGTAGGAAAAACAAATAATTTGGCCTTTTTTAAGACCTGAATTTGAATCCTAGTTCTACTACTTATAAGTTTTGTGACTTAGGAAAAAAATAAAATTCTGAGAATGTTTCTTCAATTAAAAAATGGTGATATTACCACATAGCTCATTCAGAGTGCTGGATCAAATGAGATAACACAAGTAAAACCCCTTGTAAACTGTAAAAGTACCATACAAATACTGACTTCAGAGGAATTCTATTTTTGTACAAAAAAATTGCTTTTACAAGTATACTAATGCCTCTCTTGGTTATTCATAATCATATGCATATGCATGATTAAAGCCTAATTATTCAGACAAAAATACATTTTCTCACCTAATAACAGTTTCTTTCAGAGCAAGCTAAATACTTAGCAAGAAATAAATAAGTATATGAGTGCTGAACTTAAAAATCTAAATTTTTCATTACCTGAGATTTTTAAAAATGCTCAAAATGTACGAAGCAATCATTTGTGCAGTTTTTATAATTAACTTTAGGTGTTACACCATGGACACAAAGAGACTATAACATCATAGTTAAGAATACCAAAGAGTATTATTCAAGGAGTAATCATTTTATAGTGCTCTCTCTCCCATACAACCAACCCAGAAAGAAAAGGTAGACAGACAAGAAATATTTTTTATAATACCTGTACTTGACACTTGTTTAGCATGTTACAGTTTATTAAACATTTTCATATCTATTGTCTCATTTAATTCATATGTTCTTTAGAAATTAAACTCATAATTCTCAACAGGGGAATTGTGAACCCTAAGAAATTAGTGTTTAAACAAGTGATTGTCAATCAAATTTAATATATCCATTATTCCACAAACTACTAGGAACTTCAAAAGAAAATTGTTCATAATGTTCATCATTTAGCATTTCAGAGAAGATCTTGGTTTGGGGAAGAGATGAAAGAAACACAACCAAAAAAAGAAAAATAGGATGACTGAACTCTATAAAGATTCAGTTTAAAACCTATTTCAGGCTGAAATTCAATATGTGAATATCTTAATTTACCAGGTATTATGTTAGGTGCTGGTAATAGAGAGATAAGATAGAGTTCTTTACCCTCAAGGAGTTAACAGCACAGAAAGAAAGCAGAAATGTAAGTAAGTTACACATGATAAGTGTAACCATAAAAGAAGATACAAAAATTTTTTTTTAAGTTAAAGATACAATTAACTGACGTACTGAAATGAGGGGTCCAATGGGAGGTGATGTTAAGTAGTGAGGATGAGTAATCTGAAAGACTACTATTAATTTGCCAGGTAAAAAAGGGAGGAAAAAAAAAAAAGACAAGGACTCTAGGTGCAGAGCACACACATACAAAAGAATTTTGAAACAACGTGGCATATTCGAGAAATGCAATTTAGTATTATAATGATACAGTATGCACTTGGAAATACAAAACAAAGCTGAAGTTGTACTCTAATTCAGCCAGTCAACAAATATTTAAATAGCTATGCAGGCACTGTTTTAGGCAATAAACAGATATCCCTTCACCCAAAAAAGCCCACCTTTGCAGAGCTTACATTTCATCAAGGAAAGATAAAAAGCAATAAACACAATAAATAATTTAGACTATTAGAAGGCTATACATACTCTGGAGGATGAATGTTTAATAGCACATTTTATTCCCATGTCTTTATACCATACACTGTCACAAGCCAGGAAAAGGAGAGGTGCAAGAGTGGTACACTAAGATATATACCACTTGGAGTCCCACGCTCTAAGCATCTCAGCAGGCCTGAACAGGACAGCACCAATCCCCAGGATATATTTTATAAATCCATGGAAGTGCGTTTGGCTGTCAAAACGACAACAGGTGCTACTGATATGTAGTGGGCAAGGACTAAAGATGCCAGATGTTCTGCAATGCATGGGACAATTGTCCCACATTCTAAAAAAGTTTCCACTATGCAGTCATGTAGGCAAGGAACCCATTTTTAAGTATTTGAGCCTAGAAACTAACTCCATTTTACATATAAACACAAAATACGTTTTTTATCATTTACCATACAATCAGTTTTCCAAGACTGCAACTCCTATATAAATACAAAAAAGGGTGTACTTTGTCATATTAGGAACTTTACCAAAATCTGTTAATTTCAGAAAGTCACATAAAAAAAAAATACTACTTATTGTATTTAAGTAACCATTAAACATACCTATGTCAGTCTGCATTCAATAACCAAACTACATACATTTGCACATATATCACTACTTTATTACTTCCTGCTAGGTTAGTAGTGTCTGAGTACTTATTTAAGTGATATAGTTTACTGCTTTCTCCCTTAATACAGCTAGGACATTATGAGAACTCTTAAAAAGTTACATAAGAGGACAACTATCTTACTTATGAATTTCACTTCAGGAGAGCAAAGCATGTACTACAAAATATGTTTTAAGATGGTGTTAAGTCTGGTAGAGTTGGGAACCACTAACTAAAACATCAATGAGTCAACTGTGAGCCCCAGAAACTCTTCCCATCCCCCAATTTGAAACAAAATTTTGATTTTCTGATGTCTCCAAAACGCTCAGTCCAAAAAAAAAAATGCTACCTTTTGTCACTGACAATTTTCTGATATACCAAATAAGTACACTGCTTAGATAAGTCACAAACTCACAATTATTCATTTTAAAGCCCAAGAACACTTGATGTGCTTGTATTTGCTCCTAAAGAGATTAGGTCCTCCACAACCCAGAATATCAGAAATCGATACTAAACTGTGCCTTAATTTCAAATCACATGTACTCCCTTTGTTTCTGGTGAGACAGTTAAACTCAAAGATCCTAAATACAGCTGCCTCAATGATGCTTGAAGAGTTCTGGTGATACATAGTATTTCTCTGCCAAAGGATTTATTTCCCTATTAAGCAAAAGTAATTGCTACATAATTCTTTTCTAATTTTAAAAGGTAATATCTGCCTCCTTTCAAGACAATACAAAGAGGATAACATCATCAACAAAGATTAACTTTCCTTGCAGACAGCTCATGGCCATCCAATGTATTCCAAAGTTCCCACTTGCCTCCCAAAAGAAGAAAGTTTAGAAGAAAAAATATGCCCTCGTACTATTTAAAACCCAAGATTTTGGCAGCTGTTTTTCTTTTCTCTTCTTTTCTTCTACTTCTTGTATTCTGGTGAACTTCTGGACCCATTAACTCAATCAAATTCTCATTCGATTTTTTCAGGCCCACCACACAGTATTTTTGCAACTATTTTTAATCCTTAAAAAAATTTTTTTTAAATTATGAATTCACTCTTTGGTGTTTCTAGAGGTTCAAAGCATCCTCTCTCCGCAGATTAATCAAAGCTCTGCTTTTCTGCAGCCTCTAGCAACTTTGGAAACTTTATAAAATAGCACTTTTCAGTTTGGCTGCGTCTCACAAGCATAGAATGTAACATACTTATGACAACCAAGATTGCTAAAATATATTCTGCTTTAATTTCACAAACATAATCATGAAAATACTTAAATATGTAATTTTAAATTTAATCGTCTTGATAAGAGGCAACCCTGATTGCTCAATAAATAATTAAGACTGAAAAATCAGGCTTTACATGGTAAAATAATATATTTTAAAATAAGCAGTATGTAAGTCAGTACACATAGTTTGAAAAATCCTAAAATGCAAAGCTGTGCACACAATTTTTTTTTTTTTTAATTTAAGTGTTTGAAATTGACTCTGACACTTTACATAATAGCATATGACAGTGAGAAAGTAGCCTCTCTGGTTCTGTTTTCCCCAATTTAAAAAATGCCAAGAATGAATTAGAGATTACCTGCAGGTTTCTTCCAGGAAAAGGCTTCATAATTTTACACTCAAACAAAAGATGATTTTTTTCTCAGAATAGAAAAATCAGGTGAAATTAGATTAAAAGGGATATGAAGAATAGTCTTTACTTTTTCTGCAGTGAGTTTTTTAAGTAATAAAATATTAATAGAGCCAGCCCTTGTATAACATTAACAATTGCTATAGACATGCTTTGGTGGTCACAAGAACTGGAAGCAATTTAACAGTCACGTTTCTTTCTAATCAGGTACGGCAATGTTTATCCTTTTAAAGTATGGTACAAATCACAAAGAGCTATATGGTCTACATGGCCTTAAAGGTTTCCTCTCACTATTAAATTCTATTCGTTTATTCTTCAGTGTAGATGAAAATGTCTGAAGACCGAAAGGCAAAAAGAGATCCCTCCAGATAGAATAAATGTACTAAGAAAGAACTTACGGTGCAAACAGCATAATCTGGAAGTCGAAGAGAGCAAGAACCGTCTCTGGGACAAAGAGTGACAAGGGTTGTGATGAGTTTTACAAAGATTGAGAAATTCTCTGGGTTTGCTGAGGTTCATTTAAATGTCTCCTAAGATGATAAATTGTCCAGGAAATCCACTAGAATGCATTCAAATGCCTACTTTTTGATACTGACATAACAGAGTGAAGCTATTTAGACATGGGTACGGTGTTGTCTTGGACCATAAGTTTAAATTATTATTCAAGACTGCGATCATGTAAGAACTTAGAGATCCTGACTACCATCTTTCATGGCAGAGCCAGAAGCAGTATTGCCCAGACAGGAAAGCTGCCTCCTGATGAAAGAAAAGCCTTACTTGCTTCAGATTCTTAGAGGCCAGTAAACACTTTTGCCTCGGAGCTATCCATGGTGCTTGACTCAGACTCAGCCCACCTCTTCCAGCAATTGGTATATTAGCTTTCCTATTACAGTACCACTCAGAATCTATCTGATCCATCATCCACACTGTGGCCAGTAACAATCATGCCAATATCATGAGCCACTTGTGATCTCCAACTATGCAACTCTGCTTGTGCCCAGGCCCACAATGTCTAACTTTGTCCTATTTTGGATCTCCAACTAACCTAGCTCTGCCTCCTAGGCCTGCTACATCATCTGCTACACAAAACCCTTTTTGTAGATATAATACACCTAACATAAGATCACTAACATACTCTGGGCAAAAGACTGATTCTTCAGAGTCAAGTCCCCCATGTGATACCTTACATGAGTTTTAAAACTGTATTGTTACACTTTTTTACCATTTCAAAATTACATGACTTTAAAATTTTGCTATATGTTTTTGTGGTTGATTTTGGGATCAATAAAGAATAGGAACTGTTAACTCAAGATTGATGTGTGGATTTCACGGAATCCATGAACCCCTTGAAATTATGTGATTCTTTAGGCAAATGCATGTTTTTCCAGGAAAGAGTGTTGAGGCTGTTATCCTTAAAAGGTTAAGAACCACTGATAAATATGCTGATGACTCCCAAATAATCATCAGCAGTACAGTTTTAAACACTAGACCTTTGTATCTGTGGTATAATAAATATATTGGGTTTTGTCCCAGGTTCCTGGAACAAAGCTCGTAAAACCCTTGGAATTTCCTTATAAGAGTGTCTGGTTATTCAAAAGGAGTCCCTTTTGAGCACACCTGAGTTAATGCTAATGAATGATTAGGCTGGAGCCTCTAGAAAGCCTCAGGAGAAGACTTGTTACCAGAAAGACCAAGTGATTAGAGGGTTGGAAATTTCAGTCCCACCCACCAACCTCTGGGAAGAGGAAGAATTGGGGGTGGGGAGGACTGAAGAGTAAAGCTCTATAAAAACTCTTGAAGGAAATTTGATGAGCTTCCAGGCTGGTGAATGAATGCATCCATGTACCAGGAGGGTGGCACACTTCAGTTTAACAGGAAAAGAAGTACCTATGCTCGCGACTCTTTCAGTCTTGCTAAATGTACCTCTTCATCTGGATGTTCATTTGTATCCTTTATAATATCATTTATAATAAACTGGTAATGTTTTCTTGAGCTTTGTGAACTGTTCTAACAAATGATAGAACCCGAGGAGGGAGTCATGGGAACCTATGATTTATGGCTGGTTGGTCAGAGGCACAGAAGAACAACTTGGACTTGCAACTGGTGTCTGAAGCAGGAGCAGTCTTGTAAGACTGAGCCCTTAACCTGTGAGATATGACACTATCTTTTGGTAGACAGTGTCAGAATTGAGTTAAATTGTAGAACACCCAGCTGTCCCCTGAGAACTAGAGAACTATCTGGTATGGAACACACTTCAAAATATCCAACTGCCTATTGGACACCTCTAAATTGAAGTCCAAAATACACTGTACGCTCAACATGTCCAAAATTAAACTTTTTCCTCCTTAATCCCCTAACACAATCCTCTCCTAATCCTCAGCATCTCAACAGGTGATACCACCTAGCTGCAAAGGTAAAATTCCTGTGAATCATGCTTGATCATGTTCACAACGCTTTCCTTTTCTTCATTCCACTTATCAGTCACAACTTAAAATTTTGTGAAAGCTTCATAAAGTCTTAGAACACTCATAAAACAAAAGAATCATGTGTTCTATAATAATTTTCTAGGTGGTAAAGACCTCCAAATATTAATAGATCCTATAGGCTGGAAACTCTTCCCACTGGAGCACTTTTCATTTTTAATAGAAAGCATGACAGTCTTATTATCCCCACTCCCCCAATAACTATAATATGAATGTATCTGAGTATATAGCTAATTCTTTATTCTTCTGATTTTATAGAATGAGGTCAAAACACTTTTCCTTTATCAGAGATACATGTGGTAGGAGGGCTGTTTCTGCAAAACAGCTCTTATTTGGAATATCTTTCATTCCAATCTAAATGGTCCCAATGATCATAGTAACAATGCTTAGTGAAGGCAGCTGTTCTCCAATTTCCAGAGGTAACAGAATTTTCCTTTGTCAATAATTCCATACCTTTACCCACAAGACGATGTGACAGATGGCACTGTAAAAAAAAAAAAACAAAAACAAAAACAAAAAAACTGCCGAATCAGAAATCAAAGAGGTACAAGGCAAAACCACTGAAATTCCTGGCCCCTGGCACTATTTTTAAATTCTTAATGAGAATAAGAGGCGACAGAAAGGCAAGATCTCCTAGTGAAATCAAAAGACCCTACAAGAAGGTGTTGCTAATTCTTGCTAAAGCTTCAAAGACTTCTTGAGAACTCACTGTCTGAATTTAGGTGGCAATCTTTCCTCGGAAACAAGACAGCAAGCATCAGAAACATGATAAGCATCTCCCGTTCTTCACACATTGACCGTAAAGATTAGGAAGTTCATAGTGATTAATTTCTTTTAGGACTACCTCCACCCTGTTCTTATGGGTGCTTTGTAAAGTAAAATAATAGCAAATTTTTAAATGTGCCAACCAGAATTTTACTTTGCATTTATTTATTACTAAAAACCAAGAGAGGCCAAATTCATGCTTCTAGAACAGTTGGGCTTAACTTCTCAGAAAAACTATTGTCAGTTGCCCATGTAAGAGAGCAAATCAATATGCAGCTGGAGGCCAACAAAACAGACTAGTTCACTATCCTGACTGTGGTAGTGGTTACACAAACATATACATGTGATAAAATGATACAGAGCTATACACATACTTACATCAATACCAATATCCTGGTTTCAATATTGTACTATAGTTATATAAAATGTTACCAATGGGGGAAACTGGGTGAAGCATACACAGGAATCTGTACTATCTTTGCAAGGTCCCGTAACTGTAATTACTTCAAAATAAAGTTTTAAAAAATGCAATCAATGTAAAAGCATCCAAAAATTTGGGAAACGTGGGAGAATTTATAAATTTGTTGAAAAGGGTGATGTGATGCTAACCAAAGAGGGGTGTGGGTGATTATGGTGAACCCTAGAAAGAACTGGAGAGTTTGTCCAAATCCCCAAAATAGATAGTTCAAGCAAACATTTACTAAGTACCTACTATATGCAAGATACCAAGTATATATAGTAGTAGGATGAAGAAAAATAAATTAATTTACTAAGAAGATAGAATAACTATTAATGGCCTAGGGATCTCTGCAAAAGCAGTTCCCTTTGCCTGGAATGCTCTTCTATTTTTCTACTTCTTACTCATCCTTGAACTCTCAGCTCATTGTCACTTCTTCAGGGAAACCCTCCTTAACTCTCTTCATTGCCCTCCACATTAGATCAGATTCCCCTATTACGTGCTTGTAACCGCACCCCGTTTTTCACTGGTAACACTAACTGCCATTTCCAAATGAACTGTGTGATGATTTGATATCTATTTCCCCCATTAAGCTAAAATCTCCAAAAGGGCACAGACAGGTCTGTGTAGCCTGCCACTGTATTACCAAACCCAGTGCCATGCCTGGCAAATGACAGAAACCCAAAGTACATCACGTGAGTAAACCTATACAAAGCTGTAATACATATGTACGAAGGAGCAGACAGACAATAAGAGTTATGGGGGTTTGGAAAAACCCTAGGTCACTTCAATTTGAAAAAGCCAACTATGTGGGAGAGAGAGTTCGTGAAGAGGATAAAGACTCTTATATCCAAAGCTAAAAATAAAATGTCAGCCCTTCGGCAATAAAAATACTAAAATTTTCAAAAATAGACGTGGTGTGTACTATGTATTCTATAGAAAAATTAATGTGGAGAATTAACTTGAACTGAGAGGGTAAGACACCAGAGGCTGTAAAAATACCTGCAAGGACACTGGTAATGCAGGCACGAATAAGGTCCTGAACGAGAGGATGACCATGGGAACAGGCAGATGTGAAAAACACTGAGAATAAAGAGCCAACAGAACTTAAAAGCTGAGCAGATACAGGAGTATGAAAGGGGAAAGAGTCAGAGATGATTCAAGGAGTTTACAGTAAGGGATCAGTTAAAGATAATATCATTAACAGAAATTGGAAGTCATGACTAAGTCCTCAGGAGACAGAACGTGCTTTGTTAAAAGTGATGGATAACATCCACACAATTGAAGATGTGAGACTAGATGGAGAAAAGTCAAGGCTGGCAATGTACCTGTGTGAGTTGATTACAGTTAAAGTTATAAGAGTGAATGAGATCTCTCAGAGGCGAGCACCCATAAAACCATTTGATTTGCCCCTTGCTGGAATTATGTTTATAAAGCTATAGAGTCATTCAGACTGTGAGTTCCCTGAGGGCATATCTTATCTCATCCCTGCATTCTCTAATATACATTACAGGGTCTTGTACATAAGTAGCACAATAAGTAGCATATCAAAGGAATCAATTATTTTAAGGATAATTTTGATTAATATTTCCTGTTCCACTTGTATTTTGTATTTCAAAAAGTGGCACCCTGGGTAATACTTTGAAAGGAACAGGCTTCACTTTAAATTAGTATACTCAGTGAGTTTAAACAGTTTAAATCATTTATCCAAAGCTCTGATTTCCCAAGGCCCTTGGACTGAAGAAGAATAGACAGACCAGACTTTGGAACTGTGAAGTCTTTTTTAGAAAATAAGCCCCCAGTGAGACTAGGGCTGAAGCAAATCCCCAACATAAGTAGGGAATACACTTCAAGAAGTTTTTGAATAAAATTAAACAGGAAATATTATTTACTGAAGGAGTGAAATAAATCAAATTTTCAATTGTATGCACCATACAAGTTGACAATATACAAAAAGTAAAGAAGCTTCAGGTGAAATGAAAGATAAATGAGATATTAAAAAAGGATTGAGAACAGTCAAAATGCATACTCTCTTAAAAAACATAAGGGAAAAGTCATTGGCCTGCTCTTCCACAAAACATTCCTGGGTACTGCAGTCAGATGGAGAATGGGCTAATCTGATTCAATACTTAGGTGAACAGTATTTCCCCAGCTGCAGTTTGAAAATAAGAAAAAGGACTGCTAAAATAGATTAGGAGACAAATTTGTTGATAGCCGCCCCCCTCCCAATTAAATTATCAAGGTTGCAGCATGCCAAATGCTCTAACCCTGAATCATAAGCAAATATCCTAGGTGCTTCCAGATAGCTGAGTGTGTTTGTGGGAGAAGTCAATGAAGAGAAAAGAAACCAGTTGGAGTCGCAGACTCTAGGAACCTGATAAGTCATCTACAATCCAACCAATCTCTCAATATCACATAGACTTCTACGACAAGCCGAAAAGACGGCCAACCAGCGTTTGTTTGCCTGCTTGTCTCCAGCAGTAAGCAAATGGACCATCGGTAAATTGACCAGAGTTGAACGGATCTAATTTGTTGCAAAACCCTACGAAGTTATCGCCCAGTAACTTTCACCTCTGGTCCTGGTTCTCTCAAGAGCAACACAGTGAAAGTCATGTTTTGCTTTTGCCTTTTAAGCTTAAAACAAACAAACAAAACAAAACAAAACAAAACACCCTAGGTATTACTTCCTGGCATGTCAATACATTCCCTTCTTTCAATAATAGGAAAATTTGATCTTTTCTTTTTTTCAATGTCTGACTCCCCTTAAAAGAAAAAATGGAAGGCACAGGTTCCTTTAGACAGAGCTGCGACTTCCAGAGTAGAGAAAAGGGACTTAAATAACTACATACACTAGGAGACTCTGCAACTGATATGAAATCCTCGTTGCCAAGAACCAAGCTGCTCTAGCTCGTGCCCGGTGCTGGGACGCGATAGAAGCCACACAGACCTGGCCTGGCAGCTCGGAGGCCCTGGGGAACCAGGAGCCTCAGCCTCTTCTTGCCAAAGCCGCGGGGGGCAGAGTGGGCGCTAGTTCTCAGGCCAGCGGCAAGTCCGGCGCCTTACAGGACGCTCTGAGCCCTTGGCCCGGGAGAAGCGGTATCGCTAAGAGAAAAGCTCAGTGAAGCGCCTGGAAAAGCCAAAGCCGCGTCGCCAAGCCCGCTGTCCGTACGCCCAACCACCACGCCCGCTGGACGCCGTCCTGAGAACCGGCATCGGTGGGAGCTCCGGGAGCTGGAGACGTCTCTGGCTCGGCCGAGGTCCCGTCTATCACGCCCGCCCACCTTCTCTCACTCTCCGGCCCAAAGGTGAGCCGGAGGCGACCCCAAGGGGTTGTGCCTAGAAGACACGCCGCTTTGGGGGTGTATGCTACCAGCCGGGCCCGAGCTTCGTGGCGGGTGGCTGCTGCGGGTCACTCACCGAGAGGACGCTCATGCGGATTGGGGTCTCCAACAGGCACGCCATCTTGAGCCTTCCCACCCGGCTGCAGCCGGAGCCGGCGCGGCCGCCGGCACTTTCGACAGCGAACTGTTGGGCCAACGACAGGCACCTCTGCAGAAAGTCAGGTAGATCGAAGAGAAGGGGCAACGCTCTAGATTCCGCTGAAGTACAGCCAGCACCCGCAGAGAGGAGAGCACAGGGAAACCGCGCCAGGTGCCTGCTTACGAATCGTCTTCTCAGAAACAGCAGCTACTCTCGGCCTGGATTGGAGGTGGGAGCGGGCAGCAGTTTCCGCATGCGCAAAGAAGATCTGTCGGCCCCACCTGCCGCTCAAAGTGGGCGGAGCCTCAGGGGCGGGGTCTAGCTCGGATGTTACAGGCTTCACAGACTGATTCGTAGCAGTTACGAGTTCGCGTATTCATATTCCAAAAAAAACTAGTATGTGGGGCCACGTACATAACTCGAAGTTCACTTTCGCATTTATTATCTCACTTCTTCTCCGCGCTAAACTCCTAACATCATTATCTTCCTTTTACAGGCGGTGAGCCCGTGATCTCAGTGCAAGGTCTTCTGCCACCGATAAGAGTGTCTCGCATTCCAACGCTGAAATGTGACCTGCTTTACCATTGACTGCCCTACCTATTTAGTCTGGTGTGTTAAGAATAGATACTCTAGAATCAGACGTCTTGTTTTAATGCTCGCTATTTCATTCACAGCTACATTACCTCCAGCAAGTTACTTAACCTCCTTGAAGTCAGTTTTCTGTAGAATATGGGTTATGAAAATGGAGAATGTAAAGGTCTTCCACGTAGAAAGCGTTGTATATGAATCAAGTAGAAAAAAGTGGGATAAATGTCTGAGTAATTCACACTAAAACGCTCTGATAACTGAAGCCAAATGAGAATATGCTTCTAATTATAGTATTTTCTGATCGATTAATTCAGGTCTCCCACTCCGTGTGTGCGTGCGTACGTGTGTGTGTGTGTGTGTGTGTGTGTGCGCGCGCGCGCGCGTGTGTGTACAAAACTACCCTGGACTTGGCTGGACAGGTTTCATCTTCGTGCTGCTGGCAACCAGCAAGTTTTCACAGAATGGTTGCAATGAACCTGTTATACTACTTGTTTTCCTTCCATTTCTATAGCCACTCCCCAATTCAAGCTGTTATTACCTCACCCTTGGACTAGACCAATAGCCTTCCAACTGATCTTGTAGCCTCTAGCCTCTCCTTTGCTCCCTACTACTTTCCTATCTTCCCCCTGTACTGGTTTCCATATTTATTGTAGCATTAATCATCCTTGCTTATGGGTCTGTGTGTCCCTAACAAACTTCTGAGTTTCTGGAAAGCAGGAATTTCATTTTAGATTTTCCTTCTGCTAAAACACTATTTCTCAAACTGCAGTAATCTGCATGCCACCCACACAATCTTTGCCAATCTGCACCCACATATTATTACTCGCTCAATATTTTCCTTTAAAGCCAAGGTCAAATCATTAAATAATTTTAGCCTCATCCTAAACTGTAATACTCTGTAAAGTCAAATTTTTTGTGCTCCTTGTTTTTATTCTAGTACACATTAACATAATAACCACAAAAAAGTTTAACTGTCCATCCATGTATCACCTAAAATTATGTCATGTACTGCATACCACAACAGAGCAGAGAATAACACTTATGCAGAGGTATCAAATGAATTTTCATTTGACATTTGCATGATATGAAGTTGTTATAACTGTATTTTATCTATATTTCATCCATTAGCTTTAGCAATACATCCTCCTGGAAGCCCATCCCCCAAGTATAGGTCATGTGACCCCTTCCTCTTGTTTCATGCATCACTCTATTCTTGCCACCATAACGTAGCATCTCCAACAATATATTGTAATTTTTTTGTAATCGTTTACCTGTTTGTCTTCCCATTATACCCTTCAGGGCAGACACTAGGAATTTTATTTTCCACATCTTTTATCTCACTGCCTAACATAGAATAGTCATTAGTAAATGTTGAGTGAATTTTTGGCTTAGTTTGGACAACCCCCAAAGGCAGATCCTGGGGTGATGATTTGGATGCTGGTAGTTTATTTGAGAAGTGTTTCCAAGGAATTGATAGATTGAAGAGTGTGAAAAAGAATTGATGGATTGAAGAGTGTGAAAAAGAAAGAAGAAAAAGTCAATATAAGGGTTTGTTATTGAAGTCACTGCTTATTCCTAGAAGACCTCTGGGAAATGTACAGAATGCCCCTCTGGATATCCATGTTGAGGCTGGAGCATTTATTCACTACTTCCATCCTGTATTGGTTGAGGTTTTTCTGGGGGCTGTTAACTCTCTACCCTCCTGGATTGTAGTTGTGCATAAAATAGAGAGGACTTCCTTAACCTAATGTAGATGAGCAGAATCTGTAGACTTGCTTTTGGAAAGGGATACAGGCAGCATGAATCTGAGCTTACAGCAGAGCCATCATTACAGAAATCAGAGTGAGGAGGAGCTGGGAAATGTGACTCGAGGCATCTAACACCTCTGCTACCCAGAACTTCTTGTTTTATTTCCAAAAGAATGACATGACAGGAAGGAAGCATTGATTAGCAAAGCCCTAAGCTTAGGGATCAGGAATCTCATTTCTAGTTCAGAATTTGCGGCTACATAACCTTAGGTATGCTCTTTGAACCTAAGTGATGAATAGCAATTGAAGAGTAGTAAGAAATTTTGATTCAGCCTTTAGGTACCAGCAACAACAAAACAGTTAACTTTAGCCCTGTGGAGGGGAAAGGGAACTATCCACACTGATTCCCCTGTAAACAGGAATGAAATTTCTCCCCATTCTCCCTTGGCTCTTATCTCAAAGCAATATTAATTTCTGAAAAAATAATGACAACAAAGTGTGAGCTTAATTTTAAAAAGTAGAAATGCAGAACATTAAGTAGTCAGAAAGAAATCTAAGTATTTTTAAATACTTAGGTATTTAAAAATACCTAAGTGGAGCTGCCAGGATAGAGAAACAGCACCAAATTTTTGAAAGTAGAAACATACCTATGCAAAAGGAAGAAAACTTAAAGCATAGGAAGATGAATGTAAATCAAAAACTGAATAGCCTCAAAAGGAATTTTGAAGAACCTTTAAAAAGATTTGAAGACAGAGAAACTTATTTAAATAAAACAAAAAACTAGATTAAGATATTTACAAAAGAGATATGGTTCAGTCCAAAAGATAGTAACTGCGGAGTACTTGTGCACACATTGTATAAGGGATCCAAAGTAGAATAAAGATGTGATCCCTCCTTCAAGCAGACGAGAATAATAAAAGTGAGACCCTGAGAGGTCCAGTAATTTGCTTAATGTTGCTCAGATGGTAAGAGGCTAAAGCAATTTGAGTACAGACTTCTCTGTTTCAAAGTCCTTTCCAGAGTTCTCACAGTCCTCTGGGACCCTAGCAGCAGTCCCCAATCTTTTGGGACCGGTGCTCCTATGAGAATCTAGTGTCTGATGATCTGAGGTGGAGTTGAGGCAGTGATGCTAGTGCTGGGGAGCCGCTGCAAATACAGATGGAGCTTTGCTAGCTTGCCTGCTGTTCACTTATGCCTCCCGGTTCGTAACAGGCCACAGACTGGTACTGGTCCACAGCCCAGGGGGTCGGGAAATCCTGCCCTACAGGACTCTCACACAAGGGACTGCTGAGCACTCGCCTAAGCAAACAGCCAATTAGTAAAGTCTACAAGGACTTTGCAATGGGAAATTATGCATCCATAATTTATCAGGTGCTTGGAAGGTATAAAATATGTACATGTGTAAAGCAGAAGTAGTAAGATTTTGAAAAGTCTTTTTTAACAGAAACTACAGTAAAAGAAAATGCTTTAAAAAAAATAACTCAATTACTGTTAAGGTAGCATTCCAAACTTCCAAATATAGACACAGTGATGGAAACTGGAAACCACCACTTGATAACCATTTGAGCTATAATTGTTTAGGCAAGAATCATCAGTGGATGCTAAAACTAACTGGTGAAAATATGATGAGAAACAGGGTTTTTATAAGGTCTCAAAGTATGCCCCACAAGTTACTAATAATAGTGCAGGAACTTGGTAGATAACTACTTTATTCAAGTGACTATAATTAATATCACCAGTAATGGGATGAATAGACACCATGATATGCACGGAGAAGGACACAACATCACTTCTGTGGTATTCCTGCCACAAATGCATGAATGTAATCAAGAGGAAACATCAGACAAACCTCAACTGAAGGATATTCTACAAAATAATACGTCCTTCAAAATTGTCATGAAAGACAAAGAAAAACTGAGGAATTTCTCTAGATTACAGGAGACTAAAGTGACATGAGCAATAAATGCAACTGTGATCTAGGATTGAATCCTGGACAAGGAAAAATGTTTTTTCTTTTTACTACAAACGGCGTCATCAATGGAAAAACTGGTAAAATTTGAATAAAATATGTTGAGGTCTCATTGTTAATATTCTCATTATGATAATTATACTGTTGCTATAAAAATAATGTCCCTGTTCTTAAGAAGTACACAGTAAAGAGTTTAAGTGTAAAAATGTTGAATTATAGATTAAGCAATCTTTTTTTAATAATGAAAAAGGAACTCATTTTGAGAATTAAAAAAAAAGAGTACTAAGGATCCTGAATATTTATTTATTAAAAAATATATGTATATACTAGGTCCCTACTATGTACCAAGCACTGTGCTCAGAAATGGTAATACAGTTATGAGCAAGATAAGCACCTTCCCCGTTCTCATAGAGCTTTCAGGCAAAAAGCGAAGACACAAGTGAACAAGTCATTAGAATGTTGGATGATAAGTGGAAGGGTATGAGGCTAAGGGAACACCTAGGAGGGAAACTTCAGCAGGAATAATGTCATAGGAAGTCCTTCAGATGAAGACGGCACCCAAGTGTAAACAGGAGCAGACCAGGCAAAGCCCTGTGTGCTACTCCACACAGACCTTGGCTTATCCATAAATGTTAGTCTAATTGAACAATTAAGATACCGCTTCTCTGTGTTTAGATGTGGAAAGTGTTAAAGAGAAAATCGCAGGCCCAAAATGGTGTCACTTGTGCTAAAAGCCCATGATACCAAACCTAGATTTAATTCCTGATTTAACAGTAGTTTTAGATTCTCAGACATGTAATCTTTATCAACCCATGTGGAATTTTCTGGGCAAGCACTACTTAGGTAATCTTATTTGAGCCCTTTCCATTCCCCCATAGAAAGAAGAGGCAATCTGCCTATAAAAACACTTGCTTTTCATTCTCTTCCCCCCAACAGAAGATGTTCTAGTCTAAAAATAATTCGTTCTACCCTTTCGTTAATAGCTCTCTTGCCCTACCCTTCTTTCTATAAAAACCTTCCCTTTGTGCAACCTTACCAAGCAAACTTCTAGTTGCTAGGTGGAATGCTGCTTTTAGAATATACTTGTTTGAAGTTTGTGTTTTAACAAAACACTGGCAGAGCCTGAAAAATCAGTGCAAGGACAAGAGCTCCAATTATTTATAGAAAAAAAGACATCATAAAATCAGCGGTTCTTCAGATGGCTATATAATCTTCTGTATTGCCTGCGTAATAAAAAGACACCCTTCCCACTCCAAAGCAATGGTGACCACATTAGGCCAATATGTTTCAAAATGGAGATGCAAAGATAACAAGCTAGGTAAAGTAAATCTGATCTTTTTAACATTTACGATATAGGAATGGAATCTTGAAATCCTAAAACTTATAAATGAGAAATATTGTGTGTATGTGCGTGTGTGTGTTCTGATGAAATCAGAAAGTCCAATGAAATGTCTGACAAGTTTAAGATTCAGAGGCTAGAGACACCACACAGAAGAGCTCTTATTCTTCTGTGATGTTTGCCTCTGCCCAGTTTAGTTTTACCACCACGGACAAGCTATCTCCTTAAATAGTTTTCCTGAATGTGCTGCCATCAGGTGGTGGTAGGTGCCACAATCACCTACTTCAATTTCAAGATGCAGATAGCAAGGATGAATGTTTTTCCTGATGTTTCTAACACTTTATAAACTGATTTGAAAGCTCATTGCCCAGAAATTTCCATTGCTCACTCTCTATTCGTGAAGGTTTCTGCTCAATACGTCACCTTATCTGTACAGTCTTCCAGAAACACCCTATATATTCATCCTTAAATACCCTGCTTCCACTACGGCATTTCTTATCCCCTTACTCTGCTCTATTTTTAATCATCCATCTTTCATTGTATTTATTCCTTTCTGTGTCCTTTGTTTTTATCCAACTCTTATTTGGCTGGATTTTATGGTCATCTTTGTCAAGAAGGGACCATGTGTATTGTCTCCCTGGAGTTCGTTTGTTTGTTTATTTTTTATAGTTGAAAACATC
>NW_011889001.1:2803657-2805808 GCF_000151845.1 Pteropus vampyrus | reverse complement strand
TCTGTGATGTTTGCCTCTGCCCAGTTTAGTTTTACCACCACGGACAAGCTATCTCCTTAAATAGTTTTCCTGAATGTGCTGCCATCAGGTGGTGGTAGGTGCCACAATCACCTGCTTCAATTTCAAGATGCAGATAGCAAGGATGAATGTTTTTCCTGGTGTTTCTAACACTTTATAAACTGATTTGAAAGCTCATTGCCCAGAAATTTCCATTGCTCACTCTCTATTCGTGAAGGTTTCTGCTCAATATGTCACCTTATCTGTACAGTCTTCCAGAAACACGCTATATATTCATCCTTAAATACCCTGCTTCCACTATGGCATTTCTTATCCCCTTACTCTGCTCTATTTTTAATCATCCATCTTTCATTGTATTTATTCCTTTCTGTGTCCTTTGTTTTTATCCAACTCTTATTTGGCTGGATTTTATTGTCATTTTTTTCAAGAAGGGCCCATGTGTATTGTCTCCCTGGAGTTCGTTTGTTTGTTTATTTTTTATAGTTGAAAACATCTGCTTGTTGCCTTTTACTTTCCTTGGCTAGTGCAACATACAGAAAAACAGAAACCATCTAGGCATTTTAAGTAAAAAGATCACAAAATTGCTAGAAGGACTAAAAATGCAAACAAGGAGAAAGTATTTTACTTGAAATTAGAAACAATAGGAAGTTCACCACCACTGAAGAAGCTTGGGATGCTGAGCTGCCACCACCACTGTCAGAGCCAGAAGACAAGAGAAACTTTTTTCCTCCCTTATAACCTCTGACAAGAAAAAAAATTTCAGATGTTCTAAATTAAAATTACAGCTGCCTGAGAGTGAGATAAAGAGACAGAACAGTTGGCCAGTTAATAGCTGTGGACCAGCTCTGACAATTCCTGTAAACACAAGAGCCACCGCTTCTTATTTACATGTGAATTTTCCAATCTGCTGCCCACAGCTAATCCACAGGAGTGGACATCTCTTCTCTTTCTCCCATCTCTTTGTCTAAGCTAATGTAAATCCTATTAGAACGGCTTACATCTTTCTGTCCCCTACTACTCGATGTATAAAACTGCTTGCAAAACTCAGGACGATGTACACATTGTCTTTTCTACCTAGCCACGCTGCTGGTGGTTTAGAGCCCATGCCCCACCCCCTTTTTTGTTTTTACTAGCCCTAGCCTAGTAAACCCTTTCTTTTAAAGACTTTCAGTCTTGGAATTTAATTTTTTGTTTGTTTGTTTAATGTTGCACAAAAGTGTTTCTTTCTCACTTGCAAAACCGAACCCAGACCTCAGGGGCAAAGGGTGTCTAAGATATGTAGTTCCTCTTAGCTTCTATCGCTGGCAATACACAGATGGGCAGAAAACTATATATGATATATATTTATATTTAGAATTTCAGCGTGTTTCTTTAAAAAAAAAAAGAAATTCTCTTACATAACCAGAGTAAAAGTATTAAAATCAGGAAATTAACACTGATACAATACTATCTAATTTAAGAGCTTATTCAGATTTTGCCAGTTGTCCTAATAATGTCTTTTATAACACCACATTGCATTCAATTATGAATCCTGTTTCTTTTAATTTTTAATAATTCTCAGTCTGTCCTTATCTTTCATGGCCTTCACATTTTTTTAAAAAAACAAGCCAGTTATTTTCAAAATCTTTCTCAATTTTCGTTTGTCTCCTGTTTTTCAAAATTAGATTCAGGTTCTGTATTTTTGGCAGAAATACCATAGAAGTAGTGTATGTTATATCAGAAGGCACATAATGTGATTTGTCCATTCCTATTGAGATTAACTTGGATCACTCTGTTAGAGTGGTGTCTGCCAGGTATCACTAGTGTAAAATCCTTATGTTTTTCTTTGTTATAATAAGTATCTTTTGGAAAGATACTTTGAGATTATATAAGTAGTCTCAAATAATAGATACATAGAGGCTGTGTAACTATCCTATTACTCTTCAGAGTTTTACTCAGTAGTTTTAGCATTCATGAAAGACTCTTGTTTGAAACAATTATAATGATGAAGATGATGATTAGTCTGGTGGTCAAATGGTGATTTCTAACTCCAGTCATCTTTCTGTGTGTATCAATCGACTGAAGGGAACTGAAGTTTTACCACCCTAAAGCTGCCTTTTGGAATATTAACTTTAAAGTGGTTATTATGAAACA
>NW_011889001.1:2793654-2802197 GCF_000151845.1 Pteropus vampyrus | reverse complement strand
CAGTGAGCAGCCCTTCACCTTTGTAAAAAAGAGTTATCTTCATTGTTCATTCTATTCATTTTTCTCCAACAGCCTTCCTGTTCTCCTCATTCAGAATAGGAAGTAGGTGAGGCTTTCTATTTAGTTTGATTCTCTCTGGATTTGAGAAAGTCAGTGAGAATTCTCAAGTTTGTCAATTCACTGGTATGGTCTCTGAAAATGGGGAGTGGGTTGGGAAGAGTAGGAACTGAGCCAAGATACACTTCTTCATTCTTATTCATAATCTACTTCCTTCATTGACTATGAATTTTCGAATGTTATGGCATTGTTATTGTTTCCTATCCATCACAAAAGGAGAAAATTCAAAATGACTGATATATTAAAATTATGTTGTAAAATCTATATGGAAACCACAAGATTTCATTGCACACCTAACAAAATGGCAAAAAGTTAACAGACAGATAATTCCAAGTGCTGTTGAGCATATGGAATAATTGGAACATCTTTATATTATCTAGGAAAGTGTAAATTAGCACAATCACTTTGGAAACTGACACTATCTATTAAAGCTAAACATATACCTACTCTATAACCCAGAGATTCCATTCCTGGACATAATCCAATGGAAGTAAGTGCCACATCCACCAAAAGATTGTATGAGAATGTGCACAGTGGCTTTATTCATAATAGCTCCCAATTCAAAACAATTCAAATGTCCTTCAACAGGAAAACAGATAAACTATGGTATGTTCACACAAAAGAAACACAGCAATAAGAAACAGTATACTACAGCTATATCTATCTACAGTATAGATTAATGGGTGAATCTCGCAGACACTAAGTTAAATGAAAGAAAGCAGACACAAAAGAGTACATAATATATATAGTCAGGCATATATAATGACATTTTGGTCAATGACAGATCTCATATGTGACTGTGGTTCCATAGGATTATAATGGAGGTGAAAAATTCCTATTGCCTAGTGACAATGTAGCTGTCATAACATTATAGCATAATGCATTACTCGCATGTTTGTGGTGATGCTGGTGTAAACAAACCTACTGCACTGCCAGTCATATAACAGTATAGCACATAAAATTATGTACAGAACATAGTGCTGGATAATGATAATAAATGACTATATTACTGGTTTATGTATTTACTATGCTTTTTATCATCGTTTTGTACTCCTGCTTAGAAAAGCTAGCTGTAAAGCAGTATGCCATGTTACTCTGGTGAAGCCTCATAGATCTTTACTAAGTCTCTTAATTGCATTATCTTCTTTCATGCTTGATTTAATCTCATGGTATTATTATTATTATTTTTTTATAAGTAACATGCTGTACAGGCTTGTTGCCTATAAGCAATAGACTAAACCATATAGCCTAGGTGTGTAGTGGGCTATAGCCTCTAGGTTTGTGTAAGAACATTCTGATGTTCACGCTAAGACAAAATTGCCTAACAACATATTTCTCAGAAATATCCTTGTGTTATGGTGCATGACCGTACTGACATTTATATGATGTTTAAAAATAAGCAAAGCTGATCTTTAGTGATAGAGGTTAGAACAGCGCTTTTCTTTTGGGGGAAGTGGCTTGGGAGGGAGCACAAGGGAATATTTTATATCTTGCTGGAAATTTTTATAGCTTGATATAGGCGATGGTTATATGGGTGATAACATATGTAAAAATGCATCAAAATGTGCACTTAAGATTTGATTTGTTCATGTTACTTTAAGTAAGTTAGCTCTCAATTAAAATTTTTTACGCAGAGAGAAAAAAAGGATCCAGGAAAAGACAATTCCTGTAGATTAAAAATGAAACGGAAATAGTTAAATTTAGTAATGTTGTAAGAGCATTCTTATATATTTCACAAATATAATACAAAAGGAAAATAAAATATTAGAAGTATTGGAAATATTAGATTGCCATCTTTTTCTACCCTCTTGATCAATTTAAATATCATGAAAATTGTATCTTTTCTGTAAATTTGAAAGTGTTGCCCATAAATCATTCTGGGTACAATGGTTTTTAATGGATTTATTTCCTGACAACATTTCCAGTGTCTTCCTATTGCCATGTTCTTCATACATCTTCTGCTTCATTTTGAATTAATTTTGGTGTCTTTGTTTCTAGAATAATTTTTATTTTATCTAGTTTTTAAAGATGAGTTAACTATTCCCTGTATTGTCTTGATTAGATTACTTTTCTTGATTAGATTTACCGGAGGGGTTTTACTTGTTTGCTTGGTTCTGTCTTGGCCGCTCATTCTTCAGTTGTCAGTTTGGTCCTTTTCTCTCTTGGACATTTTCGAGACCTTCATCTGCTTTCACTGAACTTGCTGTCTAGTTATGCAAACAACTATTTGCTAGGAAAACAAGGAGTCACTGACTCTTAAAAAATTAATAATTTTAGAAACTCTTCTGGGGGATAATTTTAAAGTCTTCAATGAGTTTTTAAGTTCTATTTTAAAATTCTTTTCATTTGGGGGCTCTTAAAAAAAATTTGTTTTTGTTTAATTTCTAATTCACTTTCAGGTAATTACCTTTTCCGTAATTAAAAATAAGCAAAACTGATCTTTAGTGATAGAGGTTAGAACAGTGCTTTTCTTTTGGGGGAAGTACCTTTTCCGTAATTACCTGAAAGTGAATTAGAAATTCACTTTTCCGTGAGAGATTCGTCCTAGGGAATTAGCCAATCGTATCGGCTCACCCGTTTAACTTGGTTTAATTTTATCAAACTGAACTATTTCTGGGGATTTTCTTTTTTTCCTTATCTCTTTCCATCCTTCCGGCCTTCCTTCCCATCCTCCCTCCTTTCTTTTTTTTTTTTACTATTCTGGTCGTGATTTTTATTATCTGTTAGACTGCTAAGACTTAAAAGAGCCGCGGATAGTCAAAGCCGGAGTCGATTTTAAAGCTCTCTGGAATCCTAGGGTTAACTTTGCCTTGCCTATCCCTCTATCGCGAGATTTGAAAACCGGAAGTGAATTACATTGCCCGAGTCAACGAGGCAGTGCCTCTGTTAATGTTGGCGGGAGCTGAGTGATCGGTCTGGTCTTTGCTTCCCCTCCTGGGCTGGCTCAGCTCTAGGGGATTGCGGGCAGCTATCCCTGCCTCGGGCTGGCAGGATGCGGGTGGCTGTGGCTGGCTGCTGCCACGGCGAGCTGGACAAGATCTATGAGACGCTGGCGCTGGCGGAGCGGCGCGGCCCGGGCCCGATAGACCTTCTGCTGTGCTGCGGCGACTTCCAGGCGGTGCGCAACGAGGCGGACCTGCGCTGCATGGCCGTGCCACCCAAGTACCGCCACATGCAGACCTTCTACAGGTGAGGTTCGCAGCCTGGTCCTCGGACCCAACGGTGCGAGATGTGAATAGCAAGCAGTGAGGAGAGAACCCGAACTGGGTTTGACTCCCCTCTGCCACTGACTGTCTTCCTGAGTTCCCGTCTTTGTTCACGCTGTGTCTCTAGGAACTGGCGTTTAGTAACTGTCACTTTTCTTCTCGCCATTCACCTGTTTCGGCAGCCTGAGGGCAAAACCTGAATGAAGAAGCTAACAGGTTAATCTACCTTGTACTTGATAGGGCTTTGGAACTAGTCCATTTAGTGATCCTGGAGTTTTTATTGGACGCCTGATATGTGCTAGTACCCGTTCTCTAAGCTAGGGTTATAGCAGCGAACTGACAAAGTTCTTGACCTCACTGACTTGAAACCCAAGCCCTTCATTCCTAAGGAGGAGTATGGACAATAAGTTTAGAAAGTGCTTTTTAACTTTTTATGATGGGCTCGCATTTTTTCCTTGGGACTTTGTTTTGCTTTTTTGCTATGCTTAATTGTATAAGGATGCCTAATTAATTTTTCTCTATGCCTAATTTCTGCGATGCCACCAGACAAATTTACTCTTATGTTCTAGGTATTACTCTGGAGAGAAAAAGGCCCCAGTTCTCACAATCTTCATTGGGGGAAACCATGAAGCCTCAAATCACTTGCAAGAGTTACCCTACGGTGGCTGGGTGGCACCAAACATTTATTATTTAGGTATGTGTTTGTAAGTAAATTCTTGGTTTAATGGGACGGAAGCGTCTCTCAGATTTATATACCAGTTGGGCAGCATCTTCAGATGTATGGTGTTTTAGATATGTCTCTTAATTTAAATAGTTAATCACGGGAAATTAATTATAATAGTTATTTTAAGTAGGTAATTATGAAAATATGTCCATGCGTAATCTAGTATTTTAAGCAATAGTTAATATAACTGCAAGATCTTACACACTATTTGCAATTCTTTTATTTTTTTCCTTATTATTTTTATTAATTTAAAAGATTAAACCTTTTATAATGGAAATTGTTAAGTATACACTAAGTATAACTCCCTTACGAGCTCTCTTAGGCTTTTCTGATACCTCAGGACACATGTTGCTAATGGGTGCACAAAATAAATTGAGATAAAGCACAGATGCTCAAACACAGTCCAAAGCCAAGGCAGCTTGATGCTGAGATGCTGAGTGTAGTTCTTAGGGAAGAAGCTTGGTGGGGCCACTCACTGCTCTGGGCGCATGCTGCCTCTTAAGGCTCATTGCAAAACAAATGCTTGAATGGTATTTTGACTTTTCACCTTTTTTTCTGAAAGCAAAAATTTTCTTTGGATTTTTCCCTTAGTGAAAACAGATATTAATGTAAGTCTTTCATAAACGTAAAGTAGTGTTGACAAGAACTTTTGAAAAGTGGGGGATACCTATATGATGAATCGGTCTACCTGTTAACCAGCTTCAACAACTATTATTCTGGCATCTTTATTTCAATCCAGTTTTCAAATAATTTTGGGACTACATAGAATTCTAGGCCTTTAAACTCTTCATTCAGTTAATAGAGGGGTTGCTTTTGCCTATAGTAACCTTATTAAATTGTAATTTTTCAGGCTTGGCAGGTATCGTAAAATATCGAGGCATAAGGATTGGCGGCATCTCTGGTATCTTCAAATCTCATGACTATCGAAAAGGTATTGTTCTGAGAATTGTCTTTAAACTTTAGAACTTGCATACCCCAGAGTAACTTAAGCAATATATAGTTTGACTTTTTCGTTGGATTTTTTCTATGAATTAATTCATTCTGAAATTTATATTTTATAATGTTTTATACATATGAAAATATAGAGAGTACTAGGATATATTATCTGTCTATCCACCATTGAGTTTTATCGTCTTAGTATTTTGCTGTTTTTAGTTTTGATTTTTACGATACAAAACAGTATAGATACAACTGAAACTCATTATTATCTGTCCTCAGTCCCATTCCTCTCCTTTTATCCCTCCCTTTCCTCACCAGGCAGTCACTATTTTGAGTTTGGTGTTTATCATTCACTAGATTATTTTATATCATTACCACATATGTAACAGCTTTAAACAGTGTATTATATAGCATGTTTTAAACTTCTTATAAATGTATCATTTTGCATATGTCTTTCTGCACCTTTTTTAATGTTTTTGAAGTCCATGTTGATACATGTAACTCTAATCTATTCATTTTAATTTGTGAATAGTATTCCATTGTATAAGTATAGCTGACTTTGAACAAGGCAGAGGTTAGGGGTGTAACCTCTGTGTGGTCAAAAACCCACGTATAACTTTTGACTTCCCAAAACTTAAGTTGTTTCTCGGTATTTGTGGAGAATGGGTCCCAGGACCCCCCACCACTGCTGTAGATACCAAAATCTGTGGATGCTAAAGTCCCCTATATAAAATGGTGTAGATCAATGCATACAGTAGGCCCTCCACATCCGTGGACTCCCAGCTGCAGATCAAAAACAGTACAGGTATTTATTGGAAAAAAAAAATCATGTATAGGTGGACTCACACTGTTCAACCCCATGTTTTTCAAGAGTCAACTGTATACCGCAGTATACTTATTAATTCTCTTGTATCTGAATGAATTATATCTTGATTTTAAAATTAAAAGAATAGCTTGGATTCACATCGATTTCAAAATTTCTTGAATTAAGTTGATAGCTCACTTTCATATCCTCAATGTAGCTGTTAAGTCACAACTCTGTTCCTGCTATTCTGCTCCCCATGATTCTAAACTTGACATGGGTGTACACAAATAGGTTGTCTCCTACATGGCAGGTGTGTATGCAAATCAGAACCACTCTGGGGAGGGACACTTGGTAATATCTATGGAAATTATAAAAATACTCTAACCCAGGAGTTCCACTTCCAGGAATTTATATACAGATATGTACCACAAGTATAAAATGATGTATGCAAGTTTATTTCAGCCTTGTTTGTAATAACAAAAGGTAGGAACTAAATATATCATGATATAATTATGCAATGTAATGCTACGAAGCCATTAAAAAAAATAAAGAGGCAGCTCTTTGTGTAACTAACATGAAAAGAACTCCAAAATAAGTTAAGTGAAAAAACAAGGCACAAAACACGTATAAAGTATACTGCCATTTGTATTTAAAAAAAAAAAAAAAGGATAAAGAAATAGGTGTATTATATGCATAGATGGTATCCGTGGAATAAAATACTAAAACCTGATTAGCGCCAGCTGCCCCTAGGTAGGTTTACTAATGGCTGGGGGACAGGAATAGGAGGACTCCTCCCTTCGTTTTGGCAGTGTTATTGACGTAGGATTTATAATACCATTGTAAGTGTACAATTCAATGGTTTTAGTAAATTTATAGAGTTATGCATCCAGATTTTACCACTACCCAGATTTAGAACATTTCTATCACCCCTAAAAGTTTTGTGCCTAATTACAATTAATGCCTACTCCCATCCCAGCCCTAGGCATCCACTGGTCTACTCTCTAGGTGGAACACTTTTTACTCTATACCTTACCGATGGTATCTTTAAAACTTTAAACTATGTGAGTAAACAATATACTCCAAAATTAAATATAATTTAATTTTAAAAACCAAAAGCCCCTAATTATTTAGATTTATAGTTTATGATCACTTATTGGTAAAAAGTACCAGCATATTAAGAGCAGTGTTTTTTAAAATAAATTTTTAAGAACCCAAAGTATTGATGACAAACATTAGTTTTGGGGAAGTGTGTATATGTATTTGTATTTGCAGTATTTAAAGGTATTGAATACAGCTTGTTTCTCTTCTTCAATTTAAGGTCATTTTGAGTGCCCCCCTTATAATTCAGCAACAATAAGAAGTATATATCATGTGAGAAACATTGAAGTATATAAATTAAAACAGGTATGTAAAAAAGTACATTACAGCAGACTTGAAAAAATGTTTAATTATATATTTTGCTCATTTTGGTATATAACTTTAAGAAGAGATTACTTTATTATTTCTAAAATTTGGATCTCAAATTGTTTTTTAGCAGGTTCACAGATGAACATTTAAAATTTTTTATGGTTATAAATTTATTTTAGTGAGTAATAAAACATTAGATCCATGATTTCAAATATTATTGCTTAGGGTAAGACTAATGAATATTTATTGGAATAAACTTTTACTTTAAATAAAATTTAAATATTTTATTTTAAATAATAGCATTAAGTAGAAAATAATAGTAAAGATGATGGAAGATATGGGAAAATTGTGAGGGTGGTATTAAAACACTGGCTCACCTGGAGGGTGGGTAAAACTAAGATTTTTATTTGAGAACTCATTAAATGCCTGACAATGGACTAAGCAGCTTTCACACAAGATATTTTGTTGCCACTCAAATTCTGTGAGATAGGTGTTACTCTAACTGTCACAATGAGGGTGAGAGGCTGAGGCTCAGATGGGTAAGAAACATGCCTAAAACTTTGCAAGTAGTTAAGTAGTAGAACCTGCCAGAGTGAACTCAGGCCCTTACCGCATACCGTACAGCCTCTAGGGGAGTATACGAATGCTCATGGGCATTTCTTAATGCCCTATTTATAACAGTTCTTACTTTGAATGCCTTTTCCCTTTCACCGGTTTAAATCCTACCAGTCCTTGAAGACCTAGCTTATATACCACTTCCCAACCAGTGTTGTAGTTTAAAATCACCCTTCTCTAAATTTTCATTGTGTTTATTCCCCATACCAGTTGTTCAGTGGTTAGTCCTGTACGTCTTATATTTTGTATTTTCTCGGACACTTAAGTTATTTTAATTTAGTTTTCCAAGTATTTGTTTCAGATTACTTGAAGGTGCCGGGAAGGAGTAAAGTACAGTGTATATTTTGACTCCCTTCCCCCCATGAAGACACCAGTCACCTTAAATACCTCTAATATAACATGCAATAAACAGTTTTTTGGTAGATACTATGTGAGTCCATTAGAAAAAAAGTGGAATATATCTTTGGGTTTACTGTATCATTTACATTAGAGGTCTCATGATATCTGGTGTCTCTGGATTTTAAAACAATAGTTTCTTTACCGAAAAGGGACTAGAACAATGGTTATTATATATTTTTAAAATGCACTGCTAAAGACCATAGCTGATTGGCAGTCTAATCAAAGCGTGCCTCTGTTGACCTGCCTTGCTAGAAAATAAGGATGATTTGTGAGGCAGAGAGAAAGCTGTTTCTTTTTACCTACATGTGTGAGTAGCTCAGTATTTCTGTGA
>NW_011889001.1:2791229-2793409 GCF_000151845.1 Pteropus vampyrus | reverse complement strand
AAACCTACTTACTGGTTTTCTGCACACCTTCATGTGAAGTTTGCAGCTTTGATGCAACATCAGGTAGAAAACACAATATTTATTCTTTCATTTAACAAACACTTATCAAACATCTATGGGCTATGCACTGTTGACACAGTTGTAAAGTTAGAGAAATAAATCAAAGATAACTTTTCTTTTGTGAGTAACTCAATATCCAGTGTGGGGAAGAGACAAATGAACAATGATAAAATAGTGTAATAAGTTTGTGACAAAAAGTGCCAGGGTACTGTGGGAGCACCTGAGCCAGACTATGGTGAGTTGGGGATGTGGACACAGAGATGAAGTGATGCAGATCTTTTCCAAATGGATCGTTGGTGCCAGGAAGAAGTAGATTATAAGGGTAATCTAGGAAGAGGGACCAATGTGTGCAAAAGGCTAGAAGTCTGAGAACATGGGGCTTTTGGGGAACTGCAGCTAGTTCCCATGGCCTAGGCATGGGGGATGATGAAGCTAGGACAAGATCATAACTGCCTTCTGGGCCATGTTCTGGAGTTTAGGTTTCAATCAGAAGATAATGAAGAAAATTGGGAAGTGATGAAATCAAATTTTTGTTTTAGAAAGATTAGTTTGGCAGCAGTTTTGTGTATAGATTGGGGTAATGTAAAAGAGGAGGCTATTTAAGCAAAAGATGAGGTTTTAACATAAGGCAAAGAGGGAGCACAGAGAATGAAGCAAAATCTAGAAGTAGAATCATCAGGATTTGGTGACAGGGAGGAGAGAGAGAGTCTAGAATGACTCCCAGAGTTTTCCTCGAGTAACTGTATGGATGATGAAAAGTAGAGAATAAATATATACTTATAATTAGGCTTTTGTGGAAATCTGCAGTTTTTCTTTCACCTCCGATTCTGATTGAACTCTGACTTTCCCATAAAGTATTTCAAAGGGAAAATGTTTAAAATACGCTGGACTAACAGAGTTAGAGATTTTTTTTCTCAAAGGCTTCTATAGAATTTCTGAGTCTTTAAAGGGCATTGCCTTTCTCCAAGAGTGGGATGTGGTGTGCAGAGCTTCCCAAACTTACTCGACCACATACTTTTCTGTGGTAGAGGTACACTTTACTGATGTTCCTCAAACAGTTTGGAAGGTTCTCTTGGAAAACACTCCTGTAAGGCCTTTCTGTTGTGGGCTTATTCTTCCCCAGTTTCACTGGGAGGAGGCAAGGTTACTGCTTTCATTTTCCTTTGGGCCAGTGTTAAAGTACAAGTCATCTGTTTATATCTGTCACCTGTTCCACATCTCTATTATTCTCTTCTGTCTTTTAGGGCTACTTGACAATCTTGGATTTTTATTGAACTATCTGATTTGCTACTTTTCCCTTACTCCATCTTCTGTGGTCAGCCTCAGGGACTTTTCTCTCTGCATTAATGACATACTTGATCCCTTTTTCTTGGCTCCTCAGCCTCTTCTCATCTTGCCAGTGTTCTCTTTCAGCCCCTTCCCCACCACCATCACCTTATGTTAGAACTGCCCTGCTGCCAAGCTCTGCCTGTAATCTCTCTTCATCCTCTGCTTTCACCTCTCTTCATCCCTCTTCGACACTGACTTGATCCCTAGTCTTCAGCAGGTCGTCCGATAACTTGTTTCCTTGTCTTTTTTCCTCCATGTGCCTCACTATTTTCATTGAGTCGCTTTCTTACTGCTTCCACTATGACCTTCATGCTCATGACCCTCCCACCATGTTTCTTTCTGACAATCTACTTTTCTAAATTAGCTTTATTGGTATATAATTTACATAACATTCATTTAAGTGTATAATATAGTGATTTTTAGTGCAAACGTCACATGTTCCAGTTTTAGAATATTTCCATAGCCCCAAAAGATCCTTCGTGTCTGCTGTCAATCCACATTCCTACTCTCAGCCCCAGGCGACCGCTAATCTGCTTTGTGTCTCTAGGATTTGCCCTCTCCGAACCTTTCACATAAATGTAATCATAAAATATATAGTCTTTAACATCTGGATTCTTTGATCTGATTTGTTCGTTTTCAAGGTTCATTTATGCCATAGCATGTACCAGTACTTCATTCATTTTTATTGTTGAATAGTATTTCATTCTGTGGATATATCGCATCTACTTTTGATGTTGTAACTAAGAAATCTTTAAGAAACCCAAGGTAACAACGAGTTTCTTCTATGATTT
>NW_011889001.1:2762342-2791179 GCF_000151845.1 Pteropus vampyrus | reverse complement strand
TTCCTCAAACAGTTTGGAAGGTTCTCTTGGAAAACACTCCTGTAAGGCCTTTCTGTTGTGGGCTTATTCTTCCCCAGTTTCACTGGGAGGAGGCAAGGTTACTGCTTTCATTTTCCTTTGGGCCAGTGTTAAAGTACAAGTCATCTGTTTATATCTGTCACCTGTTCCACATCTCTATTATTCTCTTCTGTCTTTTAGGGCTACTTGACAATCTTGGATTTTTATTGAACTATCTGATTTGCTACTTTTCCCTTACTCCATCTTCTGTGGTCAGCCTCAGGGACTTTTCTTTCTGCATTAATGACATACTTGATCCCTTTTTCTTGGCTCCTCAGCCTCTTCTCATCTTGCCAGTGTTCTCTTTCGGCCCCTTCCCCACCACCATCACCTTATGTTAGAACTGCCCTGCTGCCAAGCTCTGCCTGTAATCTCTCTTCATCCTCTGCTTTCACCTCTCTTCATCCCTCTTCGACACTGACTTGATCCCTAGTCTTCAGCAGGTCGTCCGATAACTTGTTTCCTTGTCTTTTTTCCTCCATGTGCCTCACTATTTTCATTGAGTCGCTTTCTTACTGCTTCCACTATGACCTTCATGCTCATGACCCTCCCACCATGTTTCTTTCTGACAATCTACTTTTCTAAATTAGCTTTATTGGTATATAATTTACATAACATTCATTTAAGTGTATAATATAGTGATTTTTAGTGCAAACGTCACATGTTCCAATTTTAGAATATTTCCATAGCCCCAAAAGATCCTTCGTGTCTGCTGTCAATCCACATTCCTACTCTCAGCCCCAGGCGACCGCTAATCTGCTTTGTGTCTCTAGGATTTGCCCTCTCCGAACCTTTCACATAAATGTAATCATAAAATATATAGTCTTTAACATCTGGATTCTTTGATCTGATTTGTTCGTTTTCAAGGTTCATTTATGCCATAGCATGTACCAGTACTTCATTCATTTTTATTGTTGAATAGTATTTCATTCTGTGGATATATCGCATCTACTTTTGATGTTGTAACTAAGAAATCTTTAAGAAACCCAAGGTAACAACGAGTTTCTTCTATGATTTCTTCTAAAGGTTGTATAGTTTTAGCTCTGCCAATTTACTTTTAAGCTCTTCTGTTATCTTTAATCCTTGTGTTATATGCTTTATGTGTGTGTTATATGCTTTAACATCATCATCATTAGTTTCTATTTTGACTTTTGTAAGGAAATTAAAGCCCAGAGAGTTTCAGTGACCATTGCTGTACAAGCGGGTATAGAAGTAACTTGCTATAGAAAAGTAACAGTTGTCCCTTTGACACACAACTGGGGGGTATATGTAACAAAAATTATTTATATCCTATTCAATGTATAAATTACCTATGATGTTTTACATTCTTTCTTAAATCATGGTTCATTTTGTCTAGGCGAAGGATAAAGGACAGACTGCCAAAGCAACCAAATTTTTAGCTTTGGACAAATGCTTACCACATAGAGACTTTCTTCAGGTAAAAAGAAAATGAAATAACTTTGCAATATTTTTTTACTCTTCCAATGATTAAAAAAATTTTAATTTTCCTTTTCTAAATTACTAATTTGTGCTTTTTGTAATTTATGTATTCTGAGAATTCTTTGGAGATATTTATGTTATGTCAATATTTTTAGGCTACTAAATTAAAATTCTTTTAAATTTTAATGTTATATTGAAATCCATAGACTATTAAGAGTAGATATGTATTTCTTAAAATTACCAATTTCTTTCTGTAGGTAATAGAAATAGATCATGACCCCAATGCTCCTGATCACTTAGAGTATGATATTGAATGGCTCACCATTCTCAGGGCTACGAACAGTCTTGTTAATGTGACTGGGCGCCTGTGGAATATGCCTGAAAATAATGGCCTGCATACAAGGTAAGTCTCACCTTATTTTAGGACTTTCCCTCTCTGTTGCATGCACAGTATTTGTCCCCCCCCACCACACTTTTTTTTTTTTTTTTGATTAAGGGAATTACTATTAAATGAATATAAGTACAATTCAAAGTTTACAAGAAAGTGGACTATTGAGCACTAATCCAAATAAATGTATAAGTGATAAGTGTGCACACACTATAATATGGTGGAGATTGGTTCACAGATTAAAATAATTTATACTCGCTTTAGGGTATGAGTTAAGGACATGTTTTTCTAAGAATTGTTTTTATTTCAAAATGTTCTTTGCTAAATTAACTATAATTTTACTAAGTGGAATTTTGATATATGATTTATATTTTATCCTTGTACCTGAAGTCCATAGTTAGATTTCATCATTATTAGCTAAAGCTGATAAAATATAAAAGGCTATTGTTTTGGATTTTTATAGATGGGATTATAGTGCAACAGAAGAAGCTATGAATGAAGTATTGGAAAAATTGAATCATGACCTCAAAGTTCCGTATAATTTTAGTGTGACGGCTGCTTGTTATGACCCAAACAAGCCACAGACACAAATGCAGTTGGTTCATAGGATCAATCCTCAGACTACTGAATTTTGTGCCAAACTTGGAATCACAGACATTAATGTCAGCCTTCAGAAGGCCAAGGAGGAACATCACTTGTGTGGTGAATATGAAGAGCAGGATGAAGGGGAGAGTAATGACTCTGGGGAAGATCCCAGTGAATATAACACAGACACATCTGCCCTGTCCTTTGTTAATCCAGACGAAATAATGTTAGATGAAGAGGAAGAAGATGAAGATAGTTTTGTGAGTGCACACAGTGACATAAATACAGCATCTGTAGAACCTTCTTCTGATCAAGCTTCTGATTTTTCTGCAAGCTTCTCTGATGTCAGGATCTTGCCAAGTTCCATGTTTGTATCTTCTGATGATACACTGAGTTCGCCAATTGGTAGAGAGGGGAAACCTGGTGAGGCTGTGGAGTTGGGAGATGGGAAGGACTTAACTGAAGTGCCCGTGAAGAGGATGAGTGATGAACATGAACCTGAACAAAGAAAGAAAATTAAGAGGAGGAATCAAGCCATCTACGCTGCAGTGGATGATGATGATGCAGCATAAGACAATTCACTTGTCTTAGTATATATGTAGATATGTGATTTTTAAGACCATATTTTTAGAGTTGGATTTTTTACTCAAGACTTAACTTTGTAATAATGAAATTACCCAGAGAATTTTAGTTAGGTATCATTGACTTTGCCTTTAGGCCTTTGTATGTTTCAGATACAAACATTAAAATTTCATATATTTACCTGATCGAGTATACTTTTTTTCGAAGACAGATATTACTCACTTTCATTTTTTTCAGCAAAAACTTACTGAACACCTACTTTGTGCCAGGCATTCTTCTATCAGGTGGTACTATGAAGATGAATAAGAGGGATTTTTGCTTTCCAGGGGTTACTACTACTGTAAATATTTTTGTGAGTAAAATACGGCATATTTATGTTTTGTTTTACAAAGTTAAGTCATTATTGTATATATAATTATGTATACTTTCTTTCCATTTATTATAAATAATTTCTCTGGTCAGCTCTTAATGTCTTTAAAATAGAATTGAATTAAAGATGGTAGATAAGATTTCAAGAAAAAAATACTAAACATTGGTAAACCTAAAATTTTATACTGAATTGCTGAGACTAATATAAATGTTGAATTTTACATATTATATTTTAGCTTTAGCCTTAATTTTAATGTGATTATAGTTACTGTGTATAGGTCACAATATATTGGTCATTTTGGGCATAGTTCAGCGTAGTATTAATTACTAGCAGGGTTGAGTTGCACAAATGCTGCCCTTCATGCTGCATATGGGTTGCTAGTATTAAAGTATTTTTAAAGAGCTGTGTGGAAAAACTATACCTTTGTTCTGTCTCTGGTAAAAATGCCCGGGCCACCTGAGGAGATGTTTGGATCAGGAGTCATGGAACCCAAAGACTGTTCCTGGATCTCATAACCTCACACAGCAGTGCCAGTCCAGGTGCCACTCTAGAACGATGTGACACATGGTTTCCATCTTGTCAGCATTTGACTCAAAAAAGGTCTAGGACTTTGGAATTTTTATCTTTATTGCTTTCTATTTTTTCATTTACTTTCTTTTTTGAGTTGAATACTTAATTCACTTATTTAATTCTCATTATTTACATAAAATATTTAAAAGCTATGGATTTCTCCCATCACTGATTTAACTGAATCCTATATATTCTGATAATTAGTATTTTTCCCCCAGAAATTCTTAATAAAGATAAAAAGAGAAGGTAAATAGATATAAAATAAGTTATAGCTAATAAATGGTGGTTCTTTAAAAAAAAAAAAAGACAATCTTCTAGCTTGCCCAATCAAAAAAGAAATCACAAATACTAAAAAAGATATAAATGAGAGAAATAGCCATGGAAACAGGATATTTAAATAAATATAAGATTGCTCTGCATAAGTGGTATAAATAAATTTGATAAATAGATGATTAATTTCCTAGGGTTTTAGAATTTTCTGAAATTTATCCTAGTAGTGGTGGAAAGTAAAAAAAAAATTTCATAGGATAGAGAAAGTTATCAAAGGATCACTCCCACAAAAATCACTTGGGTCGGATGGTTTCAGAAGGAAACCACCAAACCTTTTAAAGGCTAGATAATCCCTAGATTATATAAACTGTTCCAAAATATAGAAAATGAAAGTTTACAGTTTTTATGAAGCAAGTATAACATTGCTATCTAAATCTGCTAAAGATTGCACACAAAAAACCACAAGCCAGTCTCATATCAATATTGATATGAAAGTCTTAAATATTAGCCAACAATCCATAGTACATTTTCAAATGATATAGTATGACTAAGACGATTCAATATTAAGAACCATATAATTCACATATTAATAGATATGAGGACAAACAAAATTATCTTCATGGATGACGAAAAGGCCTTTGACAAAATTCAAGGGCCATTTCTGATTTTTTAAAATAGTAAACTCTAGTATCTTATATAACAGGGAAACACGGTAAGCATTCCTGTCAAAGTCAAGGAATAAGACCAGGATACCCAATACTGCCATTATATTTTAACATTGTATTGGTGGAAAGAGCAAAACAATCAGACAAAAGAAAACAAGGAGGGGAGTCAGAATTGCAAAAGGGACTCATGTATTAAAAAATTTTAACTTCCGTGGCTGAAAGTCTTTTTAAAAGAAAGGGTTTATTAGGCCATTGCTAACAAAAAAGACCAGTCTTGGGGAATGCAGTTGTGGGGGCTAAAAAAAAATACTTTTCTTCCCACCTAAATTCTAGCTGGGCTAATAATCAAATCAACAGGTTAACAGAAGAAGATGATTATTTTTTTTAATTTCAAAACTTTAATAACAGTATAGTGAATCCCCATTCAGCTTCAACAAATAAATTTATAAGTAACTTGTTTCACTAACAATCTCGTACAATGCCTACTCCAACACCACCTCAAATACTTCAAAGCAAATCCTATATTTAACATGGCATCTATTTCTTAAAAACCATTATAATCATCAAACCAAAGATTATATATTTAATGTATAACATGGAATTAAGAGGTTATGGGAAGATTATCAGTTTTTAAAAATATCCAGGACTAGGACCTGGGAGTAAATGGCTGAAATAGGATAGAGGATAACACTCAGAGGATCCTGGACTACAGCAACCACGTATTCACAAACAACTCCGTCTTCCAACACTTGCTAAGGTGTGTCCCTTTGTTCCACTTCCCAGCTGCTTTTTCATAAAAAGTTACTGCAATACACAAGTGACTCAGGCACACTTGCCTCACAAAATTTCACATTCATGCCTTTGCAAAATTAGATAATTTCCTCCCAGATTCTGCATCCAATAAATAGCTTTAGTGTTGCCTGTCACTGGTACCATATTCTTACCTAAAATACCCAGTATTCCTTCAAAAACCAGATTCAATTCTCCTCCCATGAAGTCTTACTAGAATAAAATCCTGTTCTGTTCCCTCTGTTATTGTTCTTTGCACACTAGAATTTACTTAACTGTTTACTTACCAAATAGCTGGAAAGGTTAATCAATTTAAGAAAAAAGTTCCAAACCAATACACAATTTTTATTGAGTCTTTAAAATATCACAGGTAAGAAAGTCTGAGGAATCATCCGACGTTTTGGTGTTTCTGTAGGTGGACAACTTTGACCTTATTCATCAGCCTGCTGAACTGTTCCTTTTTCAGAAACATAAATGCCATCCAAAAATTTTCGGATCTTCTTGTTTTTCACTGTTGTGGCTTGTTGAATCAAAGCAGCTAAATTTGATACAAGTTCAATATTGTTTCCTTCAAGAATTAACTCATTTTTCTGGGCTTGAGATACTGAACAAGCAACACCTGACCTTGTCCAAACCCTGCGGATGTATTTCTCACCCAAGAAATTTTGAATTTCAACAAGAGAACCATTCTCCTGAATAACACCATTGATGGGTAGTGAGCATACACAGACCTCATCTTGTAACAAAAGCCCAGTGTAACACCCTTGATTATGTTCTGTACATGATTACAGATAGTGCAAACAGTAGCCAGTTCCTTTCTATTTCCTCCCCCATTTGTCAACCCGGAGGCTCTTCTTTTTCTTTTCAGGGAGACTGAGTTCCTTGAAAAGAAACTCATTGATGTGATTGAAGTCCCTTTGCAGAGTGCCTCTGGGGCCCTTTGCAATAATTGAGAGTTTCTTCAGAGTGATATCCACATTTTCTGAAAAGTCAACAGTCTGATTGCTGAGACTGGTCTTCATTCTCGCAGTAGATGCAGCTAGAAGATTAAATTTTAATACATGTGTGTGGGGAATTCAAATAAGCGTGAAAATTCCAAAGACAGGCAAAATTGGTATATATGTCATTTTGGACAAAGAAGAAGGCGGGCGGTGGTGGGATTTCAAAGGAAGTAGGCAATTTACAGGTGGTTGAGGAAGAGTGGAACACACATGAGAGGTAAATTTTTGCTAAGCAACCCAGACAACAACGGGACATGCGTGGTGGGGAATAGGGGAGAGGGTGGTCAATGGGCTCAGAATCTTCCTGTTTAATGCTCAGGTGATTATGCTAAGGTTCCCTTCCAGAAGCGGGTTTTTCCATCTGAATCTCTTAGGCAGGAAAGGTGGGGGGAGGGTCAAAGTTTCTTTCCCAGTCTTTTGTTTTAAAAACCAGTCTGAAATCAATATCCCCAAAGGCAAAACTTTTGGTCCCCTTTAGAGTCTAAACCACCAGCAGCAGCATGGCTAGTTAGGAAAGACATGTCTGTTGTGCTGGAGTTTTGCAAGCATTTTTATATATCAAGTAGGGGGGAGAAAGAGGTAAGCTGTTCTGAAATGACTTATGTTAGCTATAGATAAAGGGGATGGGAGAAGATGAAGAGGTGTCAGTTCCTGTGGATTAGCTGTGGGCAGCAGATTGGAAAATTGATGTGTAAATAGGAAGGGGAGTTTCCTTGGCCATTCCCTGTTTTGAATAATTGCAGAAATAGCCACTTGAAAATCCTGAATTCCAACAGGTAAATAGGAATGTGAGCCATCTTTTGTCAGAGCCGGTTCACAGCTATTAACAGGCTAACTGTTCTGTATCTTTCTTTCACTCTCAGGCAGCTGTAATTTTAATTTAGGACATCTCAGAATTTTTTTTGTTACATATGCGGATGACCTGATCGTTTAGATAGAAAACATAAGGAAATTAAAACTGAAACTAAAACAGTAAAATAAGTACGTAAAGTAAGATCGTATATAATAAGATATATTAACATACAAACCAATAGTTTTCACATACACAATTACTAGTGAGTGACATGATATAAACAACAAAAAGAAACACTGAAGAAATGTGCAAAACTTATAATGAGGAACCTTAAAATACCTGAAAAATATAAAAGCAGACTTGAACTAATGATAAAACATGTCTTATTTTTGGATAGGTAGATTCAACATTTTAAAGATACCAATTCTTCCCAAGTTAATATATAACTTTAACATAATCCCAATAGAAATATCAATAAATTAAAAAAAAATTTTTTTTGTTTGTTTGTTCTGGAGCTAGATGAGTGGATTTTAAAGTTCATGTGGAGAAATAACTTAGGATGGGGAAATTGCAAAAGAGCAATGGATATATGCTAGCCTTATCAACTATCAAAGCATACTATAAACCTCTATAATTAAAACAATGTAGTATTGGTGCATGAAAGGACAGACCAATGGAACAGAAAGACCAGAAAAAGGCCCAAACATGTATGAAATTTTAGCTTATGATTTAAGTGGCATCTGAAATAACTGAGGAAAGAGACGTTTTAAATAGGGTGGAACCTCTGGATATCCGTATGGACAGAAAGAAACTATATCTATCTACCTATATCTATCTATCTATCTATCTATCTATCTATCTATCTATCTATCTATCTATCATCTATCTATCTATCATCTATCTATCATCTATCTATACTTTAAATACACCAGGAATCTAAATATGAAGAATGAATCATATATACCAGATGAAAACATGGGTAAATTTTGTTATAACCCGGAACTGAGGAAAGCTTTTGCAACTATCTCAAAATCCAAACAGTAAAAGAAAAGACCTATACATTGTGAGTACAAAAATAGATAACTTTGAATGGCAAAACAAAACACACCATAGACAATATTAAAAGAGAAATGGCAAAATACAAGAATATATCACAACTCATATCACAGATAGAGGGCTTATCCTCACAAAATATAAAGAACAATTTATATAGATGCAGTAATTCCACTACAAGGAATAGGTCCTAAAGATTCATCTCCACAAATAAAAGAAACAAAAGCACAAGAATATTCATTGTAGCATTATTTGTAATAGCAAAAGACTGGAAACAATCTAAATGTTCACCAGGAAAGAACCAGTTGTACAAACACCCAAAGGAGTAATTAATTATACAGTGTTAAAAAAGAATGTGGGACACAAAAACTTGTATATAAATGTTTATAGCAGCATTTTTTAGAATAGTCAAAAAGTAGAAATAACCCAAATGTCCATCAACTAATGAATGTATAAATAAAGTGTATGTCCACACAATAGAATATTATTCAGCAATGAAAAGGAATGAAATTCTGATACATGCTACAACATGGATCAACCTTGAAAACATAATGCTAAGTGAAAGAATCCAGTCACAAAAAGCCATATGTTGTATAATTCCCATTTAAATGAAATGTCCAAACTGGACAAATTCACAGAAACAGAAAATAATTGGTTGCCTATGGCTAGGGGAAGGGTGTAGTGAATAATGAGGAATGACTAGTCTTGGATACAGGGTTTCTTTTTGGGGTGACATAAAATATTCTAAAAGCAGATTATGGCAACGGTTACACCACTCTGTGAATATACTAAAAACCATTGAGTTGTACATTTAAAAAAAGGGAAGAGGGGAGATTCCCATGAACTGATAGGAAGGGAGTTTCAGATTCATATTAATGAAAGAAAGCATGAGACAGAGCAGTGTATATATTCTGTGTAAAAGAAAAGTTTGCTTCCATGTCTTGCTTTATTTTCCTTTCAATTTTGAATGTGTAAAACATTTACATGTTTCAAAAGTCAAAAAGTATTCTCAGAGATGTCTTGCTCCTATTCTGAACCACTTCACCCTGTTACTCCCTCCCTAACTCTTTTTGTTAGTTTCTAGTTTAAGCTAGCATCTGAAATGGTGATATCACAGGTGAACCTTTAAAGTGGTAGAAACCCCAAACTCCTAAATTGTAGAAGTCGTTGACTTTTGGTTTGCAAGCATCCATTTCTTTTTCTGGTAGTAGATTCTTTGGATATCACCTCTACTGCCCCAGTGTCCTTCCCAACCTGTCCAAGGGCAGTTATGTGACTTAGGTGATACCAATTGGATGCTCCTTCCCTGGAATATAAATTTCAATTGGAGAAATAAAAAGATGAAAATGGTTGGTGCTCATTAGTTCTAGTGGCAGTGCCTATGCCAGGACAAAACTGTTGAGTGGTTCCTACTATCTATTCTAAATGTTTAGAGATGCTCTTTTCTTAGCCAAGTATTTCAGCCTCCCTTTCATTTTCTAATCTCTATAAGTCTCCATCTCTTTATCTCTTTCCAGTAAATTCTTCTCTTGCCTAATTTAGCCAGTGTGAGTTTTGGTGTCTGCAACCAAAATACCCTAATCCCTATGCTCCTGAGTGTTAATGAGATTATAGTTAGAATAAAGGAGGACAAAGCAAGATAAGTAAAGTAAGGCCCTCATCTATTATAATTTTTTAAAATTCTTCATTGTCAACTCAGGCCACTCATTTATCATGCAAGAAATATTTACTGAGATAGATAGGTCCTAGGCACTATACCAGGGACACGGTGGTGAGAAAAACCAAATATAATTCCAGACTTCATGGAACTTATAGTGCAATGAAGAAAATTAATATTAATGAAATAATCACATCAAAAATTGTGACATTCAAACTGTAGCAGTTTGACAAATGAGGGGAAGATAGTATAATAAGAGCAAATCAAAGGGATATTTGATGCACATGTATTGTTTAATACTTACTGAGGTCTTGGTCAAAGCTATAAAACAAGAAAAAAAAGAGATATAAGGGTTGGAAAGGAAACATCATTATTTGTAGACCACCTATATGTAGATTATCTATATAGAAAGGGAAAAACAAAATGAAAAGACTCATACAAATACACAAGGTCAACAAAATTTTACCAGATATAAAAAGAACTTTAAAAATCATTTTTCTAACATGGTAATAATCAGTAAGAGAAAATAATAGAGAATAACATAGCAGCAATAAAAATAATTACATTTCTGGAAATTAACTTATCAAAAAATGCAGAATTCAGTACAGAAAAATTTAAACTGTATTAAAGAAAATAATTTAATATTTAAATAAATGAAAAAATAATTCATGATTCTGGATGTGATAGCTTAACACTGTAAAAGTGTTAATGTTTGCCAAATCAACAATTACCAATTATCCCAAACTGCCTGGGAGAAAACATTGACTCCATACTGGTAATGTAACAAATCTGGAAAGTTAAATTTTAAGATAAATTACAGTAGTGAAATTACAAAGGAGATTCAAAATTAATTCCTAAAAGTATATAAAAGTATAGTAACAAGGAATAATATTACAAAGTATTGATGTGATCTCTATCTTTATTTTTAACAATCCAAAGTGGAAAATTCCTGGCGATTTCCTAAATTCTTCAGTAGTAATTGTATCAAACTTCTGAACTCATTATAAGTCTGTCAGTCGTTGCTGAAGGTATTCAAATGTTTTTTTCTCTAAATTTTATCACTCTGATTGCTTATATATTCTGACAGTACAGAATTCCAATAGAACAAGTATATACAATGAAAAGCTATCTCCCAGTCACTCCATTCCTCTCCCTAGAGTCAACCAACATTATCAGTTGAATTTCTCTTTTTTGCCTCTCTTTTGAGAAAGATAAAGGCAATCTATAGATTCTCTTCCTTATTGTGTGTGTTTTTTTTTCACATAAAATACATATCTTGGAGATGATTCCATGTCTGTATATAAAAGTCTTCTTTGTTTTGTAATGGATATATATTATTCCATTGTATGGGTGTATCTTAACTTGTTAAGTTAATCCCTTCTGATGGACACTAGGCTGTTTCTCATTCTTTGAAAATAAAAACAATAAAAGTGAAAATAGCTGTCATTTTGCTCATGTGCAACTAGATATCTAGGATACATTCCTGGTAATAGAATTGCTGGACACAGAGTATATTGGTTTATAATTTCGATAAGTATAGCTTTATCGTCCTCTGCTGAGGTTGTACAAATTTATGCTCCCAGCAATGTATGAGGGTGATCGTTTCTCCACACCTTTCCTAACACCTTATATTATTAAACTTTATAGGCATTTGCTCATTGGAGAGATGAAAAATGGTATATCAGGGCAGCTTTAATTATCTTACATGTAAGGCTCAGTGTCTTCAAATATTTAAATCTATTTGTATTTCTTTTACTGTGGGCTGCCTGGTCACAGCTTTTGCCTAATTTTCTACTAGATCGAAGTTTAAATTCTTATTGGTTTATAGGAGTTTTTATATAATAGGGAATATATAACTGCTTTTTGAGTAAGTCTCTGACTTACTATTGAGAAGCCTGTAATCACTGGATCTTTAGGTTGTTTTAAAAAATAAAATTATAAAGTAAAATAAAACAATCAGAATACCCACAAGACAAATGTATAGTTACTGAATTATATACATAATATATAAGGTGACTACCCCATAGCTACCACCCAGATCACCAGGTAGCTAAAGCTTTGCCATTCACCTCAGAAGTGCCGCCATGAGCCCCATCCTGATCTAAACACTCTCTCTTCCTTTAAGAGTATCCATTATCTAGTCTTTTATAATAATTACTTTCTTGTGTTTCTTTTTAGTTTTTTCATCTGTGTGCAATTTTAGACACTACAGTTTAGTCTTGTCCATGTTTCATTTTGAATCATTTTTATTTCTGTCTTTAAGTTCACCATTCTTTTCTTCTGCAATGTCAAATCTGCTAATAATCCATCATCCATATATTTATTTATATATATTTATATTTATATAAATATTTATGTTTATATTTATATAAATATAAATACATATTTTTATTGATTTATTTATTTATTCTCCAGAAGTGTGATTTGGGTCTCTCTTTTTTTTTACCCTTCTATGTCTCTTCTTAACGTTTTTGAACATAAAGACAATTTCTATAATAATATTTTAATGTCTCTGTTTGCTAATTCTAACATATATCAGTTTTGGGTTGGTTTTGATTGAGTTTTTTTTTTTCATTATTGATTATATTTTTCAGCTTCTTCGCATGTCTGTCAACTTTTGATCGGATGTGAGACATGGTGAATTTTACTTTTTGGGTGCTGGTCATTTTTGTTTTTCTATAAACATTTCTAAACTTTGTTCTGGAATTCACTTGAGTTACTTGATCCTTTGAGGTCTTGCTTTTAAGATTTTCTAGGCGGTATCAGAGCTGTGTTTAGCATCAGGCTAATTCCCTCCCCGCCACCATCCAGAATGGAGACAAAGTCCTCTGAGCTCTCTACCAAATATCATGAATTAGGAGGATTTTCAGCCTGAATGGTGGGAACAGACACTATTTTCAGCCCTCTGAGAGTGCCAAATACACTTCCTCTCATCCTTTCTGGTGGTTCTTTCATCAGACTCAGATCATTTCCTCGCATATCTGCTCTGATTATGATTCTGCTGAATTCTCAAGATGATTCTCAGTAGGTCTCCAGAGTTTTTGCTGTGTGAAGCTCTCTCCTTTCCAGTACTCTGCTTACCTTGATATTCCTGGACTTGGTTCTGTCTTTCCAATGCAAGGAATCTGTGGGTTCTGCCTCGGTTCCCCTTCCTTGCACGGAGGCCTAGAAATTCCCTTGCAGCAGGATGCCGGGGCCGTCTTAGAGCTCACCTTGTTTGTTTCCCATCTCTCAGAGATTACTGTCCTTCATTGCCTGATGTTTGGTGTCTTGAAAAACATTGCTTCATATATTTATCTATTTTTTGTTTGTTTCAAGTGAGAGGGTTCCTTTACTCTGCCTTTCTGGAAGTGGAATTCCCAATCCTGTACAATTTCGATTCCATTCCTATTAGTATCTTCTCAGTGTGAGGCTCAGTGTTGGAGAGGAAGCCTTCTTGGTTGTTTAATTTCCAGAGCTCACAGAGGCTCAGGCTAACCAGTCCCTCCAAATTTTCTTGTGAGCAACTTTTCCTCATTCTTTACGCTGCCACTCGTTCCTGTAAAAATCTTTGAATACTATGAGTATCTCCTATTCTGAGATCTCATTGCTTTCTCCCATGTAGAAGTTGATACTATAAAGTTCTTAGGCCTATTGATGGTTTGTCACCATCCATTTATTTGGGGATTTATGGGGATACCTTGTCACCTAGTTTTGTTGTGAATGTTGCCTGTGAGGTTTTGGTTTTACAATTTAGTTGTTCTGCTTGTTTTTATATGGGGATTTGGAAAGATTCAAAAATCACGTTGCTGCTGTTATTTTCCCAGAATCCTGCTGAAATCACTTGAGAAATTTATGTTCTTATCACATCATATAATTTTTGAGACTATCATTTTCACTAATACTTCGTGTTTTTTTCTCTTAAATAATTTACATTCTTTTTCAAATTCTTCCCCCTCACCCCAAAGCTGCGGCTGCTTATATTTTTTCTCTCTTTCTTCTTCCTTTTCTTTTTTCATTTCTTCAAAGAATGTGTTCCATCCAGTCGTGACCTTTTACCTGTTTCTTAACTCTTCATTTCTATCAATTTATTTTAGGGACAAGTGCTTCACCACCGTTCTTGCCTTCTAAGCCATTTTGTTTTATCCGTGCAGCTGCTCTAACAGCTTATGGGGGAAATTAGAAAAGGGAGCAGTCCTTCAATACCTACCACAGATGAAGACATACTAAAAAGCCCATGGATTTCGAAACAGAACAATAGACCAGTAAACAAAAGAGAGAACTCAGAGACGGATGTGCATGTATATGGGGACATAATTATGGTGACTTGCTGTATGATAGTGTCTGCCTCACAACCCAATTGAGAAAGCATGAACAGTTTGTAAATGATGTTAGAGAAACTGGTTCACTATAAGGAGAAAAGAAAAATCAACCTTTGTATCTTACCATGGACAATGTGTGCTCTAGATAAATGAATAAACTTATTTGAACTATGAAATTATATATTAAAAAAAAGAACACAAAAATGTTTTTTATGACTTAGGAGTAAAGGTCTTCTTTAAAAAGATCCCCAAAACACAAGTCATTTAACAATATAACTGTTGTATTTATTGCATCAAAATAAGAATACCTCTTAGAGGACACCAGAGACAAATTAATCCAAATGACATATTGGGAAAAGATAGTTTCAGTGTTTAAAACCAATGCAAGACTAACATTCTATAAAGAATTCTATAAAGACTAACATTCTTAAAGATTCTATAAAGAATTTTTAGATTTATAAGAAAAAGACAAAGAACTCCACAGAAAAATGAGCAAAGCACATGAAAAGCAATTAACGGATGAAAAACAGACAACTAACATGTAACAGATGCTGAAACTTATTAGTTATCAGGAGGTGCAAATTAAAGCAACAGTGAGATACTTCATAGGAGCATTGGTGCACTGCTGACAATGTAGTCATTTGATCACCATCCCAGAACTGGCATGATGGGCACATGAATGAAATGGCTATGATGGCAAAGATAGAGGCCATGTATTTGTCCAAAAGCATAGACTTTCACTTCCAAAGACTGATCTAGCTATTGCTGCCTCTGAATGTCCAACTTGTCAGCAATAGAGATCAACACTGAGTTCTTGAACTGGCACTATTTCTTGAGGAGAACAATTGGCTACTTGGTGTTCAGTTGACTGACTACATCAGGCCCCTTGCATTGGAAGAGTTAATGGCTCATCCCCACAGGAATGAGTATCTCGGGTATGAGTTTCCCTTTCCTTCCTGCAAAGCCTCAGCAACAGCACTACTTGGGATAGTGGAATGCTTGACCCATAGACATGGAATCTCATATAGCACAGCATTTGACCAGGGGGCTCACGATAGCGAGAGAGGTGCAGGAGTGGGCCCATGATCATGAGATCCACTAGTTATATCACACATGGTGCCATATAGAGACAAGTTTCTAGAATAGCCTTCTAAAGGCATGGCTAAAATGCTAGCTTGGAGGAAACACTTTGAAAGAATGTGGTGTCATCTTTCATGTAACAATATATCAGTTCAGAGACTTGTATATGGTGCTCTGTTCCCAATAGGAAGAGTATACGAATCCAGGAATCAAGGGATATAAATTGGTATAACACCACTGACAACCATTTCTAATGACTTGGTGGATTTCTGTTCCTGCAAATCTGGGTTCTTCAGTGTTGGAGGTTCTGATCCCAAATAGACACGTTTCTTGCCAGGTAATACTGCAAGGAACTCATTGAATTACAAACTATTGCATGGCATATTGGACTTCTTGTGCCCAGGAACCAGCAAATAATTGACCCTGATCAGCAGGAGGAGGTCAGGCTGCTTTTACATAATAGCAGCAGGGAGAATATGTACAGAAACTAGGAGATCCAACTTGGGGCCTCCTGGTACTCCTCTGCCCCCTTATAACTGTGAACAGACCTGTGCAGTAACCCTGAACTGAGACAGGGTATGACTATCAAGGCACTTGCAGGAAGATGACTTGTAAAACCAGCTAAGCTACCCACACCTGATGAGGTGACTTCTGAGGGAGAAGGGATATTGGAGGAGGGAGCAGATGAGTTGCAGCCCTGAGATTAACTACAGTGACAGGGGCTGTAGTTCATCCCACTAACCTCCTTTATTAGTTTCTCCTCAAGAGGAAGGACCTATGGGAACCATGGGAGCACTGCTCCCCCAAACTACGTATAAAAGTAGATCTGTTAGCTCATAGGGTACACTGTGGCAGCCATGAGAACGTGCCTTGTGAACCTCCAATCGGAGAGGGCATAACTGACAAAAGGTCCCAGCTGCTGCACTATGAAATACATCACTGAGTTGTGCTGAGGCTGCTCCTTCCTCAGGCTTCTCCCAGCGATGACTGTGTGTAGCAAGAACACTGAGGTAGACCTGCTCCTTGGACACACAGGATTCCTCTAGTGGCTGGCTTTGGTTTGAGGAGTCCCTGATGGCATCACTAAACCTTTAGACAAGGACAGCCTTAGGCAAGGCAGCCTAGGATACTTCCACCCAAGCTTCTTAGACTTGCACTGTGATGTGACAGCCGCCCTAGCCTTACACAGCTCCTTCCCTATTTTCTCTCACGCAGACATTTCTCCTAATAAAATCCTTGCACAGTTAATCTTGTCTTTGTGTCTGCTTCTTGAACTAGCATAGCTTCCACATGAGGAGGAAGAGTTAAAATTGACTCTCTGATTTCTGACTTGGGTACTGGGTGCATGTGATTGTTAGGCACTGAGCTAAGGGACCCCAGAGACCTCTGTTTGAAGAGAAAAGGCATAACAAGAGAACAAACCGAGCGGCGTGTGGAAAGACCAAAGGAAGGGCAGGCAGAGAGGTCTCAGGCAGGGAGGACCGTCCCACCTGTTACAGGTTTCTGTTAGAGAAGAAGTTGCCCTTTTCCCACTGGAGACCTGGTCTCAGTTCTGTAAGTCTTAAAAGCAGTTCCCATCTCGCCCATGGCTCAAAAATAGATTCTCATGAAAACATGTGGAAGGAGATTAAAGAGAAGAAACTTACTGTGGGGTTTCTGCCTTAGTTAGCTCAGATTGCTATGACAAAATACCGCAGGCTCATGGCTTAATCAACAGAAATTTATTGCTCATAGTTCTGGTACTGGGAAGTTCAAGATCAAGATGAAGATTAGGTTTCTGGAGAGGCCCCTGTTCCTGGTTTGTGGATAGCCATCTTTACACTGTGTTCTTACATGGCCTTTCCTCGGTGAATGCTCACGGGAGGGGGAGAGAGAGGGAGAGAGAGAGAAAGGAGAGGAGAGGAGAGGAGAGGAGAGGAGAGGAGAGGAGAGGAGATGAGAGGGACAGAGATCTGTCTTTTTCTTCTTGTAAGAATCCCACCTTCATGACCTCATTTAAATTGAATTACTTTCAAAAGGCCCCATTCTCCACATACCATTACATTGGGGGTTAGGGCTTTACCATATGAATTTGACACAAACATTCAGTCTGTAACAGTTTCTTTCAGCCATATTGGGTAGTGTTCATTCCCACAGCCCACTCGGTCTTTATAAAGATCCCTTGTCATGTGGACACTTGGCGTAGGTGGCACTAGGATGTTTCTAATCCCTGACAGAAAGAAGAAACTAAAACACTGACTTACAGACTTAAAAGCGAAGTGCCTTCAAATCGCCTTCCACTCTCGGACGGGCACCATCGCTTTCTGTAGGCTTCTTGAAGATCCTGTTTTTCAACCTGAAAGGATGGTGGTGTCTGGAGTACACCTGCTTCACTGAGAACAATTATTTTCCCTTACCATCTGCCTTATCCCCCACCCCTTCTTTCATCTGCAAGTCATTTTAAAAGGGAGGAAATGACATGCGTGAACACAGTAATTTCCAGAACAAACCCAGAAACACATTCTTGATAGCTATGTAAGGCTTTGTAAAAAGGTGAATGTTTGATTTGCATGGCTGAGTGGAGAATAAAAAGTGTTATTGCCAGAAATGCAAGGCTAGAACCATTTTCTTAGATATGCAGAATGGTTTAAAATGTTGCCATGGGACAAGGGGATTTTATGCTGGTATGAATCCCTGATTTTTAGTAAAACAGAAAATAAATTTTTTCCCCAGGATTTATTGTTGATAATGTCACTCCCTCGTTGTGCTTCAATTGTTCTTCTATGGGTTCCCAAGTGTTAAGCTATGGATTACCTCTCACTCTGCAGTGAGAGGTAATCTGTCTAGCTATCTCCTCTCCAGTCATGTAAACCCAGGTCTCCAGTCTTCATTCCAGCTTCAAAACAGTGGTGATAGGAATTGGCAATGTTGATAAGGTATCACTTTTGTGTATTGGTTTTTCACTGTTAATAGCTGAATGCTTTAACAAGTTTATCAGTCCCACTTACATAACAAATATGTTAAAAACCGGAACTGTGGTTCCAAGGGCTCCAAAGTAAATAGGACAAGTATTGGTGGTTTGAATATTTCCTTCTTGCAATAAATTGAAGTTCAAAGAAGCTACAGAATTAAGAGGCGTGCTTTGCACGTATAATTCAGTTTGACAAACATTTATTGTTAAAAATTTCTTTAACTTTTCCTTCTTGATACAGTGGGTCCATTATAGCAGAGGGAGTATGTAGGCTCAAAGCTGAACTATTTCCTGTTGAGGTTATCGGAGGTTACCTATAGGGCTGGAGAGTTGGGGAAATCTCTGCTCTGGTTCCATGGTTTTCCCCTTCCCTGCATTGCCTTTTCTTTATACCAGCTCCGAACACCCGAAGAACAACAGTTTCTGGAGAACCCTGGGCACAGAAAACAAGAAGCCATCAGTGAGTGGGACAGATTTACCTCCCCTTGATGTCAGACCTGTTATGTCAGGATCCAAAGTCTGCTCAAGAGGGGCCCAGAGCATCCAGGGCAAACTGCAGATGTCTGTTCAGGGCTGAGAGAAGGCTCTGGACTGAAGGTAGGTGACTTTCTGAGTGAGGGTGGCTCTAAAAAGAATTACTCATGTCAAGGGCACTGGGGAGCAGACCACAGAAGAATACTATTTTGGGAGGTGTGAGGATTGCCACATGGAGGGTAATGAACCTGACCTTGTGAACTAGGAGGAAGCTATGTCCCATAAGGGGGACCTCAGGGCAAAAAGACCCTTCTTGAAGCCACTATAGCTGAAACTGGAGAATCAATTCTTTCAGATCACCAGGACTACTAGGGTTGTCCATTGTTTATTTATGGTGATGGATTTTCTTTTCTTTTAATCAAAACTTGTATTTGCAAAGTTTGGACCAAATTACAGAGTTGTCTGGTGAGAATTTCCCACGTCTCTGCTCATGATTTTGATTGAAACTCAACTGCTCAGATGTACTATCTTTTGGCTCCAGGGTTATATACAGTTTTCTCCAGGTGGAATCATCACCCTATGAATCCTCCGGATAGATCCATGAATAGGCAGGATTAACATGTGGGCCACCTGAAACTTAGTAAAGGGAGGAGCTTCCTAGGAACTTCTTGTGTTATTCGTCTGCCAAGATTTACTTTCCTCCAGTGTTGTTGAATTGGAAGATTAGGTGGTGATTTATCAGAAAGTATAGCAGGCAAAACTTGTCATTGCTAAGACCTCAGATATTGGCTAACTGCAAGTTCTTGGCTAGAAGGTAAGCTCTTCTATTTCATTAATTTTGCATTTTCTAAAATAGTTGTATGGAATATGAAAAACAGACCACTGAAAAAATCAGGTCTCCGCTCTCCTGGAGTTAGCTAGAATTAGAGCTAACATTTACAGAGCTAACATTTACAGAGAAGGAGGTTCAGAGCCTGGGCTTTGGTAGCAGACAGATCCGAGTTAGTCACGGCTCTGCTAACTGTGTGATCTTGGCAAGTTATTTAACTCTAGCCTTCAATTTGCTTCCTTGGTTAATTTTTTTTCTTAGTTCTGTTAGCTTTTCAGTATATTATCTTGCATTTTCTCAGTAGGCAATCATATTTTCTATAATTAGTGATATTCTTGCCTCTTCCTTTCTAATATTCATGGTAGAAATTCTTCTCTCGTTTCATTGCCTTGATTAGACTTAGCAGAATGATGTTGAATAGTAACAGTGATAATAACATCTGTATCTTATTTCTGGTTTTAACGGAGATCTTTCAAATGCTTCATATTAAGCATGATGATTGCTTTATGTAGACATCATTTGTCAGCTTAAGAAAGTTTCTTTGTGCTTTTTAAAAATCATGAGTGGATGTCAAATTTTATCCTGTTCTTGGCAGCTATTGAAATAAAATGATCATATGGCTTTTCTTCTTTAATCTGCTAAGATAATGCATGCCACTAATAGTTTTTCTATTAATGAATTATTTTCCTATTTCGAGTCACTCTTAATTTCCTCAGTTAAACCTTAGTTAATACATTTTTATTTTTAGTATTGCGAGGCTTGATTTGATCATATTTTACTTAAGATTTTAAAACCTAAGCTCAGAAGTGATATCCTTGTATCGTTTACTTGTGTGCTATCTTTGTCTGGTTTCGTAAATGTAACGTTTAATTAATCGCATTGATTTAAAGGAGCGGGCCGGAAGAGAGAAGCGGACATGCTGAAGGAGCTCCAGCTCTTGCTGTTAGTCATCCTACTGCTTTTATGTGGCTTCCTCTACCAGCTCACCCTGAAGTCCAGCTGCTACTTCTGCTTGCCTCCTGATGAGTTCCAGCAGGGGCCGGAAGCCCTCCTGGGCAAGGGACGCATCATTGTGTTCCTAGAGACCTCTGAGAGAGTGGAGCCATCCCCACTGGTCTCCTGCGCTGTGGAGTCCGCTGCCAGGGTTTATCCTGAGCAGCCTGTGGCGTTCTTTATGAAGGGTCTCAGTGACTCCATGCAGCTGCCCCCAAACTCCACTTACACAGCCTTTTCCCTCCTCTCAGCAATAGACAATGTTTTCCTCTTCCCTTTAAATATGAAAAGGCTGTTTGAAGACACACCATTGTTCTCATGGTACACTCAAGTAAGTGTTCAGAGAATCTTAGAATGTCAGTGTTAGGAGGGACCGCAGAAAATGAGTCCGTCCTACTCATTTTATAGCTGGGCAAACTGAGGGTAAAGACTTGGCGTCAGAAATGGGACTAGAACTCAAATCTTCTGACTTTTGCCTGGCCTTCTTTCTACAGTATTGAGCCCTGATTTAAGTAAACAGGAGAGACTTAGGTTTATCTTTGCCATGGGTCTTTTGCTTCCAGCTCTCTTAGGAGCCAGCATATTTTTGAGACTACTCTTATCTTTTCTAGGTGTATTTTTCTTATTTTTCACTGAGAATTTTAATCCCATCCATGGTAAACATTTTTTTTTTTTTTTTTTGCATCTGAGGGGGAAACTAGGCAATATTTAACTTGAAAATTATGTAAATGGAAAAGTCATAAAAGATCAGATGGAGCGCTGCTGTATGAGATTGGGTTATATTATTATCAAGAAACTCCTGGAACTCTTAGGAATTTTGTAATCTTTATCTTAGTAACATAGTGTAATAAGGAAATAATGTTTTAATTAAATATTTCTCTCACAGGGGACTCACAATTAGAGAATGCATAAGGAAATTGTAGTATAGTCACTCAATGATTCCATTATGCAGGCTTTATCTGTGACATCTTATAAAGACTATAATACAGAATTACATGCTCTTATATTATAATGCAACTCCCTATCCCCTACATCTACATGAAAGAAAAAGACCTGAAGAAAATATACAATACACAATAATAGTAGGCATTTTAGTATAACTGAATGAGGAGTGAATTTAGTGATGAGAATATATTAATTTTAAAATAAAATAACTAAAAAATAAAAGTAATTAAAAAACTGACATCAAAATAATACCATTTGCCTGCCTTATAAAGTCCTATCTAAGTTCTAATCATAGGCTAGACCAAATGTCAGCAAACTTCTTTTTCTCTGTAAAGGGCCAGAAAGTAAATACTTTAGGTTTTGCATACCAAGAAGCAAACTTGAAGCCATCGTAAGGTACTTGTATTAGTTTCCTGTGGCTGCTGTAACAAAGTACCACAAACCTGGTGACTTAAAACTGCAGAGATGTACTTCTTCACAGTTATGGAGAGCAGAAGTCCCAAATCATTTGATGGGGTGGATGTCAAGGTGCAGGCACGGCCCCAGTCCCCTGGGAAGCTCTAGGGAAGAACTCTTCCTATAGAGCCTATCACTCCAATCTGTCTCTAACTTACATCCCCTTTTCCTCTGTGTTTGTGTGTGTGTGTGTGTGTATGTGTGTGTGAACTCTCCTTCTCTCTCTCTCTTTAAAGGACACTTGTGATTGCATTTCAGCTCTATCAGGATAATCTCTTCATTTCACGATCCTTAATTGAATCACATTTGCAAAAACCACTTTCCCATGAGGTAACATTTACAGTTTCCGGGACTTAGGACCTGATATCTTTGCATGGCCATTATTCAGCCTACTACAGTATCTATACATAAAAAAGGAAAACTCCTGTCCCACCCTGCCTCATTCTCCTGGGGACTGGGTAGCTCTCCTGGACAGAAGACACACTTGTGCCTAGTTACTGTCAGTGGACACATTTCTGGACTAAGCAATGGGACCGAGTGTGTGTGTGTGTGTGTGTGTGTGTGTGTGTGTGTGTGTGTGTTTGGAGGGGGAATTGGTCAGTTTCACTCTCGGCCCCATGTGACTTCTGGGTCCCAGTGCATGCATCTCTTCTCCTGAAAAGCCTGGAAGTCTCAAACTGGGACCTGTCATGGGGAGGTGGAGTGACTCACTGGATTTTACCTGCAGTTGCTAGCAAGTGGCTACTAGTGTGGCCCCAGGCAGAGGCAGGGCAGGCTGTGGGCCAGGGAGGCAGGTGCTAGCAGTGGAGAAGAGACCTGAGGGAAAGGACGTGCCTGCTAGGTCCCTGCGACTCTCAGTGCTAGCCTGCTAGAGCGTGCTCCAGAACCGCACGAGAACAGGCAGCTTGCTGGCTCCAGGCCTACTTTCCCCACACTTGCGTTAGACTAACATTACCTAAAAGTGTTTTGCTTCTTGGGAAAAGACATCTTTACTCAAATCATTTTGGGAGATGCACACCTCATCATTTTCTCACAGACTAACCTTGTACATGAGGAAATTAAAGGCTCTGTGTAGTTTTGAACCAAAGAAACTTTAATTTGTTTCAATCCGGCATTTTCTAAACTTAATATTTGAGTATGGAACCCTCTTTCAGTATGACATAAATATTTTCTCGGAGCGGATATTCCATGGAACACAGCTTGGGTTGCTCTGAGGTACACCTTGGTTTTGCTATGTTGAGTTTTAGGGACAAGGTGGGCCCTGGGATACAGAGCTCTTAAGTGTCTGCAGGATACTACACAAGGCTAAGCATCTCCAGGGATCATGCCACCATGCCCTTGGGTGGATGGGTGTGGCATGTTCTGGCCCTGTTAGGCCACCTCAGAATGGCTTGGGGCCAGCTGTTAGGAATGACCCAATGTGCCATTACCTGCTGGTGACCACTGGATTTGCTGCATTGATTTGGCAACTGTAGCCCTTGAAGATGCTCAGAGATGAGTATTGTGGGGGAGGGGAGGGGTGAGCAGCCAGAGCTCTAATCCTCTTTCTGATACTCACCCTTGGGGGAGCTCTTGGAGATTTTAGGCTGATGTTAGTCCAATGCCCACATCAACGCAGGCTTCTTCCTCCTCTGGTTTTGTGCAGCTTTTGATACTCTGTATCTCTGGGTCTGACAATCACCAATTTACCAAGTAATCAACATATTTTTATCCAAACCATGTTTTGTTTTTCTGAATGAGTGGATCTCTGGAGCCAGACTGCCTGGGTTCAAATCCAACCTCTGTCTCTCTGACCTTGGGCATATTACTGAACTCCTTGGTCCTTTTAGTTTTTCACTTGAAAAATTGGAGTAATTATAATATTAATCTTTAAATATTTGCATAGATTATAAAGAACAGCTTTAGATAAATTTAGAACAGTTTTTGATAAATTTTCGTTATTATTTATGAGGTTTTCAGCAATTATATACGATATGATGACATGAACAACTTATGTAGCTTTCTGCAGTCTTAGTTCTGTTTCATTTGGCTTGACAGCTGAATTTTAAAGAACGTTTGTTTTGTCAAAAGCCCAGGGTTGCTCTTTAATCTTCTAATCAACATATTTTAGTTCAGAAAAATCTGTTTTGTTTTCTATATTTAAAACTTTGGCCTTTCATTTGGGAACATTGCCATTATCATGATTTATTTCTATTCTTTTTAAAGTTATTTTCTGTTTTGCTCACATTTTAGCATTTGCGGTCATCCTCCCTCTCCCACTCCACATCTAATCCATCAAAATCCTTACTGGCTTTATTTTGACCATGGATCCGGGTCTGACCACTTGTCTCACCTCCTCTATTATCATCCTCCTTCACCATCACCTCTTGCCGGGATTATTTCGGTATCCTCCTAACTTGCCACCGTTCTTCTGCCTCTGCCACATCCCAACCCCTGCCCCGTCTGTTTTCCACACAGCGACCAGTGTGAACCTTTGAAGACTAATCCAGATCACATCACTCCTTTCTTCCAAACGTTTCAAATAATTTGTCTTTACCCCAGTCTATATAATCAGCTCTCCCTCCCTACCCGACCCTCTCTGATCTCATCTCCTACCCCTCTCCCTTCACTACTCTGTTTTAGTCACGCTGCCTCCCTCCTGTTCCTGCCTAACTGTTCCCTCTACCCTAGAACTTTCTTCTCTGAGATATCAGCATGGTTCACTTACTCATTTTGCTCACGTTTCTGCTGGGATCCAACATAAGATTGTGCTCTGCCCTGCCCTTTTCATAGCCCCCTCGCCCAGCTTTATTTCCTTCATAGTCCTCATGAACACCCAACATATTATATGTCTATTTGTTAATTGTCTATCTCCTCCCAATAGAGATTTTTGTCTTTGTTCACTGACATATCTTTAGCAGCTGTAACAGAGCTTGGCACATAGTAAGTAGGCCCTCAATGAATGAATCCTATTAAAGGAGTTAATTAGTGAGGAAGGCATGCATGCATGCATTTTAAGATTCTTTTCCTTATTTCTCAAATAACATACATATTGACTTTTCCCTATAGTTTCCTACTTTATCTTTTTCTTTATCAGTTTTTAGTATTTTTAGGACTTTAAAAAAATTCTTCTTCCACAGTTTCATATTTGTGGTTTGTGCTGAAAGTGACTCACACCGTTCATTGTGAAATCCCTCCTGGGTTTCTGTTTAACCCTTCCACTGCTTCAATTCTTTTTATTCTTTCTTTCTTTCAACAATTTTATGAAATCTTTAACAGCTCCTAAAATCTTCCCATGGATACTGATTGCTGTAAACTTTTTACTTAAAGGTAACTTTTTGGGGTAGAGGTAAGTTTGACAAATTTGCAAAATTGGACTTTTGGCAAACAGATTTTTGGGAAGCTGGCTTGCTTCCTCCTCCCCAGCTGCCCTGGGCCTGGCCTCCTGCTGTGACACCCCTCCCTCTTCCCCTGCTACTGGGAGCTGATTTGTACCTGTTCCTACAGATCAATGCCAGTGCACAGAGAAACTGGCTCTATGTCAGCTCAGATGCATCCCGCCTGGCCACCATCTGGAAGTACGGCGGCATCTACATGGACACTGATATCATCTCTATCAGGCCTATCCCTGAGGAAAACTTTTTGGCTGCACAGGCTTCTCAGGACTCTAGTAACGGGGTGTTTGGATTCCTACCCCACCACTCCTTCCTATGGGAGTGCATGGAAAACTTTGTTGAACACTACAATTCGGACATTTGGGGCAACCAGGGTCCCATTTTGATGACGAGGATGTTGAGAGTGTGGTGCAAACTCAAAAATTTCCAGGAGGTGAGCGACTTCAGGTGTTCAAACTTTTCCTTCCTACATCCCCAAAGATTTTACCCCATTTCCTATCCACAGTGGCGGCGCTACTATGAAGTTTGGGACACAGACCCAAGCTTCAAAGACTCCTACGGCCTGCATCTGTGGAATTACATGAACCAGGAAGGGAGGACTGTGGTTAGAGGCAGCAACACGCTAGTGGAAAATCTCTACCGTAAACACTGTCCTAGGACTTACAGGGTCCTGATTCAAGGCCCAGAAGGGTTGGTGACCGGGGAGCTGGGTCTAGGTAACGAATAGTTCCAGCGCTGGGTTGTTGCTGCTACATCGTGGAACCAAGTGCTGCCTGGAGCATCTCCCTTTCCCTTGATCTCCACTCTTCTCAGGGGTGCGGGGGCTTATCCACATGTCAGTTAGGATTAGTTTTCTCTGTCTATAATAGAAAAATTCTAAAGACCATTGGTATATATAATATAGAATTTTATTTCTCTCTCCTGTAAAAGAATCTGAGGGCAGGGAATTCAGAGTGAGTGTGGTCACCACAGTCATCAGAGACTAAGGCTCCTTGCATCTTTCTGTTTGTCATCCTTAGTGTCCACAGCTTATGGTCCATATTGCTTCCTGATCTCCAGTCATCATGTCTGCATTTAAATAATGTTCCCTGGACTAGCCATCTAGGGCCAGTCTCCTTGGTCCTGTTTCTGTGTCAGAGACTGACACTGGTGCCACCAAATCTTGTGTGCATGCTGTGGCAGAGGATGACAGCTTCCCAGAGCTAAGTGATCTAATTCTCTGCAAACTCTTGGTATCTTCAGGACCTGGAACAGAGCCTGGCACACAGTGGGTACTCAATTACTCTTGGCTGTATTGAATGTTGAACTGTGGCCCAGTAAGGGAAGGGTGTGAGGGTTTCATGCATGACAGGTCTTGGTCAATTGAGGATGGAGTCTTTAGCTTTTGGCATTACCGACAAGGTGGACTGAGTTGCATGTCAAGTCTACTTTCTCACAACAGCCCTGCAAAAGAGGAGACACATTTACACATGGGGAAATTGATATTGGTGGAAATGATGAAAACAAACAGGTTCTCCCAGAGCTACTTTCTCCACACTTCAGGATTGCGGTGGGAAGAGAGCTGAGAAACAAATGCTCCAAGCTCCAACAGATTTCACACTGTGCTGAACTCAGAGGACACACACTGACTGCCAGTCCATGGGCTGAGCCTAGAGATGCTTTAGCTAATGTGGTTTCATAATGACCCTGGTAGGTAGAGTTTATTTTTTCTATTTTATAGAGAGGTTAAATGACTTTTCCAGAATTACAAAGCTTAGAAATGTGGAAGATAGATGACTCCAAAGCCTGGGCTCTTCTCTCCCTTCCAGTAGAGAGAAAAGTGTCCCCTGACCAAGAGAGGAGAGGAGGAACAAGATTTCCCACAAAGTAGATGGCTCACAGAGAGGCCTTACTTGGTCCTGGTTCCCGCTCCATCCACTTGTTTTTAACATTTAAAATATTGTGGTAAAATATAAAATCATAACATTTACCATTTTAACCACTTTAAAGTCTACAATTCAGTGACATTAAGTACATTCACGCTGTTGTACAACCAATACCACTATCCATTTCTGTAACCTTTTCATCTTTCCAAAGTAAAACACTATACACATTCACTCCCCACCCCAGCCCTGGTAACCACTGTTCTGCTTTCTGAAATATCTCTATAAATTTGACAATTCTAGGTACCTTGTATAAGTGGAATCATGTAATATTTATCCTTTTGTGTCTGGCTTATTTCACTCAGCATAATATTTTCCAGGTTCATTTATGTCGTAGCCTGTATCAGAATTTCATTATTTTTTAAGGTTTAATAATATTCCATTGTATGTATATATTACATTTTGTTTATCCATTCGTATGGCAATGGACACTTGGGTTGTCTCCACCTTTTGGCTATTGTGAATAATGCTGCTATCTCCAAATATCCAAGTCCCCGTTTTCAGTTCTTTTGGGTATATACCCAGAAATGGAATTGCTGCATCCTATGATAATTCTATGTTTAATTATTTGCGGAATCGCCATATACATTCCCACCAGCAATGCATGAGGGTTCCAGTTTCTTCATATCCTTGCCAACACTGTTCACACACATTTTTGCTTTGGTTGCCCCAAGAGAGAGAGCTTGGTCCAATTGAGTCTGGGGTGTGGTAGGGTGGGAAGGGGGGTGGGATGTTAGGAGGATGAGGGGGTGATTGGGGGGATGGGGTAGGATGGGTAGGAAGAAAGCCTTAAAAAAGAATTCCCAGAAATCTGAGTTTCGGTAAAGCAAAGACTGTCTATGGGAGGGGATCAGGGACTGATATCAGGAAAAAAGAGTTGTTCAGGCCTGGGTTTCAGAGCTGGATCCACAGGACAATCCAGCAGATTGGGTGGTGGTGGTGGTGGTCGACATCCGACCAGGCTGGGACTCATGCTCAGGACTAGAACGGCAGGGTATCAGAAACCAGTACGGTTCTTTTAGTTTAGGGCCGGTGGGTGGGCTGGGCTGTCTACCCGGGAGGCTGCAGTTGTCCCTGCTTTCAGCAGGCCAACAACTGTACCAGGATTGTGTGTGTGTGTGTGTGTGTGTGTGTGTGTGTGTGTGTGTGTGTGTGTGTGTACGCAGTCTGGCCTCTCAGCGAGGCCTGAGAGCGTTCACATGGATCCTGGATTTTCCTAACGGATTAAACGTGGCATTCCCTCCTTCGCTCCCTCCGTAACATATCTAAAAATAACTCCTCCCGGGGGGTTGG
>NW_011889001.1:2737392-2761371 GCF_000151845.1 Pteropus vampyrus | reverse complement strand
GGGAGACTTGCTTGGTCCAGGACAAGGGTCCAGAGGCGGGGCGGGGCAGAGGACGGCCCCCGGGCCTGGGCAGCGGCTACCATTCCCGCAGTGCTCCTTAGGGCACAGGGCCTGCCTGTCCCTGCCTTGTCTCCGGAATTTGATTTCTAACTGGACTTTGAAGAGCGGTCTGGTGAGTGTCAGGGGCACTGACTGTGGCCTTCCACACCCCCATCTGCAGACAAGGCATGCGGTCTCTCCTTTTTCACACAGCCCTTACTTAACGCCTCCTGCTGGAGCCGGACTGGCCGCCGAGAACAACCCCACCTAGAGAAGTCTGATCCTTCAGTCAAGTGGCTGGTAAGTGGCTTTTTTCTGTGTCTGTCAGCACCAAGGGTCTGGAGATATTTCCCTCATGTGGAAATATTTTTGGACACTGTCCAACTTGATAAAGTGGTCCCATGAAATTATATCCTTCAGGCTGGGAACAGAAAACTGAGTTCATTTGTGCAACATAACTGGATTCTGCTACGGACCTGGATTTTGGTCAAAAGGCTTGTTGCTCAGTTGAAACTGGCAGGAGCAGGGAAGGGGACAACTTGTTGGACTGTTCTGAATCACCTTGTTGGGCCCTTGACCAGTCCTGGTCAGCAGGGTTAACAACCTGCAATGCCACCTGTCACTAGATTTCATACCTCTAGGGAGGATTCTGTGGGGTCTAATAGCCTAGGTGCTGAGGATGGAGAAACTCTACCAGGTAGCAATGATTCTTCCATGGAAAAGAAAACACCAGTAGTATATTCTAAACTGGTTTTCTTTTAGATGTGTAAAGTACTGTTGGTTTTTGACAATTTTGTACCTGGGAAAATAGGTCATGTCAGTATGTAGTCTTTTTCTCTGTAATACTCCTGAGAGTTGTCAGTCAAATCTCCGCCTCCTATTTTTGTTTTAAAGAAAATCCTTTTGTGGCAAACAACTTAAACTAGGTTTTTGAGCAAACCATGGACACTGTCTTTTAAAAATATCTTCTTAAAGTTTCTGGGAAAGGAGGCCAGCTACAAGGGAGAGCTGTGTGCCTGGTGGAGACGATTTCTCTCTTGCTACTTAATGATTCTGGGAAGGCGGGGCAGCCCCCATAACAGGAAAGAGTAGAAAGGAGAACCTTCTTTAGAAAACAACAGAATGAGATAAGTCTAAGGTCTGTAAGCGGAGTGCTCTAGGAGAGCTCCTGGGTCATTCTCATCTCCTTTGGGGTCTCTCTCACTCCCTTGCCTACAGTGTGTGCATAGCCTGTTTGCAAACTGTGGGAAGGTTACCTTGGTAGACACGACAATTAGCACTAATGACACGCCTGAGCTCCCCGAGGCAGGCACTGCTGAAGTTAGCTGGGAGCCCAGGTAGGCTTGTCAATGATTGCCTGGCAGCGGCCTTGGAAGCTTGGCTCTCCCTCCCCGTGCTCCTCTTGGCTGCATTCTTGAGGAAGCAGAAGAGACAGGAAAGTGGCAGTGGCAGTAGTTTAGTTTAGCTGTCAATTTACATTGAAAAGTCAGCCAGAATTTCTTTTAAATTCAGCTGTTTGGTGGATTTGTGGAAGTTATCTTTCACAGATTATAGTGGTCAGGTTTCAGAAGAACCATAAAGTCTCAGGAATTGTTCCACAGTGGGATGGTTGCCTTGTAAGGTGGTGAACATCTCGTCATTGGGAATGTGCAAAGCAAGGGTGGTAGATGGACTTCCTTTCTTGGCTGCGGGGAGTGCCCCAGGTAGAAATGATCTCTTCAACAACGAAGTGAGTTTGGAATGCTAGCATAAATATTATTCTTTTGGGTTCCACTAGTTCGTGACGTTGGTCTAGGATTGGGAGGTTTCCTGGAACCCTATCAAAACATCTAGAGATGGTTAACATAGCTTCAGATTTCCTAATGACGGCGAGTCATTTCTGCCTGTGTTTCTATTCCCAGATGTGGGAAAAGCAGTCTGCTGCTAATTCAGTCTGGAGAAAGCACAGTGTTCCTTCCCCTAGGGTATGTGGTTTCCAGGTAACCTGTGGCATTCTCATCTGGCTTTGTCTTCTGCCTGTCCTAACTCAGTGCAAGCTGTGGAGTTGAATCTGCGGGGAAACAGGAAGAATTTGAGGTCTCCAGCCCTGACTCTGTTGTGATTTGCTGTAAACTGTTTCAGTCCTTGCGGTTTGGTCAAGAAATCTCAGGTAATGTAATTTTTGTAATGGAAAAGAGTTTATGTATCATTATCATCATCATTGGGAAGTAGTTTGGCATAATTCAAAAGCTTTGAACTCATATGGAACTTGATTTGAATCTTGGCTCTGTTACTTCATAGTTGAGTGACATGGGGAAAGGTCCCTTAGCTTTTCTGAGCCTCCATTTTTACATTTGTCAGATGAGGCAAATCATAGCTACATACGAGGCTGTATGACAGCTAGAAATAGTACTTTTAAAGGCAGGCACATATATACTTAAAGAGTGAGGGCTGTTCTCATCATCATAATCCTCAGATTTCCACAGTTCTGTTCACCTTTTGATGTCAGAGCTTTAGGGCTGCTGAAATTGACCTCTGGGGTTCTAGTAGAAGACAGGAGTAATACTTCTGGGGCTCAGTAAAACATCATGAAATCAGACCCCTAATTCAGAATTCTGGATAACTGGGAGTGGGCCTGATGCCTTTCGTATTTACAGAGTGTGCTCAGAATGTCAACATAAGGGTATTAGGGATGGTCAGGAGGCCAGCTAGAACATTGTGGCTACATCTTGACAGTCAGTGTGGGCACTGGGGCATCTCACTGATATACCTGGGCCCACCCGTAATGGCTCCTATACTTTAATTTCATTACTAGCCCATGGGATTAAGCTATGAACATAGATGGTTCACAAATCAATCATTTTACTAAGTCTGAATGGCATTTTTCTCCAAGGAGTCCAAATTAAGAACTCCTAGCTCCATTCTTCCTCTTTATCCTAATGTTTGCTGGTTCATAGCCTCATTTCTCAAGCCCCCAAGGGTGTAGAATTTTGAGTCTGATATTCTAAGATTTTGACAGTTCTGCTCAGTTCAATAGCAATCTAGGCTACAGGTAATATGGTAGGGGCTGGAATACAAAGGACGCGAATAAGCCAAGGTCTCAGCCCTTGTGGATCTCCTAGCTGGGGGAGTGGGGATGGGGTGAGGGGAGAAATGAGACAGACTGTCCTGGTAAGGCCACTCCTTGGTGCTTCCACAGCACCCTGCTCTAGCTCCTACCCTGGCACTCAACACTCTGTAGGGTAATTTCTGTGTATTTTTCTGTCTTTCTGGAAAACAAACTCTGGAACCAGATTCCATCTCTTACCAGTTGTGCGATTGTGGGAAAGTCACTTGCCCTCTTTGTTCATCTCCCAGTTTCTTCATCTGCATACTGGATTTTTGTGAGACTTAAATGGGTAATACATGTAAAGCCTTATAACTGTGTCTGGAGCACACAGTTCCAGAACTGTTAACTATTTCTATTAACAATGGCAGGGACTGTTGTCTGGGTCACCATCAATCCTGAGTGTCAGTCACAGTGCCTGGCACTTAGTCGGGGCTCAGGAATCTTTTGCTGATGGGATGGATGAATGACTGCTGTATAGCCGCCCTTCCTCAGACCACAGGTGGTGAGGGCGGGTAAAGAAGTATATGCTCTGTGCTCTGGGAGCCCTGGGGAGGGTCAGGGAATTCTAACTGTGGGCCTAGGAGGGATTTATGGTGGCAATCGTGTATAAGAAAATACTTGAAAATTAGAAAAAAGGAGGCAGGTGATATGGTACATGCATTCACCTTTAGTAGGAGTAGAAGGACATGGTGGAGGGCCATCTAAACCAAGAGGCAGCATAGCACATTGTCTAAGAGTTCAGACTCTATAACCAGGCTGCATGGGTTTGGATCCTGCCTCCTATACCTGGGGCAAGCTTCTGCACTTATTTGTGGTTTAGATAATTATAATACCTCCTTGAGAGAGTATTCTGAAGATTACATGAGTTTTTCTTTGTAAAGCATTTAAAAACAGTGCCTATAAACAAATAGCCCGGATATATGAAAGTGTAGACAGCAAGTGATGTGGTAAGTAGGAGATGCAGCTAGAAAGGTAGTTTAGAAACAGTTCATAGAGGTCTTTGAATATCTTTGTAATAAATTTGGAATTAGCTCCCGAGGAACACATAAAATCCATTCCCATATGGCTGAATGGTGGCTGTCCCTTTTAAGCAGGGCATGCACTCCCATTTGCCACAATCCACAACACTCCCTGTCCCAACCTACTGCAGTGGTTCTGAATTAATAAGTCTGGAGATCTGCAGTTCTCAAGGACCCAGGTGATGCTGGTTACTGCTGGTCCAGGGATCACACTTGAGAACCGCTGCCTGATTATATCTTGGACACTAAGATAGAGAATCGGTTGCCATGTATCATTAAGCTTGTACTGTGGTTTCTTTTATACCTGGCATGTTACCTGCATTTAATGCTACCTTCCTGGGCCTGGTGGAATTTGGATTTGAAATTTCTGGTATTATCAGTATTGGAAGGTTTGTTCTAAAGGTTCCAAGAGACAGATGGGCCTGTAAGAAAGAGATTTGGAAGCGGCTCAGGCTCAGCCTAAAGTAGGCCTACGATAGCTGAAGCTGTGGGTATCCCTGAAGTCATGCCCAAGGAGAATGTGCAGGGAGAGATAGGTATGGGTGAACAGCGGAATATTACAGGGACACCGGCACACTCTGCTTTAAAGGAGGGGTGAAGTGTAGTAACCATTCAAGGAAGAGGCTGGAAGGAGTATTAAAAGGGGTGGGAGGAGAGCCGAGAGGATTGCTGATGGAGCGTTCTTGGCCTTATTGTTAGAAAGAGGATCGTGGGCAAACATCTGAGGCCAAAGCTTAAATAGTTAAACGGTGCATTCTCAGGTGAGCTCCTAGTCTGCAGGAGGACAGGAAGCAGGTGTCCTGTTACTCTTGCCCACAGCATGCCTAGTAACCTGCTGTTGTTCCAAGCCACGGCTTGTTGTGGCAATTGTCTCTGAGGCTCAAATGACACAGTTGTGTCTTGAGGCTGAGCATGGTGAGTACCATATCGCCTGCCTCCTTTTTTCTAATTTTAAATACTGTGACATGTTAAGTAGAAACGTACTGGTCTTCTCCTCATGCCATGGTCGGGATGCTTGTGGCTGGAGAGTCGTGATTTTTGAAATATGAATTGGGGAAGAGTATTTGAGAAAGGGAAGCATAGAAGCTGAAATGGAAAAGGTAGGTCTGTGGCATCCTGTGGGCAGTCTTCCAGACCTGGTTTAGGGTTTGGACTTGGACTGTGGCAATAAGGAGCCACACTGAGTTCCTGGGTGGGCAGGACGGTGTGTGGTTAATACGCCTCGGTAGCCCCAGTGCCTGGCACCAGGCCTGGCCCAGGTAATCATGCTGTAAATGAAGGGGTAGTGAGTGAATGAATGAAGGAGTTTGAGGGATACAGGGTGATGATCTGATCAAAGCAAATTTTTAAGGCAAAGAGCCTCAAGAATCATGTTGGGTGGTTCAAAGTCCACAAGCTGTGGAGCCAGATGCACCTCTAACTGTATTTCAACTCTGGCCTCCCTGTCTGAGGAGAGCCACATAACCTCTCCAGACATCAGTTTCCTTGTCTGTACAATGGGAACAGTAATAGCTGTTTGTAGGTTTGTAGTTAGAGTTTATAGCTGGCACAGAGCTGGTATTATTACTGAATGCCTTCCGCTTGCATCTCTTCTAGTTTTCACAGTATGCTGTGGGTAGGTAGGGCAGGCCTGTCACTGCCTTTCTCAAATGAAGACAGAGGCTCAGGGACGTCCTTTCTTGGACGTCCTTCCCCTTTTTGCAGACCCAGCCCCACCATTTCTTCAAGGCCTTTCCTCTTCGTGAGGTCAATGACCTTTCAATTCTCTGACTTTCTATTGCACTTAAAAGTTGGAATCACATGATCTAGAAAGAATTTGGTTAAATAGGGTCACATGCACTTCTGTTGCCCCAGATTCTAAGTTCCTGAAGGGCAGAAATTATATTTTTTCTTTAAAAAATTATAAAAGTAATTGATGATGATGCAAGAACTTTAAATAGTATAGAGAAGTGGAAAATGGAAGATAAAGGACCTAACTTCTATTCCCATTCCCAGAGGTAACTGGTAACTATGGCTAATAGCCTGCTAATTTTTCTAGGGATAGTCTATGCTTATGAAATAATAATAACGAATCATAAATTAGTATATGTATTTTATTTAATTATGATTATACATGAATAACAAATAGAATCATTCATATATGTACATATACATATGTTTATATGTGTATATAAATAAAATAATCATTATCGGTCTGTGAAAGGCCTGTCTATTTACCTGTCTTTCCGTCTATCCATTTTCTACACATGCACCATCCATCTACTCATTTATTTACTCCCATTGCCCTCCTCCCTCATAGGCAACCATTCTAATGTGATATATCTATATCTATTTAGATATATATTTAGACATATAGATAATTATGTGAGATATACATAGCTCCTTTATTTTTGCGAGTTACTATTAAATGTGATTATGTTACATCATTTAAACAGAAATAGAAAGATATATACATATATGTGATCATTATTCTATAACAGTACATGTAAAGCTGCTTTATTCTCATCAATAGTCTCGTTGTATTCCATTGTATAGAGATACCTTTTGTAGCCCCTATTGTACCATATCTCTAGACATGGCCACTCTCTTAAGCATCATTGCCCCCACCCCCCTGTCTCCCTGCCACTCCTGCAGTGGTGGACATCATTTCACTCACATCCCACGAGAAAACATAGACATATGATCACATCTTCCTTCAGGGAAAACTGGGAAATGTAGCCCATCCCTGTCCACTACAATCTGGTAATTACAGGAGAACAGGAGGGGATGTCGTGGACATTAGGTGGCTCTGCCACCCATGCGAATTGTTGGACTTTATCCTGAAGTCAATGTAGGATTGCAGAAGGACCCACTTCTGCATTTGACAGTTTCCCCCGACAAAGACCTCTGGCAGTGGACTTGGGCATGGGGATGTTCACTGAGGACCTACTACGTGCCAGGTGGGTGCTTCACCTTCCTCATTGCTAATCACAATCCTGTAAAGTGAGCCCCATGATCCTTGTGATCCCAATGTACCTAGGAGGCTTAAAGACGTGAAGGAACTTGCCCAAGGTTGAGGGTCTGAATCCATATCTGTATGATTATAAAGCCTATATCCTTGCCTTCCATGCCTCTAGCCATGTTATCGCATACCACGCATACTCCAGCTGTTGTTCAGATCTTTCACCTTACCCCACTTAAGCTCTTGCTGGCCTGGTGCATGGTACATGCAGCCCATGAATCTTGCCTAACTTGTACTCTCTTCTCATTTTCTAGGCCCTTTCTCAGCTCCTTTGCTTGCTGCCGTGGCCTTGGCGGCACCCGTCCCCAGTGATCAGCCCAGGGCTTCCCCTGCCCATGCAGTCTCCTGCTCACACTGCTGAGGGCCTCAGTGGTCCCCTCTTTGGGGCCTACGCACTCCCTACCTTCAAGTTCCAGCCTCGCCATGAGAGTGTGGACTGGAGGCGCATTAGCGCCCTAGATGTGGACCGCGTGGCACGGGAGCTAGACGTGGCTACCCTGCAGGAAAACATTGCTGGTGTCACCTTCTGCAACTTGGACCGGGAGGCCTGCAGCCGCTGTGGACAGCCTGTGGACCCGGCGCTGCTCAAGGTGCTGCGCCTGGCACAGCTCATCATTGAGTACCTGTTGCACTGTCAAGACTGCCTGAGTGCCAGTGTTGCCCAGCTCGAGGCACGGCTCTGGGCCAGCAGGAGCGTGGTCAGCAGGAGCTGGGCCGCCAGGCTGACGAGCTCAAAGGTGTGCGGGAGGAGAGCCGCCGGCGTCGCAAGATGATCAGTACCTTGCAGCAGCTGCTCCTGCAGACAGGTGCCCACAGCTACCAAATGGTGAGTAATCTTGGCAGGGCAGGGAGAGTGGGAAGGCCATGCACCCAGCCTCTGGGCCATCTTGATAGCACTGCTCTCTGAACCTTGAGACTGCTGTGGGCCATTCTCACTGGTTAGGAGCAGATTTTAGAGATTCCGATTATGGCCAGAGAGTCTGAGGGTGTCTGATCAGGTTCTATAGAGTGTGTGTGTGTGTGTGTATGTGTGTATGGAGATTATACATGTACAGCAGGTGTGTGTGTGAAGGATTTATGTGCACATGTTTATAGAGAGGGTGTATGTCTAGTGTTTGCATGTGAATGTATGGAGGAGGTGTGTATGTGCTTATGGAAAGAGTGAATATGTGTGTGTCTAATGTATGCATGTGAATGTTTGGAGGGTACATCTGTGTATGCCATGTGTGTGTATATGGAGTGGGTGGTGCGTAATATGTGCTTGTATGTGTGTACGAGTGTACATATAAAGATATATTTATGGTGTGTGAATGAATGAGGGTGTATATATGTCTAAGGGTGAGTGTATTTATGGAGGTGTGAATGTGTATGTATGTGTGTATATGTGAGGAGTTTGTGTATGAGAGTGTGGTATGTGAGAGTGTATTTAAGATGGGTGTTTGTGTGTAATCAATATGTGGCAAGGGACTGGTAGAATCAGGTTCACTCTGGAAAAGTGACTTCATTATTCAACCAAATGACAGTTACCCAGAGTGATATTTGAGCATTTGCATGTATTTTCATGGAAAGTGTGGATTGGAGACTGTTGACCTTTAATAAATTGTCATGGTAGGCAGGCTCTGTGCCAGGCTTTGAGGATGTAGGCGCAAGTCATGTTAGTTCAGGTTTTTAGGAAATCCATGGTTTGGGGTTGATGGGACAAAAGGAATCATTATCATATAATGTTAATTATTGGAATGGTAATTGATATAATTTATATAATGTACTTATGATAAAAAAAAGGTCAGATCCCTTCAGTAGTTAAGTGACATAATAGCCAATTTGGTTAGGCCAATAAAGAACTTATTGGGTAATTTAATTGAAAAATCCAAGGTCGTGGTGGCACTCAGGTGTGGCTTTGCCCCAGTAATCAGATGGCACCAGAACTTTTTTTTTTTCCCTGCAGCTTTTGGCAATTCTTCCTCAGCGTGGGTTCCATTCTTATAAAGAGTCTTTATGTGGTAGCAAGTTGGGCCACTGTAATGCCAATTGCTCATTTTACCAGATTTAAGGCTGACGTAACGGAGGACCTACTTTGGTCCCAGTAGCCCAGCCAGTATTTCAGTGTGTCTCCTATGTTTAGGTCTTCTATCCATCTCTGAACCAGTCACATGACCCTGGGAATGCAGGGCTCTGATTGGCTTTGGTCTAGGTCACATATTCCATTGTAGACCATGGGGTGAATTGAAGCTCACGGCTTGAGAGTAAGGGAGAAGGTAATTCCCAGCAGAAAGTTGGGTTGCTATTATCAGAAGAAGAGGAAGTGGCTACTGTACTGCCAAAAATGAATAGCATTAATTTGGAGAAAGTACTAAGTAAGTAAATGACTGAGGAGCTGTGGGAGCACAGAGGAGGAAGGGGAGGAGTCTTCCTGAGGTGGTGTTTAAACTGAACCTTGAATGTTGAGCACAGTTTTGTAAAGGAGTGTTATGGGCAGAGACAGCCAAGGTACTAGTGTGAGAAGGGTGCTCCGTGTGATGGCTTTGGAGTGGCCCGAGGTGGGGTTTGGCCTGAGGGGGACTGTGATGAGAGATGTGGCAGGGGAGGATAGTTTTTATAAATGTCTAGGTCCCACCCCAATGTGTTGAGAACCACCACAGCAGAGGATAGCAAATAATAACATCTCTAATTTTACGTCACTTTCCTAAGGCATTTTAGACACTTTCCTAAGGCATTTTAGAGCCAGGTCCTGGTGGCCTTGAATGCTATGATAGAGTGTTTTAGTCTGAAGTCAATGGTGGCTGTCCAACTTCAGGTGCCTTGTTTGTGAGTGTCCTGCTTGAGGTGGGAATGGGGAAGCAGGGAAGAGCGGGATGAGGGAAAGGGCTTATAATTTGGAATAAGATGCCTTAAAAAATATTTCCTACCCCACCCAATTCATATTCCTTCTGAAAACTAGAAACCCGTTTGTGTTACTTTAGAACTCCAGACTGGGCTAAGTGTGTCAATCCAGGTCATGTCCGTTTGGATTAAGTTTGACTATGGCTGGCAGAAAAGCTCAAATCATAATTGTTCGAATCAGTTCAAAGTTTATTTTTCTCTCTTATGAACACAGTTTAGGGGTAAGTAAATCAGGGCTGGTATGTAGTGCCATAACCATCAATGGGACATAACCAGTTCTTTATGTTTCTCTGCCAGCCTAGTCATCTGGCTTCTGCCTCATAGTCCAAGATAGCTGCCTGAATTCCACCTCTCAAGTCTACATTCTGAGCAAGAGGAGGGAGAGTGAGGAATGTCATAACTCTTTCTTTAATGACACCTTCCAGAAGTTTCATATACCACTTCTGCTTGCATATCATTGGCCAGAATTTAGTCCCATGGCCATATCTGGTTACAAGAGAGGCTGGGACATACAGTGTTTATTATCATTAGCTTCACGATCAGCTATAAATCAGGGTGTCCGTTACTAAGGAAAAAGGGAAAATGGGTATTGGAGACAACTGGCAATTTCTGTCACATTTGCCCTTTTGTAAAGATTGCAATATGCCCTCTTACTCTGATTGACTGGTTATGGCAGCCTGCAAAGCTGTGTTGGAAGAATTTTGAAGTTTTACAGTGAAAAGATGATATGATAAATTGGCAGTGTCTAAAATGCCTTAGGAAAGTGATGTAAAATTAGAGATGTTATTATTTGCTATCCTCTGCTGTGGTGGTTCTCAACACATTGGGATGGGACCTGGACATTTATAAAAAACCCTTTTTATTATGGAAAATTTTAAACATATATGAACATAGAGACAATAATATAATGAACCTTCATCTACATACTCCCCAGCCCAATAGTTATCAACTCATGGCCAATGTTGTTGTATTTGTTCCCCTACCAGCTTTTCCTCACCCTAGATTATTTTGAAGTGTATTAGTCATGATTTTAACTGTAAAGATTTCAGTTTGTATTTCTAAAAGACAAGGACTCCCACTTTTAAACATTAACACAATGCCGCATATATATGATACAATGTTAATCAATAGAATGGTAATTGATATAATATTAATCATGATAAAAAGGGTCAGAATCTTTTCAGTAGTGACAGAATAGCAATCTAACCTGGCTTAGACCAATAAGGATATATATATCCTTAGGCCAATATATATATATCTTTTTTGCAGGAGTGGATGTTGATATTGCTACCTTACTTAGTAAGTCAAATTCTTCATTTCTGAAGCAGCTCAGAGGTCCCAAGGTAATGGGAGTTTTGATATAGGGAGAATCCCAGGCTGGTTCAGATGATCTAATCCTGCACTTCCCACTACTTCCCCTCTGTGTAGTGCCACCTGTGTGACAAGACGTTCATGAATGCCACCTTTCTCCGGGGCCACATCCAGCGCAGGCATGGGGGCATGGCGGAAGGTGGTGAGTCTAGGTGGCCTTTCTGGGACTGTGGAAGGGCCTTAGCTGGACTTCAGAGGGTGGAGGGTGTAATACCAAAGATGTATGCCCTCAGTTAAAGATGGGGTGATCCCATCATTTACCATGGGGAATCCCCCATGGGGCTGAGAGGGTTTCTGACCACATGTGTAGAGAAAGAGGGCTAGGAGTCAGACAGGCAGATTCCGGTTTTAGCTTTGCCCCTTTCTACTATGTGACCATGGTCAATCATTCCCCCTCTGAATCTCAGTGACTTTCCCTGTGAGTGGGCCTTACCCCCTCAACCTTCTGTTATATAAATATATAAATCCCATTAATGAAAACCTTCTGTGACGCTGGTATTCTCTCATGCTAACTATGAATGAGCTTAAATGGAGTTAATGAGCAGTCAAAGCAGGTCTTGGACTTTTTTATGTACATGAGCTTATTATGATGTAACTAATTTTACTGTTTCAAATTCCAAGATGAATAGCAAGCTGTATGTTTCCCAGATAGAGAGATTTGCATACTTTATATCAATTTTTGAGATTCAATAAGAAATACTTGTTGAAACATAAAAATATAAAATAAATATATAAATCCCCTTAATTAAAATTTTTATTTCCTATTCAAAGAAAAGACAGAGTTTTAAAATAGCACTATTTACCTAGTTACTATGTATTTATTACATATCTATTTCTGCTTGGTTCTGCATGAGAGGCTGCTAAAGAAAAACAGATTTTCCACATCTTAAATATTTTTTGATAAAATTATGTGTCTTTAAAGAGATATTAATACACCTGTATTTACTGCAGCATTGTTCTTACTAGCTAAGATGTGGAAGCAACCCAAATGTCCATTGATAGGTGAATACATAAACAAATTGTGGTGTATATTTAGCCTTGAAAAGAAAGAAAATTCTGACATATACTACAATATGAATGAACCTTGAGGACAAATCAGTTACAAACACACAAATACTATATGATTCCACTTACATGAGGTACCTAGAGTTGTCAAATTCATAGAAACAGAAAGTAGATTGGTGGTGGGCCGGGGCTGAGAACTGGAGAATGGGGAGTTAGTATTTAATGAGTGCAGAGTTTCTTTTCTACAAGATGAAAAGAGTTATGGGGATGGATGGTGGTGATGGCCGCACATCATTATGAACGTATTTAATATCACTGAAATGTACACTAAAAATGGTTAAGTTGGTAAATTTTATGTTACATGTATTTTGCCACAATAAAAAAATTGGAAAAAATGCCTTCAATATAGAAAGTTTAAATACAAGAAGGTAGAGAAGAGAAAACAAAAATTATGGACAATATCCCGTGGTTAATATTTTGGTGTATTCTCTGTCATTATTTTTCTGTATACATATATAATCGTACCGTATGCAATTTTGACTATTTTTATTTTCAATTAAGAATATATCACATTTTCCAATGTCATTAAATCATCTTTGAAAACATGATTCTAAAAGGCTGAATATTATCATATGGCTACATAATTTATTTCACAGTTGAATTATGTCATTATTTACACAGGTTACTCAAAAATTTTCCTACTATAAACCACATGATGATCAATTCTTGTATGTGCATTTTTGAATATATTCTTATTATTTCTTTAATGTAAAGTGATGTAAAGAAAGGGAAAAGATGTTCTTAAGGCAACTTTGCTACTTCATGTTCATGACCTTTTATTCTCAGGCAGCTGGCTTCTCAGATACCCTAGCTCTCCATACTCACGTCACATTATTAACCCAAATCAATTTCTACCACATCTAAAAATTGCTTGTTTCCAAAAAGTCCCATCTGAGAAAAGCCATATCTCTTTTCAAAGAAAGGCTTAGAGTTTTAATAACAGCACCATGTATCTAATAACCATTAAATGTACTTTAAAGAGTAACAAATATACAAGAACAATTGGTATCTTTTTCATTAACCCTTAACTCTTGCTTTATCAGTATGCGGTTTAGTTAGAAAGTTCTTTTATAATTCATCCTGAATCTTTTTTTTTACTTAAAAAACTTAAAGTACACACTTAAACCTACCTGGGCTAAAATGTTCCTTCATAATACATTCTGCCTTTCTTTCATCTGAAATTTAAAATTCTATTTAAATTATTGAAAAAAGTGAACTCAAAACTAAAAGTATTTTTAGTATTCTCTGATTACTGTCGGGATACATAGATATGATCTTTGTATTAATAATTAGCATGTACATGCTATTTGGTGTTCTGCTTCTGTTACTCTAATAATTTTGCATTCACATTTCCATATGTCAGTACTATTAAAATAGTTATCTTAAATGACAGCAGTAGTTCACATTTATTGAGCTGTCATGCCAGGCACTATACAAAGCACTTCGCATGATCACATTTCATCCTCAACCACCCTCTGAGTTAGGTGCTATTATTATCTCCATTTTTCGATTTGAGGAAACTGAGGGTTAGAGGTTATGTTATGTGCCCAAAGTCAGTGTACAATGTAAGTTGCAAAGCTGGTCTCAGACCAAGGTGTGATTGATTACACAGGCGAGGAGCTACACTCCACTGAATATTTCACTTAAACTGATCACCCTCCCTTTGCATGGACTGCACAGGAAAACAGAAGAAGCAGGAACAGCCAGTGGAGGAGGTGTTAGAAGAGCTGCAGGCCAAGCTAAAGTGGACCCAAGGGGAGCTGGAAGCCCAGAGGGAGGCTGAGAGGCAGCGGATGCTTCAGGTAGGCGTGGAGAAGAAATGTCAGGGGACTCGGTCATGAACAGCCCAAGAAACTCAGGATGCACACATCTCCCTCAGGGCCAAAATTCTGGCTGGTCTCCGGGGGTTGGGAGTCAGAGTTAGGATGGATCTTCCTGAAGGTGGTAAATGATTTTAGGTCGTCTGGGAGGGAAAAGTCAATCATTTGTTAGACCTGTCTGGCTAGAACCAGAGCAGGGAGATGCAGTTTCCTGAATTCTTCAGCACCCTCAGAGGGAATTTGAACCTGAATTTTAACATTTTACACTACACTCTGAGTTTACTCTTTGAGGACAAAGATGAGGTTCTATTCTGAAAGCTCCAGAATCTAGCTCAGAGGAGGTACTCTGTAAATATTTGTAAAATGAAAATACATAAACTTGCCTTACTCATTCCTTCATTTATTCATTCATCATTCATTCCTCAGCATTCATAGCATCAGCTATGCCAAGCATTGTGAGGAATAGAGAGGAAAGACATGATCTCTATCCTCAAGGGACTTTACATTTCTGATAAGACTTGGCCCACTCCAAGTCCAGCCAATGGGAACAGTGGGACAAACGTTATTTGGATCTCTGTAGTGACTTGCAAGGACAAGGGACCCTAGCAGTTTCTCAGTAAATATGTCGTAATGTAGAATTAATGATTCCATTGTTCTTGTTGTTCTTTGTAGGAAGCAGAGATCACTCGTCAGAGGGAAATAGAAGCTAAGAAAGAATTTGATGAATGGAAAGAAAAAGAGCGGGCCAAGCTATATGGAGAAATAGACAAGCTAAAAAAATTATTTTGGGATGAATTTAAAAGTGTTGCCAACCATAACTCTACACTAGAGGAGGTACCCAACATTCTTTTGTTGAAAATCTGCTTATTTGTTCTAAAATTCATTTCTTTGTACTAGTTGTATTTCTTCTGCCACTGTAAGGCCAGATACCAGAGGCCAGTGCCTGGGATTGAATTCTTGCTTTATCATACACTAGCTGTGTGGCCTTGGGTGAGTTCCTTAATCTTCCCATACCTTAGTTTCTTTTCGTAAGACAATTTGCTGAAAGGGTTAAGTTAGTACATAAATAGCACTTAACATTATCTGGTATATAGTTAAGAACTCCGTAGATATTATCCTTATTTTTGCAGAGGGCTTTCATCACTGGAGAAGAAATGAGGCAAAATTTAAATGAATGTATTTTTCTCTCAATAATTATTTGTTGAGTGCTAGCTACCTGGTAGGCACTCTGTGGGGACTGTGGAAATTACACACAATAGCTAACATTTACTCACTGTGTTTACTGTTTTCTGGCTCCTATGCAGAACACTTTATATACATTGATTTTGAATCCTCATAACAACCAAACATTCATAACATACTCACAAAGATACATCATTAGTTTATCAATTTCTTAAAAAAATTTTTTTTGAAAAACTATTAACATTCCTACTTTACAGGTGAAGTCATTGAGGTCATATAACTTGCCTAAGGTCACACAGCTGTTAAGAGTTGGAGCTGGGATTTGAACCTAGTTCTTTAAACTTCAAAGCCCCTGCTTTTCTACTGGATATACTATCAAGTTTATTCAGGAAAACCTTACTAATGTTATTCCTAGACTGTATTTTCCCATATAAACCTGTATAACTAAAACTGTATCTGGGTAAAAATTTTGAGGAGAAATACTTTCCGAATGTATTTAGCTCCTGTGGGCCCTCCTGACATCAAGAAAATCTTTTCTTGTTTTCGAAAATGAACTGTCAAATAGTGTTTCTCACAGCCATTTCATGTTTTGCCTATAGAAACACATAGGCAACTTTCCAGAAGGGGATTGTCATAGAATATGCCTGAAGTCTTGGGTGACCCATCATCTCAGTCTGAGACTGAAAGGGGGTGGGGTTGAAATGAGAGCTCTGTGCGTGTGTGCGTGTGTGTGTGTGTGTGTGTGTGTGTGTGTGTGTGGTTATCTAGAAATTTGATAGATACGTATTGATTTGAATTTGGAGTTGTTCAGAAACTATCTCAGCAAGGATCAAAAGGTTACTTTTGGTTAGGAAATTCTGAGTTTTGCCAAATGAGGACATAATTCTTATCATCCATGGTTTCCTTTTAACTTGGATCACATTCCTCTAAATTGGAACATCCAATTTTTTTTCTTTTCCCCTGTAGGATTGCTTATGTGCTTATGTCGTGTGTCTTACTCCGTTCTCCTCTCACCTGACATTTTACTATTTTACTTTTATTAAAGTATAGGAATCAAACTGGATACAAAATTCTCAGTGTAGTCGTTATTTTGTTAACATATTTTTTAAAATTCTAGGGGAAAAAAATAAGATTCCGTTTAGAGTGATTGTAAGAAACACTGTAAGACAGTCCATTTTCTGTCCTTCCATGGGAAATTGCTTTTCCTGTGCAAGGCCCGAGGTCTCAGGAGAATCCCAGAGAAGGAGAACATGGACTTGTGTGAATATTCACTGGCAGATAGCTAGTGAGGACAAGTGTGTGGTTGGGGTATGATGTGCTTCTCTGGCACTGCCCAAGGTATGAAAAAAACAGCATCGTGATTAGATTTTCATCTAAATAACACGATTCCCTGGCCTTTTCAGAAACTAAAGGCACTACAGTCCCACAGTGTGATGGGATCCAACCTCGGGTCGCTGCGGGATGAGGAGTCTGAGGAGAGACTCAGGCAGGCACAGGAGCTCCGGGCCATGAGGGAGAAGATAGAGGCTCAGGTGAGCTGATGTCCCATGCCTTTCTCCCGAGAGCCAGCCGAGAACCACGTTGTCTTATAACTAAGTTTCTCGCTTTGGCTTTGTGGTTTTAGGGAAGTTGAAAGACATTAAAATTCTATTTTTTCAGACCTTTTGCCAATACATGAAAGCATAGAAGAGGGTTCTTGCAGTGCTCAGTGCAAGACTGGTGACATGCATGTGCGTAATACCAGATTTATCTGGGATCTTTTTTCAAATTCCCCGGTTTTTTTTTTTTTTGGCCCCTTTTGCCTTCTTTTTGTTTTTACCCCGTTTAAAATTACCTTTCGGAAGTTTTGCCACCTTCTTGGTTTGAGGTTTTTTGGGTTGATTTTGTTGTTTTGTTGTTAATTTTTTACCAGTTGTTTTTTTGGACTTAAAAAAATCTTTGATTTGTAGCATTTGCCATTTTCTGTGGTGTAAATATTCTATGGACATGGAATTGGGAAGACTTGTGTATAATCTGCTCTCACAAGACGGTATGAGGTAGCTCTGGCCACCACGGGGTGAATCTTAAAATAGTCCAGTTATGTATGGTCTGTGTCATTGATAATTCCATGGCAAGAAAGACAATTGGCACAGTCATTAAATCATGTTGTGCTTCTCTTTCTGCTCTGTTTGCTTGGTAGGTTGATTTCTGTTTAATTGACGTAAGTTGTTTTTTTTTTCTTGCTTTTTGTTTTATATATAGCTGTTTTTTTTTTTTGTTTTCTGTTTGTTTCCTTCCTTTGTTTTTTTTTTTATTTCTTTCTTTATTTGTTTGTTTGTTTGTTGTGTGTATGTTAATTTGTCTGACAGTTACTTCATTGTTCTTGTTGAGGCCATTTTCTCCACTTTTCTATTGGTCCTTCAACTTTGTTTACTGTGGTTTTGGCCACACAAAATTAATAATGTGGTAAAAATTATCAAATTATCAATCTTTTATTTATGGTCTCTTTGAGATTTAAAAATAAAATATTCCTGTATTTTATTTTAGTACTTTTATGGCCTCATTCATTCATTCATACCACTTAAGTGAGGTATGATTGACATATAAAAAAGTTGTACCTATTAAATATATAAAACTCAATGAGTTTGGGCATAAGTAAACTATCCTATGGAACTATCACCACAATCAGGCCATAGATATATTAATCACCTGTCAAAGTTTGCTCCTACCCTCATTATTATTATTACCATCATCATTGTTATTTTTTCTGTGTATGGTAATAATACTTAACATAAGATCTACCTTCTTAGCAAGTTTTAAGTATACAATACAATATATATATCATGCATTATAAACTTTTGACCATAACCTTTGGCCATAACCTCCTGATTTTCAACTCTTCTTAACCTTTGGCAATCACCATTCTTCTATCTGTTTTGTTTCTGTGAGTTTGACTATTTTAGACTCCACATATAAATGAAATCATGCAGTTTGTTTTTCTGTGGCTGGCTTATTTCACTTAGCATAATATCCTGTATGTTCAACCATGTTGGCACAAATGGCAGGATTTTCTTCTTTTGTAAGGATGAATAATATTTCAGTGTATGTATATACTACATTTTCTTTATCCATTCATCTGTAGGTGGATTGTTAGGTTTTCATATTTTGGTTATTGTGAATAATGCTGCAATGAGCATGAGAGTATAGGTTTCTCTACAAAATCCTAATCTTAATTTCTGTGGACCAATACCAGGAAGTAGGATTGCTGGATTATATGGTAGCTCTATTTTTAATTTTTTAACAAGAGAAAAACAAATAGATGTTTATTAACATGTATATATCATGTATAATGGGAGCTACCCAGGGAAAATGAGTAACTTTTTCTGTTTTTAATATTTTGAGGAGCCCCCATGCTGTTTTCATAGTGGTGGCACCAATTTACATTCCCACCAACAGTGCACAAGGGTTCCCTTTTCTCCATATCCTCGTCAACTCATGTTATCTTTTTTTTTTTTTCATAATAGCTATATCAATAGATGTGAAGCGATATCTCATTGTGGTTTAATTTGAATTTCTTTGTTGATTAATGATGTTGACACCTTTTCACATAACTGTTGGCCATTTGTATGTCTTCTTTGGAAAAATGTCTATTCAAGTCCTTTGTCCATTTTTAAAATTGGGTTATTATTATTATTTTTTGCTATTGAGTTGTACGAGTTCCTTATATTTTGGATATTAATCCCTTATCTGATATATAGTTTGCAATTATTTTCTCCTTTTCTGTTGGTTGTTTTTCATTTTTTTGACTGTTTCCTTTTCTGTACAGAGACTTTTTAGTTTGATGTAGTCTCACTTGTTTACTTTTGTTTTTGTCGTCTGTGCTTTGGTGTCACATCCAAAATAATAATTGCCAAGACCAATATCAAGGAGCTTTCTCCCTATGTTTTCTTCTAGGAATTTTACAGTTTTAAAACTTAAAAAGATCTTAAATTCAAGTTTTTAATCTATTTTGAATTGATTTTTGTGTATGGTGGAAGATATTGGTTCAATTCATTCTTTTGCATATATTCATTTTTTCCAACACCATTTATTGAAGAGATTATCTTTTCCCCATTTTGTATTCTTGGAGCCCTTGTTGAAGATGACTTGGCCGTTTATGTATGGATTTATTTCTTGGTTTTGTGTTCCGTTCCATTCTGTTTTATGCTAGTACTATACTGTTTAAATTACAATAGCTTTGTAATATGATTTGAAATCAGTAATATAATTTGAAAATATTTCTAACAGTTATTTTTTGAGTGGGATCTTTAGAGTTTTCTATATATTAGATCATGCCATCTGCAAACAGAGATACTTTACTTCTGTCTTTCAAATTTGGATGCTTTTTATTTCTTTTTTTGTCTGATCGCTCTGGCTAGGACTTCCATTACTATAGTGGACAGAAGTGGTGAGAGTGGGCATCCTTGTGTCACTCCTGATCTTAGAAAAAAAGTGGTCAGCTTTTTTACTGTTGAGTATGATCTTAGATTTGGGCTTGTCACATATGGCCTTTATTATGTTGAGGTATGTTTTTTCTATACCCAATTTGTTGAGAGTTTTTATCTTGAAAGAATGTTGAAGTTCTTCAGGTGGTTTTTCTATATCTATTGAGATAATCATATGATTTTATCTTTCATTCTGTTAATGTAGTGCATCACATTTATTGACTTGTGTATGTTGAAATTCTTGCAACCTGGGAATGAATCCTGCTTGATCATGGTGTATGGCCTTTTTAATGTGCTGTTGAATTTGGTTTGCTTGTATTTCATTGAAGATTTTTTCATCTATATTCATCAGGGATATCGGCCTATAATTGTTTTTTTTTTCTGATAGTGTCTTTTGATAAGAGTAATATTGGCCTCATAAAATGAGTTTGGAAGTATTCTTTTCTCTTCAATTTTTGGGAAGAATTTGAGAAAATTTTGCATTCATTCATTAACTGTTTGGTAGAATTCAAAATGAAGCTATATGATTCTGGGTTTTTCTTTGCTGGGAGATTTTTGATTACCTGTTCAATCTCCTTACTCGTTATTGGTGTGTTCAGATTTTTATTTCTTTATGATTCATTCTTGGTAAGTTGTACATTTCTACATTTATCCACTTCTAGATTATCCAGTATAGCTACCTCTGTTCTCTTTTGGTTACTATTTTCAGGAAATATCTTTTTCCATCTCTTCAGTTTCAAGTATGTTTGTTCTTAAAGGTAAAGTGAATTTCTCATAGGTAGCATATAGTTGGATTTTTTTTTTTTTTAAATCTATTCAGCCACTCTACATTTGTTGATTGGAGAATTTAATCCATTTAAATTTAAAGTAATTGTTAACAGATAAGGACTTACTATTTCCATTTTGTTAATTGTTTTCAGACTTTTTTTGCAGTTACTTTGTTCTTTTCTTGCTGCTTTCCTTTGTGATTTGATGATTTTTTTTTGTAGTGGTATGCTTTGATTCCTTTCTCTTTATGTTTTGCATTTGTGCTACAAGTTTTTTCTTTGTGATTAATGTGAGTCTTAGCTAAAACATTTTATAGTTACAGCAGTCTATTTTAAGCTGATAACAACTTAACTTCAATTGAATGCCAATACCTTACACTTGTACTTTTTCTCTTTTCACACTTTCTGGTGTCCACAAGCCACCCAATAGGATCTACTGCTGGTTGTTGAGATTTGTGTGCCAGTGCCCCATGCCAAGTCAGCCATGCCAATTCCCTCAGTTCTGGGTAGGATGAGACAGAGTGGGTCTCCTGGGCAGCATTCCTCAAGGCTAGGGCAGTTGGGTGCTCACTCACTCTCACTTTCCCCTGTGGGAAGTATTGTGGGCTGAAGGGGTCTCTCTTGGCACTGAGCTGTGCTGCTGTGGGGGAGGATTGATGCAGGTAAAGTGAAATTGTTTTTCTCCTCTTCAATGTGTCTGTTCTCAGATTTCTTGCTCCATCGAGGTTCTGGAACCTCTCAGCTGGATTCCCCGGCTCCCAGAAAGATATTCTCATCTCTGGGTGGTTTGAGAGCTGGAACCTCCCATTTTACCACCTTGCTTACAGTCACTCCTATTTTTTATGTTTAAATGTTTGACCCACCTAGAATTTATTTTGGTTTAAAATATGAAATAAGGATCCAAGTTCATATTTTTTTTCAGCCAGCTAGCTACTTGTTTGAACAGTATTAGTCAATAATCCATCTTCTCCCAGACTAAGAGTCCATATTTTCCCCATCTTTCTCTGGGCTTTCCATCCTTTTCATTGCTCTGTGTCCCTAATCATGAGGCAGTATTTTTTAATTTCTGTAGTTTTATAATATATTTTAATATCTGGAGGGGGCCATTTAATAAACTGTTAATCTTTTTCAGAAAACAGAATGGAAGAGAAAATTGAAGGAACTGCAGGAGGAGCATGCAGCTCAGAAGAGAGAGGTAGCTTTCATTGGGTGGTCTGGGGACCTTGGTTTCTGTGACCTCCTTTCATCCATCAGCACACCATCTTTCCCCCCACCTAAAACTGATGGGCAGATATTTTGTTGCTGATACCGTTCCTGGCTGCTGACCTGCATCAATATACAAGAGGTTCAGCTGCCAAGACAGTGGCTTCCCTGACCAGGAATAGTGGCCTCCAGGCCTTCTCTTCTGAACCCAACACATCCTTTACTCTGTGGTTCTCTTGGCAGGAACCCCTTCAGTCCCTCCAAGGAGAGTTGTGCTATAAACCTCAGATGAATTGTCTGGTCATTTCATGTTTGGACCCTTCTTTGAAATTCTACCCAGGAGAGAACTAAGTGGTTGTGGACCTCAGTGATAGTTCAGGTGGGGCACTAATGCAGGGGCTCAGATACTGAGACCAGTGAATGGACCCGTAGCGGGCCTCAGGGCAGAGATAATAGCTTCTATAAAAATGCCCTTGAGGAGGAGGCAATTTGAAGGGGAAGCCAATTAACAAGAGCCCTGCAGAGAGCTCAGAGGTGAAAGCGCTTAGATCAGAGTCCAGCATGCAGTAGTCATCCCCACTCCAGTTATCCCATCTGATGGTTTTATTTTATTTGAAACATCCTAAAATGGGAAACACGTGCATATTTTTTCTAAAAACAGAAGAAATATATTACGGTGCACTGAGTAAAGTTATGCTCCCACTTCGTCTCCGTCTACCTGTCCCAACACCCTCCCCCACTGTTTTCTTGCATACTCTTCTAGAATTTCTTTATGCAAATATCAATAAATAGTCTCATTTTCTCTTTGCTCTTACACCGTAGGTCGTATGTTACCACATTTTCGTCACCTTTCATTCTCACCTGAAAATATCCATTTGATGATTTTTGAATGACCTCGACTTGTCTGTCAGTGGATGGCCACACCTGACAGAGATCCCTTTTGCCCTGATCTTAGGGACTTGCATTCAATTCTCATTCCTCCTCAAGCATAGCTTGAAAATATCTCCAAACTGGAAGGTAGTCGGTCTTGTTAGAGAGCCCCCTGTCCAGGTCTGGAAACCCTCTACCCTGCTTCAGGTGAAACCCTGACTAGCATTGCCTATAGTTGCAGACCCCGTAGACACTGGGCACTCAGAGGTCCCTGCAGCATTTGACCGAACCACCATCCTGTGCCCACCAGTTGCAGGAGGAGAATGAGAGGCTCCAGGCCTCCCTGTCTCAGGATCAGAGGACAGCGGCTGCCCAGTCCCAGCACCAGATCAATGCCCTCCGCACCCAGCTCCAGGAACAAGCCAGGCTCATCGCCTCCCAAGAGGAGATGGTAGGTCTTTCCCTTCTTCCAGCCAGCCTCTGGTGCCCCCAGGCCTCTTCTCTGCGAGGATCTCCTTAGATTCTTTTGGACTCATCGGCATTCGTCTCATTAGCCAGGTTCTTTAAGGAGAGAGAAGAGTCCTCAGGATTGAGGGGCGCAAAGTGATGAGGATGCTGCCTGCCTCCCTCCAGGCTGAAAATGTGCCCATCATCCCCGGGGCTTCTGGCAGATGGGTTCTCTAATACCAGAGACTGTATTAAGTGCTAGCACCTGGTTGATACTTCGCTTACTGACTCATTTAAACCTCATGACTGCCCTTCAAGGTAGACATTACCTTCTCCTTATTGTCACTTGACAGATGATGAAACAGGCCGGAGAACTCACGTGCCTCACTGGAGTCTATACAGGGCATTCTTTAGCGACAGGACTAAGATTCAACCCCAGCCAGGCAGGTGGAATGCAAAATTTCTGCTCTTTTCACTGTGTTCTCAGACATAGTTTCTTAACCAATACCCATTTCATCAATTAACAGCCTCTGATGAGGTGGTCAAATAGACTAGTATGATGAAAAGGCACTTACTAAGTACCCCTCTCCCAGACCTGGCCCCTGTGACTCTTCACCTGTTGCTGATAAGTCTCTGCCCAGCTCGGGCTCAGCTTCCCACTTCCGCGTGCCAGGTCTGTGGAGAAGATTAGAAGTGTATCTTTCCCCAGCTGGGCCTCTCCTGTGGCCTCAGGTCCTCGCCATGGTTCTGACACCAGCCTCCAC
>NW_011889001.1:2731910-2736167 GCF_000151845.1 Pteropus vampyrus | reverse complement strand
GACTCTTCACCTGTTGCTGATAAGTCCCTGCCCAGCTCGGGCTCAGCTTCCCACTTCCACGTCCCAGGTCTGTGGAGAAGATTAGAAGTGTATCTTTCCCCAGCTGGGCCTCTCCTGTGGCCTCAGGTCCTCGCCATGGTTCTGACACCAGCCTCCACATGGCTTCCCTGGGCTGAGCACACAGTTACTATCTAGCCCACTCTTCCTGTACTTGTGCCCTTGCTATTTGTGCCTTTCTGTTCTCCCACTATACTTCACCCAGTCAACTTATCTTCCCCTCTCCCCTGCTGCTTTTCTTTTTACTGTTTGCCCTCGTAAACACCTAGCTCTTTACGGCTCTGGCCAGTCAAGTCCAGTCTGGAGGTTTCTTCCGTATGTTACCCAGAACTCTTGTTTGTAAACGTTTCAGTAAAGAACCTATTGGCTAAACATAACAGAATAGATTAACAGAGGTTTATTTTTATTGTAATACCAAAAGAAGAGACTCTTGCTGGCCTTGGTTTAGCCGCAACATTATGCCATTGGAAGTTCAGACTGTTTTTCTTTTTACCATCTTCTGTATGTTTAGATTTTGTTCTCATGCTTGATTCTCATAGTTGCAAGATGGCTGCCATAGCCCCAATCATCACAACTATATTCAATGGAAGAAGTTGATGAAAAGGCCCCCTTCTAAGACTTCTGCTTATGTTTTATTGGTTAAAGCTGTAACACATGGGTAGTTATAGGTGCAATGAGGCCTAGGAAGTGAGTAATTTGTTTTATAGTCTCTAGAATAGAGGTAAGCAAATGAAGGAAGAGTTGGATGTGTTATTAGCCAGTAAGTAATAAAAAACAGCTTAAGCTTAAGCAGAAGAGGGAATTTGTCATAAGGGTAAGTAGGATGCCTCACAAAGCTCAAGGCAGGGGAGCGGCTGAGTCTGGGAACCAACTGGGACCAGAGACATGAATATAGTCAGGAATTTTCCTCTGTTGTGTGTGTCTGTTTTTTTCTCTATATCTGCTTCAATTTCTTTTTTACTTTGAAGATCAACTTTCATTCTTCTGTTCCATATGGCAAAACAAACAAGCAAACAAATAAACAAACAAGGAAAACAAAATCAGTTGGCTGCTGACAGCTCTTGACTTCACACTTTACCAGTCCAGAATTTTCTGCCAGACCTGGACAGTCAGCTATGGCTGTGGTGTGAGGTCACATTGTCACATGTGGCTTCCCTGTCTGCAGTCATGTGGAAGGAGGAAGAAGAAGCACTTCCTGGAAAAGTGGGGATGAGCAGACAGTTCAGTGCCCGTCCACATCATGCCTCCTTCCTCCTAGGGGGCACTTAGCTCAGATGACCATATTGTAGGGGTGGGGGGCTGCCTACCTTGCCCTGGCTGTTTTCCACCAATTGTACCAATAGTATTGGCTGCGTACCTGTGTCACTCTGCTTCCACGGGGTTCCTGCCTTTCAGACCATAGTCCCTCTCTGAACAGGGGGAATTGTTGTCTCCCCACCATGGGAAAATGGAATGTGGTGCCATCCTGTTTACTGCCATTCAACCTGGTACCATCCCTCTCCCATATGGATGGCAAGAGATGCGTTGGGGTGTTGGGGTGTGTACTCTGAGCTCCTCCCAGTTTCCTATGGGTGGCATGGAAATCGTGGCTGTCCCTGCTTCATGGTGGTAGACAGACCCACTGCTCAGAGCAAAGGTCCCTGCTGGCTGTAATCTGTTCTGTTCCACATCTTTGCAGATCCAGACCATGTCTCTCAGGAAGGTGGAGGGTAAGTCTGCATGGGGTAATGTGTAACAATCTTGGCTGTTGTCTTGGGCTCTTCTCTTTCTTGTCTTCCACAAATCAGTTTACAGGATGAGAGTGAGGTCATGTGGCATCAGGATCTCCGACTGGGCAGTAAAGGGTGAGAAGACATTTGCTTCTGTGACACACAGGGCTCCAGCCTGGCGTTTGTGCTGAAGGCATTCCTTGCAGCTGCCAGGGTTTCTTTCGTAACCTGCTCTTCTCCGTAGAGTGGAGACATGGGGAAGGATGAGGAGCTTGGGGGTGGTGATTGATGGAGCAGCGTTCACAAACAGGCGCTTTCTGATCCACCTTGACTGTGGTTCAGGTCATTGACCTTTACCCTGTTCCTAGTGTGTAGCAAGGTGAACCCCAATATTTGTGAATGTGGCCTGTCTGGAGTATGTGCTCTCCTCTTCTTGGGTACTTTGGTGTGCTGGTGTATGCACATGATAGTATGTGAGTGTGTAATGGAGTGCAGGTACTGGAGTCTAAAGGCAGACAGTAACCTCTAGGGCACTGCTTCTGCTTGGAGGACCTGGGTCAGTCCCTTATGAAACCTGGCTCCTCATATTCCACTCTCCTCCCCTGTTCTATCCCTATGGCTACCCTTTTGCCTTTTCTTGCAAACACACATGTCTCCTCCCATCCCTTGACTTGAGGCTAGACATTTCTTTCACAGCCTTGCAACCAGTTCAGGAAGCACTATTCCTGTGGTCCCGAACTTCCCAGTGCTGGGGCTGGAATGTGTGCCATGCACTTTGCCAAGCACTTCGGACTCGTCGTCTCATTATATTGTCCTCATATTTTAATGAGGGGTGGGCATTCTTATCCTCATTTTCTAGATGAGGAGACTAAGGCTTAGAGAGCTTCGAGGACTTGCCACGTTGTGCACAGGTAGTGAGGGTCAGAGACGGAGTGTGAACTCTGATCTTTCTACCTTCAGTGTCCAGGGTTGTGACCACTGCTCCATCCTGCCTCTCTCTGGTAAAGAAATGACCAGAGAGCTTAGTCTTCCTGTCCAGCACTCACATGGTGTCCCATGCTTCTCTCTAAGTGAAGGATGGGGTCCAGGGCATTGGAGCCACAAACTGTTCCTCTTCCCTGCAGGGATCTGTGAGGGCCTGAAGGCTGTGGACACTGAAGAGAACTCTTCTGAGGAAGGTAGGGCCTCATTTTCTTCCCCGGTGTCCAATGTCGAAAACAGATTTGCTGCCATCTTCATTGTTTAATTTGTCTCTACTTAACTGTATCTGGCCACCTGAAATTGGGGTGAAGGAAATAAAGGCATGAATGCAAAAGAGTGTACAGGGAGAGGAAGGTCTCCTTACTCCCAGATTGCTGGGCTCCACCTCCAGAAATTCTGATTTAGTAGGGTTGGAGTGGGATCTGAGAATCTGCGTTTCTAATAAGTTACCAAGTGGTACTGGTGTGATGGCTCACACTTTGAAAACCATTACTCTAAAACAATTGGTTTTAAGGTGTGGCTATTTGGTAGACGATCTGGGGAGCTTTGAAAATTAATGTTAAGGCTTGGGGCCCACCCTCAGTTTCTGATGGAATTAGCGTGGGCGGGGGCCCTGGTGATTCAGCTGTGCAGGCAGGGTTGAGATCACCACCTTCAACTGTGAGCTCCTTTTGGGTTTTCTTCTGTGTCCCCAGCACCCAACACTGTAACTCATTACTTGTTAGTAAATGTCTATTGATTGAATCAAAAGGCTGTGCAGCTTTGATGGCAGCGGCCCCCATGCTGGACCTGAAGAGTACTTTGCGGGGTAGGGGCTTCCCTGACTCACCCTGGACTGCTACTTGGTAGCAGTTACCACATTTTATTGTAATTGCTAATTTTGTTACCCCCTGGATTGGTAATTTTTGAGGCATGGTCTGCAGCTCATCCAGGCAAGTTAAAATCGGATTGTAGGGCCGTTCCCCAGACCTACGGAATCAAACTCTCTGAAGGGAACTCATGTGATTCTGATGCTCATTACAACTGGAGGAAGAATGCCTGATCTAGACAGTAAACTCCAAGGGAGCAGGGACCTCTCTTTCCTGTCTGCCATTTTATTCCCTAGACCATAACAGAACCTAACAAAGCAATGAGGTGAGGGCATCAAGTGGGGCCAGGATTAGGCTAGAACTGGCGGCAGACAGGCCTTGGAATCTGGGATCAGAATTGAGCTCAGAGAATAAGCTGCTATCAGGACTCACGTGCACGTCAAAAGCCTGCAAGCTCTGAGTTATCCTGGGGCAGGAATGAACCATGATCTTGAAGGTCCAGACTGGCAGGGAATGAGAATTTTCAACATGAGGTTGGGGTGGGTGGTTTAAGGCAGTGGTATCCAGAAGCAGAAACACCCCAGCTTCTGATCCAGGGTTGGACACTCAGGGGATGTCAGTGGCCCTGAGCTCACAGGGCAGAGACCAGGATCACTGGCCAAGCGAAGGCCAAGCAGGTGCAGTGGGGTTTTGGGAGTGGA
>NW_011889001.1:2723862-2730590 GCF_000151845.1 Pteropus vampyrus | reverse complement strand
CCCAGGAGGATTTGGACTTGTTTGCACAGAGGAGGGTGTAACCCCTGCCCCCTGGGAGCATGGTTCTGAAGGGAGAGATGGTAGGATTCTCACAGGTGACTGAGTATGAAAGTCCTCTTGTTGGGAACATGGAGTCTGAATGGGTGGGGTGGGTGGGCACCAGGGTCCTTAGGGAAACAGAAAAGAGCCAGAGCTGGAGCTTGTGGCCAGCCTGAACTCTCCTTGCTCAGACTCATTCCTTACTCAACAGCTTAGCTCTGCTTTGCTTTGTCTGCGTTGACCACAAGTTGAACTTTGCTCCCACAGAGAGCAACCCATTTGGTTTCTGGCTCCATAAACCAGGCATGTCAGCACTGGGGCTGCAGGCAGAGGCAGATATCAATCAAATGAAAACTCTGCTCTGAAGTAGTGGGAGGGTGGAGAGGTTGTGCCCGTCTGCCTGCGGACAGGTCCTCAGACTTGTTTCCTGCATAGAGTCATGCCGCTGCTTTGCCCCGGGGGTCATGGCAAGAAAAGGGCCTGAGTTTCTTGTGGAAGATTAAAGTGCATGGGCAAGGACCCTCCAATCTCTGTCCTAGCAGAATTTAGGGAGCAAGGGAACGTGTGTTCCTAGGTTCGATGTCCCCCTTTTCTAGAGGATTCCCAGTTCAACTGGGCTGCTGTAACTGGGGGCTCTGGGGGGGCTTTAGTGGCTGTGGGTCTGATCTGGCAGGGTGATGCCACAGTGCCTATGACTTTGTCTCCTCAGTCATGGACATAGGTGGCCAGAGAGAGGTCTTCTGTTACCTCCTTGTGTTCATGTAGACCCAATCTGAGCTCTTCAGGCAAAGGAATTTTCCAGAATGTTGTCTGCATATCTCTGGGGGTAGGAAAGATGATTTTAGTTGGTACATGGATAAATAATTCTAAATTTTAATCTTTATTTTTTTCTCATATGCATTAGAAAATATTACTAACATTGCAATACTGTGAGCTCATAGAAATTATGACCTGGACAAATATAAAGTGGGTATTTTATGTTTAAAGGTGGTGTCATTATATAAAAATATTAGATAGATAACAGCAATTGGTATAAAAATATTGTGTCAACAATATGGGAAACTCTGTCTGTTTAGTTTAAACTTCTGGTCTTAAAATCTCTAAGGAAAAAAATAGTTCTTAGTCTTGTACAGAAATCTCAGAAGAAAGGTATTAGTCCTAGTTGCTAACCTGTCTTTCAGTTTTAGCTCCTAATCCTCTGCCTCAAATATTTGTTCATTCACTGATTCATTTAGTACGGTATATACGGAGGTTGATCTGTGCCGGGACCTGCCGCCTTAGCTGGGAAACCAGTCGGGACTAGGCGATGTGATGAAGCCAAGCACAGGGTGGTGGGAGCTCGGAGGAGAGAGGGGACAGGCAGTCAGGGAAGGTGAGTGGAAGCCTCAGAGTCCCCGCTTCTACGAGAAGAGAAAGGTGTCTTATTTCTCCAAGTGCCACCCCATCGCTAGCCCTCGCTCCTATAGTCCTAAAGCCAATAGTGAGAGCCTCCCTGGCCTTGGGGTCCTGCCTTCCCCAGGACATGTCACTGTGAGATGACACTGTTTTTTCACAGCACTTTGTAGACTATCTTTCCAGCTCTGTACGAATGCTCACCTTTCATCTCTGCTCACACTGTGCCTCTAGTTTTGGGGCGAAGCTGTTGGATGTGGAAAGGCAGTGGCCAGAGCCCTACATTCGGGGTGACCGACAACCTGAGTTTGCATCTACCACTTAGCTTCCACGGAATTGTGGTCCTCGATTGAGTCCCTGAATTTCTAGAGGCCTCTGTAAAGTGGAGAAAAGAATACTCTCTGAAGGTGTCTGAAGCTAAACGGGCATATGTAAAGTGCTCAGCTTGGTGGCTATTATTGTTATTATTTTCCCTCCACGAGTTTGCCTTCCCCTTCTCTTCAGTTTACGCTTTCCTGGAAGGTCCACTTCTGAGTAGTGGAAGGTCCACATTCTCTGAGATCAGTGTATTTCAAACATTTGACCTTGAACTACATTATAAGGTACTCATTTTATACTATTACTTGGTCCACATAGGTAAGAGTTTCATGCAGCCAGACTTCAACTCTCTGCGATGCACTTTCTCTCCTCTTTCCATAAAAAATTGCTGATCCTGGATTCCCTTCCCCACAGTGGGCCTTGTAGTCTGGGCAATGGAGGGCTATGTCTAATTGCCTGCCTTTAGCAGAGTTCTAGTCCAAGTGTGTGGATTTCAGTGGCCCGTGTGGTCCTCTGGCGACCTCTGGTGCCAGCAGGGCCTTCCTACAAGGCTGCCAGCATTCTAGTGGCTGAAGCTTGCTTGGGTGGGTAGAGAGGGTAGGTGGCTTTGGTGAGATGGGCTTCTAGGACTGAGCTGGAGTAGGGTTGGGGCGTGCGTGTGTGTGTGTGTGTGTGTGTGTGTGTGTGTGTGTGTGTGTGTGTGTGAGAGAGAGAGAGAGAGAGAGAGAGAGAGAGAGAGAGAGAGAGAGAAAGAGAAAGAGAGAGAGAGAGCTGCAGATGTGCTGGACTTCTATTCAGACCTGCTGCCCCCTGCGGGTCTCCTGGAATGATGACATAACCCTGGAATGCCAGCTGCTGCTCTCCTGGTCTCTGGTAAAACTGTGGGTCCCAGTCCTGAGTCCAGCCAGCAGTGAGACACTAGGGGTGGGGGCAGTTATTAAATCTGCTGTGGTTATTATGGTGTATTGCAACAGAGTGGCTTGTCCATTTCCAGTGTGTCAGCGCCTTTTTCTGCCCCCTCTCAGGCTTGAGGGCCCAGATGGATAGGCTCTGAAACTCATTGTCATCTGTGTTTCTAGTCAAAAGTCAGCAGAACCCTCTCGTCACCAAAGAGGTACAGCCAAAGGCCAGGACCCTGAACGTGGCATCGCCATCCAAGCCGGCAGAGCCACCCGTGACCACTCTTCAGAGCCGCGGCAGCCACGTCCCTGGCCTGGCCCAGGTGCCTACCCCGACTCCACGCCTCGCAGCGCGTGGACCCTCCGGCACCACTTCTTCCCCAGGGCTTGGGCTAAGGTGAGCCCCAACCTCTGCACTCTCACTGGGTTTGTGATGTGGCTTCCGGCCTCAGGCTGCCCTGTTCTGGGGTCCCCACAGGCTTCTGCAGACAGGTGAGGGACAGAGAAAGAAGTGAACAGGAGGGTCCTCTGGTAGGACTGGGGTCCTGTGCTCCCTCCCCATCAAGACAAACCTATGCTGCCCTTACTCATCTCTTCAAGCCCCAGTTGCCACACTGGAAGGGGACCAGGTCCTCTGGCTCCTCTGGCATTGCTGCTACACTCCAGGATTACTCCCAGCTGTCTCCTGGGCCCAGGGAGGGAGGAGGGCTGGCTCTGGGGAAACCAAACGTGCTTGCAAGTGGTGAAGTGTGGCTTTGAAAGTGGCCCTCATTTTTTTCCTCCTCCTCAGCAGTACACCCCCGTTCAGTTCCGAAGAGGACTCAGAGGGACATTCTGTGCAGCAGACATCTCGTCAGCCCCCACAAGTTCCTTCCAGGATGGGGCCCCGGCCTGAGGAGGACTGGGACTGGTCTGACACTGGGACCTCAGAGGGGAGTGCCCCATTCCCTGGCAAGGGCTCAGGTGGGCCGGCTTCCTCAGGTGAGTGGTCTGGGACCACCAGGGTAACCCTTCTCTAGCCCAAATGTAGGTCCTGGAAAGACCCTTTGATTTTCTTTGGGTTTTTTGGTTTGCCAGCTCATTATTGTGACAACTCATTATTGGAGAGAATGATCCTCCCTCTCATCAGATATTTCCCTGAGAAGAAAGAGAAATTAGGAGCAAGATAGAATTTGAGTGAGGTTTATTTTGCCCCTTGTTTGTCATTGAATTGTTAAACTGTTGGAGCTGGGGGGAGCCCACTTACCCCTTTCCTTCTCCAGGTTCTTAACCAGTAGCGAATAAACACGGTGGCCAGATACACTGAGAACAAAGCATTGCTCTATTATTGGCAACAGGGCCCAGTAAAGCCTAAGGCGTAGACTTCTTGTTAGAGCTGGATTTGCTCCCGAGACCCAAGTGGGGACCCCCGCAGCCTCCCCAAATCTAGATCCTGACCATATTTGTACATAGGGCTGAGTCAGTAAAGAGGACCCTGAACGGGCTGAAACGGGCAGCTGTGGGGACAATCTAGTCACTTTCTGAACCCAGTCACTGGTGCTGGTGAGGGTCGGAGAGAAAAATAAAGTCAGCCTTCCTGACCCTCTCTCAGCTGAAATGTGGCCCAGGGGATGTCGCAGTCCTTTTGCTTGGTTAATTCTGTGGGTAGGAGAAGGTAAGGTGTGGGGAAACACTGAGAAGGAATCCCTCTTAAACCTGGCCATCCCGAGGGTAGAGCAAGAATTCCCTCCCACCACCCATGAGGTAAGGCATCTGTGTAACTATACTCTTTGTAACAGACTAAGCCTCTGAGACCTTAAGTTACTTGTTTAAGATCATAGAACTAACTTTATGGAAAATTCTGGTTTTCTTTGAAGTTAATGTGTTAGAGTTTATTGTTTGTTTGTTTATTTTATTTGTGAAATAAAATTTTCCAAGAAAGAGTGGCCTTTAGCCATTTTCTTTTTAAGAGTATTTGCAGTCTTTTATGCTGCTTGGTTCCTTAGTGCCACATAGGGGGGTTGTGGTCACTATTACCGTGGTTACAACTAGGTTCAACTACAATGAACATTTTGACAAATATAGTTTCCTATAATACACAGTCTAACAAACGTAAGTTTTTGCAACAACAAAAAATTGTGAAAATTGTAGCTTCCCAGCTAATCTTGAGAAGGAGGGTGACAGCCTTGGAAGGTAACTGAACCTTGACAGTAGGCTGCCTCAGGTATCGCCCAGTGGTCTTTGGACCAAAAGAAATTTCTTTGCCCTTTTCAGCAAAGAGACTTAGACAGAAATTCAACTAGTTGATGAAAATAGCATCACAGAAATTTAAGCTAAGCGTTATAGTTAACTGGAATGAACTTGTCACTTTCTATCTAAAAGGTTACAATGACTAATTGATCATTTTCTTCTCAAAACTGAATCAACTCTCATTCTTTCGAGATTTTTTTACAAAACTAGTAATGGGAAGGCCTGAGGCTTCCGCCTTCAGTTGCATTTACTAGCCAAGGCTTAGTTAAAAATATGAAACTTCTGGTTTTGTATTTCCAAAGTCAGTATGTAGATGTTCTGGGTTGTTAGCCCAGGTCTGTGCAATCCACACTCTTAAAGGATTCTGCAGAAGTTGGTCTTGTCCACAGCATATTCCAAGCCAGCCAGTCCATGAGAATCCACCAGAACCAGATCTTTGAGAAGTATTGATGGCCTGTAGGAAAAACAAAAGGGTGGAAACATCTCAGAATGAGGAGTCAGGAGTCCTCAATCCAGTTTGAGCTCTGTCACTTGATACCTACTTGCCTGGGCTTGTGTGAGGAGTTTCGGTTCCTTTATTGTAAAATGAGATCTCTGGACAAGATAATTAATGAGAAGCGAGAATCAGCGCCTGGTGCATAACAGGCCCTTAAACAGTTCTTTAAAAAAAAAATTAAAAATTTTTCAATTATAGTTGGAATACAAAACATTTCTTGAATGACTCAGTGAGCCAAAGGCTGTCGTAGCTCCAGCCATCTGCTCAGACCCTCGGACATTCGAATCCTAGAAGGCCGAGCTTAGCCCCCTACCTATTGGTCATTCTTGATGTCTGGACAGGCACCTCGTTTACCATTTCACCAGGTGTCCATAGATAATATACGTCACTGCTTGGCACCTTTCTTGCATGAAGTTTGCAGAAAGCGTGTCTGGCCTGAAGTTCTGTGCTAATTTGTATTTATGATGTTCTTGACTCAGTGAAGACTTTGAAAGAGGATGTGTCTGCATGTTAGTCTTGCAGTTTGTGTACCACCTGAGCAGAGGTTAAGAGGAAAGAACAGCTTCCAAGCCTCTGTCCCCAGCCACATTGTTAAGTGCATAGTTACATTTTCAATGTTCACAGCCTCTTTTCTGCAGCACGCATTGGCCGAATCCTCAACTTGCTCCTTGCCCTCTCTTTGCGGTTACCCTTCCTTCTTCCTCCTGACCTTCTCCATATTCCCTCTGTCCACACTGGAGCCTGGACCTGACCCACAGGACATGGCATTTATTGGGCGTTTTTCTCTGGTTGCCTTCCAGGGACACTGGTGCAGTCGATGGTCAAAAACCTTGAGAAGCAGCTGGAGGCTCCGGCGAAGAAGCCAGCTGGAGGGGTCAGTCTGTTCTTAACGCCCAACACCGGGCCACAGAGGGCTGCCGCGCCAGGAAGGAAGCTTCAGGTAGGGTGTAGGACTCTTGGAGGTTGCCCTGCAGTTTCCTACAGAGCCAGCTCCGATTGTGGGCGGCCCGGGGCGGGGCCTGCGGGAGGGTCCAGTGAATGGCAGCTTTGGCCTTAGTGGAACATTGTAAGTGACTTCACTGTGGAGCAAGGGCCAATTTAAAATGCTTGTCTGTGTCCATGTTAACAATAAAAAGCCTTTTGGTTCACTATACAAGCAACTACTTTGTGGGTTGCTTCTTCTGCTTCCTGCCTCTAATGGAGCTTGGAATTGGTGCTGTGCCCACCTTCCTGCAGGTGCTGTGCTCTGGCTCACCCTACAGAGGGCCCTCCCCCTCTGCAGGGTGAGCCAGAGCAGACTTCTTTCCACGGGTGGGGTGTTGGAGTGGCATCACACAGCATGTCAGAGTAGGCAA
>NW_011889001.1:2714461-2722510 GCF_000151845.1 Pteropus vampyrus | reverse complement strand
CATTTTGTCCCCGTGCCCATCCTGCCTTTCCATCCTCCTTTGTCAGAATGCATTTTCTTCTCCCCCTTACTTCCCCATAGCTTTCCGATGATGAGAGCGACTTGGAGGTCTCTTCTTTGGAAGATCTCCCCCAGGACCTGGACCAGAGAGGGAAACCGAGGCCCTTGTCTCACTCGAAGCTCCCGGAGAAGTTTGGCACCAGCGCTTGGAGCCCTGGCTGGTGATCCCACCCCAGAGCCTGGCTGGTTGGAGAACCAGTCTTGTCATGGGTCTCGGGCCGGCTGACGTCCCACCCCACCAGAAGAGGCTGCTGAGCCTCTTGTCTTCATCAGTAACCAAGAGGTCTTCTCCCTTGGAGAGAAGCGAAGCGGAAGATGGATATGATTTCGCCCCTCTCACCCGTGAGGGACCCTGCCTGAGAGTGCCAGGGAGGCCTGGCTGGGTGCCCTCAGGCCCCACGGCTTGAGAAAAGGTGTGCTAGGACCTCTGAGCAGTTTTCTTCCTTCACCTCCATGTTCACTCCAGACCGAAAGGGTCCATTGGGTCTCTGTTCCCAGCATTTGTAAACCTGTGGGAACACTGTGGAGATGGGTCTTATATGGGGTCCTTTTGGGGACACATACCTCAGTCAGCCATTCAGTGACTGATCGAAAGTCATTTACTGAGTACTTGCTCTGTGTCCGGTCCTCCTTTGCAGAGTGGGGGTATAGGGCAGAGGCGGGAAGAATGGGATAGTAATCTAGTGACAGAGATTAGGGTGTTGTGGGAGCATAGGAGGGGCCACCCAGTACAACCTGGGGTGACCATCCCATGGTTGATGTCTGGCAGGGCTTGCTCATTGGTGGGAGGAAGGAAGGCACCTTGACCGGGGCCTCATATCCCCAAAGGACTGCAAATTTAATTTTTGATATTATTTCCAAAATTAAGTTATATATAACCGCTGTATTTTTTTTTTCATGTGGAAAGCTTTCATTTATTATATTGCAAACATATAAATATAATACAATGTTTATAACTCTCTGGTATTTCTTCATTATTTTTGGAACTTCAGCAGGGGTTGGGTGGGGGGTGAAGCAAGCTACACCTCAGTTGTGTCAGTTTAGGACCTTTGGGATGCAGTTGCCAAGATGGAGCTGGGAGTGCAAGAGGTTTGTTGCGGGGGTCACACCTGTGAGAGGAGAAGGTGGAGGAAGCGGATGGGCCAGGGAAAGCCTTCAGAGTGCAATGCAGGTCTGACCACTGTGAGAGGGGAGAGAGGAGGAAGCAACGGGCAGGGGGAACCCCCAAATCCCCATACAGGGCTAACATCTTGCCAACCCACTGAGAGCTCCAGGCATGAGCTGCCCAGCATGGAGTCTCCATTGGGCAGAAATGACCAGGTCCTGGTGTCCTTACCCTGCTCAGCCATTGGCTGGGGCAGCCTAGACGGAATGAGACCTTGATTGGAAAGCTGAGATCAGCCAACTTCATTCTTCATAGTTGAACAGCAGTTTTTTTCCTGAAAGGACATCCAGCCCTGCACCTCCATGCCTCACAAGCAGAGGGAACGGCATGACGAGCCCACATCCCTAACACCCAGCTTTACTGTTATTAACTTAACTCATGGCCAGTCTTGCTTCATCTGTCTCTCCCTGCTACTTCGGGTCTCTCCCTATCCCCAGCTCTCCGTCCAGGCTTCTTTGACCTCTGGGTGATCCTGACATCTAGAATAGACCCTGATGTTCTAGTAGGAGGAACAAGGGCAAGTGAAGGAGGATAGGCATTGCAGGGGGCAGAGGGGACCTGGAATGGGGAAGGTTTGATGGTGTTATGGTATGAGGCTGTTCAGTGAGGCCAGAGCACATCTTCTGAAGGTCTTTATGTGGATTTTTTTCTCTCTCACTTCAATGTCTTGGGAGCAGCTCTGAAATAAATTAAATTGTACCGAGGTCCTTGCCTCAGGCTCTGCTCTCAGGGGGAACCCAAGTGTAATAGACATATGTGCATGTGTGTTTGCACATGCACACACACACTGGTAGTAATTACCAGTGAGAATGACTCTGTTCCTGAATATTCATTATTAAGTTATATGATTCCGACTGTGTTTTCTATCTACTTTGGAGACTAACATTAGTTTTGGATTTCTATGCTATTTATCCTTCCCTATTTTCAGATACATTTAAAAAAAATTTTTGGCAAGATTTATAGGAACTTTGGAACATATGTATATGATTCAGGGTTCTTCTCCATAGAAACAGAGCAATAGCATGTATATAGGGATTTAATTTAGGAAGTGGCTCATGAGGTTATGGAGGCCAAGAAGTCCCAAGGTTTACCCTCCATAGAACCAGGAAAGCTGCTGGTGTCAGTCCTGGAGTGCATGGGCCCAAGAACTAGGAGCTCCAATGGTCAAGGACAGGAGAAGATGGGTGTCCTAGGTCATGCAGGAGGAGCTAATTGGTTCTTCCTCTGCATTTTTCTTCTATTTGGGCCCTTGGTAGACAGGACGATGCCCACCCACACTAGTAAGGGCAGGTCTCTACTCAGTCTACTGAATCAAATGCCAATGTCTTCTGGAAACATCCTGAGAAACCCACCCAGAAATAATGTTTTGCCAGAAGTCTGGGCATCCCTTAGCCCAGTCAAGTTGACACATAGAATTAACCACCACAATATGTAAGATATTAAATTATTTTAAAATTATATAAACAATAAGACTGATACAGAACAATTAAAAAACACAGATAAAAAGAAAAATAAATTTGAGCAACTCCTAAATCTAGAGTCAATTACCATTAACATCTGGGTATATACATGTACGAATTAAAAAATATATATATCTCCTTCCCAGAGTTCAACTATATTTATTCTTTAGCTTGATTTTCCTTCCTGAAAATAGATTATAAGTGCCCTTATATCAATACATATGTATTAACATAATTATATTTAATGGCCACATAGTATGACAAAATAAAGATTACAAAAATTTAACCAGGCATTTTCACTTTGGGCCTTTGATAAATCACGACATGATAAATAAATGTGTATATACAACTTTGTGCACTTAGTAAAGATTTCCTTAGAATCAAGGTTACTGGACCAGTATAATAATGAAAGCCAGCACTAAATGCCAGTCTCTGGTCCAAGTTTCTTATGGCTGTCCAGTGATTGAACCTCATAACGACCCTTTGAAGTGGTGCCACTGTCGCAGTCACTTTACAACTAGGAACTGAGACAGAGCAGTTAAAAAACTTGCTTTGAGTACTGTCACCGGTAAGTGGTTCCACTGGGATCTGACCTAGGCTGGCTGGCCCTGGAGCCCTGGCTCCTCACCATGTACTTTTGGGGATTTTTGTTACATGTTGCCCGTTAACCGCTCTCCAGGATACCTGAGCCAATTTAGTCTGGGTTGGCAGTGCTCATTTTTGCATTCCCTTGCCACCAGGGGGTATCGTTCATCTCTAAATGTTTGGACAATGTGATAAGTAAAAAAATGAAACCTCGCCTTTGAAAAAATTTATATTTAGTTTTCTTCTAATGTATAATTCTTTTTGCACATTCACATCGACTATTTCTATTTCTTCTCTTACAAATTATTATACTCTTAGTCCTTATTTTTTTTCAGTTGATGTAATCAGTTTTTCCTTGTTGCTGTTTTATCTTTATTATGGAACATTTCAAGCATATATAAAAATAAAGGGAATGTATAATGGCTTCTGTGTCCTCATTGCTCGGCTTTAACAATTGTCAACACATGGTCACTCTTATTTCCTGTGAACTTCTTGCCAACACCCTCCTGAATAATCATATTATTATATCTACAAATATTTCCGTATGTATCTAAACTATACTTCCTTTTCAAAATAACCATTATACTACCACCACCATACTAAAACAAAAATCAATAATATCTTCTAACCATCATCTAATATCTATTCAGTGTTCATATCTTCTACTTTCCTATACATGTTTAAGTCTCTTTTAACCTATAGATTCCTCTTCCTCTTTCTCTTCCCTTCTTTCCTTCCTTTCATCCCTCCCTCCTTCCTTTTCTCCCTCGTAATCTTAATATTTTTGTTGCTGAAGAAATTGGATTATTTGCCTTTTAGAATCCCCCCTAGATTGGACTTTGCCAAGTGTTATTTAATATATTCCTCTTCCCCTGAACTATCTGTAAATTTGCAGATAGTTCAGGGGAAGATCTAATATTTAGATCTAAATATTTAGATCTAAATACTTGATCAGGTTCAGCTTTTTTGATTTTTGATTCTTTTTGACAAGACGCTATCAGTGGTAGTGTGCACTTTAATCAGGAGGCGCAGTGATGCCTGATTCCCTCTTTTCATGGTGTCGATGTTTAAGATTGCTTAAACCTACCTACTGATTAGGAATTTCTAAAATTTTGGTATTCTATCATGCCATTGGCATTTACTAGCTGGAAAACTTTTGTGAGGAGAAATTCCCAATATCAAACTGTCTGGTTGCCTGGAGGTATAGTTTATATGGGGAAGAAAGCTGAGGGATTGAGTCTTTCCCTTTCCAAAATAATGAGTTGGTTTCCTACTAACATCCATAGGTACCATATAAACTCATATATTTAAATATATTTGATTTCTTGAAATTGATTGTAGATGTTATCCTTATTGATGTTAAGATAGTCCCATCTTTGACCAATGGGTACCCCTTCAAGTTGGTTCCTGGGTCCTTTTGAATGACCTTAGCAGTCTGATAGCTTCCTTGCTACCTGGTATGAAAGATGATCCAGGCTCATACTGTGCATTTCCTGCCTCAAACCCAAAATCAGTAGTTTCTTGAGGGAATCCTTGTTTCTTTTAGAAAAAAATGATATAGACACAATTTGAGTGCCAGGGGTGCTTTTTGCTGCTCGTCTTGTCATTATTTCTAATCTCTTTCAGTGGACAGAGATAGGAAATACAGTTAGGAAAATATGATTTCATATTAGTATTTCTCATTCAAATTCAGGACTACAGGATTTTACTCTATTTCATTGATCTATCTATTTCTTCTTTCTTCCACGGCAGAAGTCCTAGCTCGTAATACCACAATCGCAATCTCAGAATACTAATAAATATCAACGCTATTGTCCTCAATATGAATATTGAAAACCGGTTTAAGATTTGTTATTGTTATTTTTTGGAGTTCATTTTGTCTTTAGGGTATATTCCACTAGGGATGCCCAGTTAAATTACTGTGTTTTAAAATTATTTCAAATAGTTTCTCTCTGTGGTTATGCTGTGAAATGAATACATAATTAGATTTGCTTCTTCATTTCACTTTTAACTTTTAGAAGTTTTATTTTCATTATTTAATTTGCTTCATGTTGCTTTTAAGAATTATTTACACATATTAGAAATATTAATCCATTATCATACATACTAATTTTTCCTTTTTAGTGGTCATTTGTCTTTTAATTTTATGAATTCATTTCTATAGAAAGGTTTTAAATTTTTATATCTAATCAATGTTTTACTTTATAATTTCTGCCTTTAGTGTCAGAATTAGGAAGGTATTCTTCATTCCAACATTAATACATGTTCATTTACATTTTCTTTTATTTCTATTAAATGTTTTAAAATACGAATACTTAATATATCTAGACTTTTTTGGGGGGTGTTAGCTGTGACTGAAGGATCTATTTTATTTTTTTTCCAAATAGCCGGTTTTCTCAACATCTTTACTTGACAATTCATTCTTTCTTCACTTTAAAAAATATCTCCTTTATCAAATGTAAATTATGATATGTGCTTGAGTCCATTTCTGGACATTCTATTAATTCCATTAATGTGACTGTTCTGGCACTAGTATTGTAGTGTTTTTAATCATTGAAATTTTATCATCTTGCAAGACACAAATGCCCTGATTATTTTTCTCTTTCAGAATTTCTATATGGGCTATTTTTTTATAGTTGAAATTATATCATAGCCTTATGAAGGCATCCTAATCCTCATGTATGGATAAACAAATAAATATGGATGGCTCTGACATGTGTCTTCATGGAATCCTAATTAGAACTTATTTGAGGCTGGTTCTTGGCAAAGCTCTATTTTGGACTTTAATTGGGGTGTCTTTTGAAAACTTCTAAGTAGAATGTCCCATTCTTCAAGTCTTGTTCTGGATTCTCATCTGGCTGGCTCTTTGTAAGGTAGGAGTGTAAATTCCTGGTAATGTAGGGCGGCAGTGCACTGTAGGCACTGCTAAAAATGTTTAACAGGTGATCTGAGGTTATTAACTTTTATTTTGCCAAGTAAGAACGTAAAAGAAATTATTACAACAGTCCACCTACTAGCACTATTATTTTATAAAAGACACTTTAATACCAGCAGAATAAGATTGAGCTAATCTTAAAGGACAGAGTTTTCCAGGAAGAGACAATTGGCCCCTCATAATGACCTCCCACTTCATTTTCCTCACCTCACCTTGGACAAATGAAAACTTGATATGAACCGACTCTGGTCCACAGCCTGGCACTTGGGAACCACTGCACTGGTTTGTGTCTATGGACCATACCTGCTCTTACATTTCGCGATTGCATGATTCAATATGAAAAGAGGAAATTTAATTAGCTGTATCTTCTGAGGTAACTAAATAATGAACTTACCTTATAGAAATAGGGGTGACATTGATTTTAAGTTTAGGTTTATAGTTAGAACCCCCAAAAAGTTTTTTACCACCTACAAATCTGAATTCCCAGTTTAGCGGGGAGAAGATGCTTTGGTCTTGTGGCTGGAACCTGGTAGTGGTGTGTAGCTGAAATAAAGATTAAGACCATTTGGACTTTGGAAAAATCTAAAGTGAAATGCCTATTTAAATAAGATGATTTATATACTATACTCTAACTCTAAGTTGATAAGAAATCTAAGTAAAGCCACCTCTTAAGTCAACAGAACCTCGAATGTGATTCTGTATTTTCTTCTCTTCCCTGTGTCTCCCTGCCAGTGTCTGAGGGAAAATACAAAGACTCATCAAGTCTTCTCTAGACTTAGGAGGAAAGGATGTCGAAGGACTCGTCCGGCACCTGCATGGCCTGCTCTACATATTTTCATGCCTGTGGAGGTGTGGTGTAGGCTCAACATTTAGAATAATAGAATCAGAGCTGCCAGGCACTAACATTTGCTAAGTTCTGTAGGGAGGAGGTGTTGCCGACCCTTGTATCAGTTGTGTCTGCAGAGAGCAGACATTTGCCATCTGAAAAGGTGAACTGGGTCAATTCCAAGTCAGTTATTGTGCCAGGAGTGTCTTCATAGGCATGTCCCCTAATGACAACATAAAAGAGAAGAACTAACCTAAGCAAGGAGCCAGGAAAAAAAAAATTCCCAAAGGCTAGAAAGGACTCAAAATAAAGGTCAGGGGGTGGTGAATGGAAGGACCTGATCCAGGATGATATAATAATCTGGATTGTTCCTCCACTGCCAATAGCTGGTCATTGTTAGCTTCTTGTGGAAAATGAAGCTGCATTTCATACTCAAAAGAGCCCATCAATGGGATGGATCAAATGGGTGGTCTGAAGGAGTAGGGAACTGCCCACTGCTCACTGATTCTGTGATTCTGACCACAGTCAGAGATCTTATAGAGGAGATAGGTGAGAACTTGGGCCTCATAGCTGATTACTAAGGGTCCCTTGAACCCAAAGACTCAACAGCCTTTTCTTTGCATTGGTTCAGCACAATAGCAACACAGAGAAAGTGCTTTGATTTCCTGGACCAGAACTGGTAAGTTAGCTTAAAGGTTGCTACTGCTTCAGTTTTATTTTGTGCAGGATCAGCTGGTGCCTACCACACAGTGGCACTGTGGGCCACAAAGTGGATGGCTACACAAGGACTTTTTAATGACGTGGACTTCTTTGTAAGAGGTAACTAGAATCTTCCAGCCGGCACCACCACTCCAAGACAGATGGGCAGGAATTGGCAAATTGTCTATGCAGCCAGGCAACTCCCTTATGATTACAAAAAACAAAAAAACAAAACCCTTTAAAGATGGGTTATAGAACAGAAACTTGTATTGTTTTCCTGCTTACCTTCGTGCTGCCAAGGCCTCGCTGAGAGCCTTGCA
>NW_011889001.1:2699293-2713449 GCF_000151845.1 Pteropus vampyrus | reverse complement strand
AGTTCTTTTGTGGTTAATGTATAGCAGAAACAAAATGGCTTTTGAAAAAGCCCTTTAGGGATTATGGGGTTCACAGTTGTATCACTAGGGGCCCACACAGCTCTGTGAGAGAACCGAATCTCAGAAGGGAAGGCAATTCCATTCTGGGGAGAAAAAGGAGCAATTGAAGTCAGAGGCAGATCTGCAGTGGGGTGGACAGTAGTTTGAGGGTGGCCTCAAAGAAGCCAGAAAATGGTAGTCTGAACTGCAGAGAGAAGGGGAGGAAGTATATACAGGAGATGGGCAGGAGGGTTGCAGGTCACAGGGTTGGGGTGAGAGCTGAGGGTGAGTTCAGGAGGAGGTTCTGTACATAGGTGGGCACTCTGGGTCCTCTGGAGAGAAACATTACCTTACCTAGGACCCACAGATGAGTAGATCTATATACATTTGGGTTTCACATTTAAATTTTGAGAGATCTGAAAAGTTTGGGGAGGGTACTGCGGCAAATAATGAGACTTCCTATTAGTACAAGGTATAGGGGCTTGGAAGGTCAATATTTGGAATGTGGCTATATATAATTGATTTTTATTTATTAGTTGCTGCAGGCTAGGTGGCAAATATACTTAGGTTTAATATCCCATAAACTTATGTACTTTTCTCATTCTAGAGTATGGATTCAGGCATTCTCAATACAGTCTTTAGTCACATAGGTGGTTGTCAATTTCCATATAGAAGGGGATCGGGGGTGACAATCTGTATGGGAGATAAGGCACCAGAGGACTTGTTTTGAAGTTGCATGAGCTTAGGCATACTCTATGCTTTTACTTGAATTGTATGCCATTAGAGTAAATTGAAATAGAAAATAAAATGATTTTACTTTCATTCTTAAATGATAGAATATTTAGGTGTAGAATACTAGGATGTTAATTGCTTTCCATCTTTACATTAAAGATATGATTCCAAAGTGTTCTGGAAAAGTCTGTATCACCCCAAATTCTCTTGCTTTGTGGTCAATCTGTCTCTTTTCTTGATTTAAGTTTAAGATGTTCTTTATCTCTGCAATTCTACAATTTCACCACAGTGTTTCTAAATGTGATTGATTTATTTTTGTCTATTCTTACTGGGATATTGTGTGATTTTAAATCGGAGGAATCATATCTTTTAAAAAACTTTGTAAAAAATTGAAGAGTACTAAATATAAATGAGGTAATTAACTGGAATTTCTAGAAGCGGATGTAGAATTTTTTTTCTGCATATGGTTGGCCAGTTCCCTCCACAAACAAATAATAACAGCTTACACTGATTGAGCAGTTATTCCCCAATTTAAAGAGTAGAGTACTGAGGCTGAGAGAGGTTCAAGGTCACAAGACTACAAGTGAGAGTGGCAGGATTTGAACCCAGGATAATAGGCTTTAACAGCTACTGTTCTTAACTACCTTGTTAGACTTCTTCTTGATATTAGTCTAAAGTTTTCAAACCTTTAGTCTGCTCATTTTTCTTTTTCACAGTTTATTTTTATTATATTTGGGGAGGTCTTTCAGAAGCTAATGAAAATTATTTGAACGGGACAAAAGCCTCCACTCATAACCAAGTTCTCCTGTCCTCTGGTTTGAATGCACTTTCCCAAGCACGCTTCTGCCCAACTCTTTCCCACAAACCCTATTCCTCTGCCTAAGGAACCTCTAGGGTGTGCAGGGTGGTGGGTAAGTATTTTTCATGGGGCTGTCTACATAAACAATTTGATTAAAATAAGGAATTGCAGAATTCATGAGCTCATGAGTAATGTGACGATTTATTAATGGCAATGTAGAAAAATGAGTGGAGAAGAGGTGCTTATGGATTTGTTTATTGTCCAATCAGTGTATGTGAAGACTCTTTGTAGTGTCTTGCATCATCTCGTTCTGTTTAGGCCCAGGAACCATCTCTTTGTGTTCTATATTGTCAAATGCACCTATTCTGGTTAATTTTATATCCCTCACCATGAGGAAAAAGTAGCAACTCTGTTATTACTCCCAATGCTGTGGCTGTTTGTACTGAAACATATAGATTTACTTGTCTCTATAATTCTCTGATACTCATTATTTAATGCTGATTACACCATTACTTACGATTCTACATGTGCGTAATGTCACCTGGGAATACTGACTTCCAATGACTCTCTCAAATGTTGGAATGATTCCTTGTTGATGAACATTAACACAAATACCATCCACAGTGTATGAGAATGATAATATTCTGGTCTTGTTATCATTTGAAATTTTATAACATAAATATAGAATGGCACATCTTCTGACCATGTCTTCTCTTGAATTTATAAAACATTCTTAGAATGTGATCTCTTTTAATATTGACCATACCCTGTCTGCAGGGAGGATAGGCAAGGGGCCTGTGGGTAGAGTGAAAGGAGTAGGCATGTCCTTTGTGCCAGGCATGTCTGTACGTTCTCCATCATGGCTTACAATTGACCCAGGGGAGCATGAATCACCACAATGATTGGATACAAGGGAGGATATCAATTGAAAGGGCCCATTTGTGTGGCAGAGCAAGAGTCTTGAAAGCCTTCTGAGGATATAGGTGAGACCACCCCTAGAGAACTGCTGGCCACATGGTCTGAAGTCTGTGAGGGCTTAGGAGGTTGCCCTGGGTGCCAGCAGTTGGGGAGCACACAGGATAAGTGACACCTGCTACTATCCAATGTTGTAGACCTGAGGCAGCACTGAGGATAGAACATGGAAGAATGAGAGTTGACGAATGAACCCGCACTCTTGGCAATGGACTTTTGGTAGTTCGGAGCCCCCAAATTATCCTGTGAGAATGTGGGTGTCACCCCCAAATAGGGGCTGGGTCTTTCCTGATACCACAGAGAAATACCGTACCAACTAATAAGAGTGATGCGCTTGCCTGGTTGCTGTCCTGGAATTGGAAGCACATAGGCACAAGTCTCAGACTCCTTTGGACATCTGGTCAACCTTATATTCAGGGTAGAAGTCAGGGAGCACTGAGAACAAAGACTGAGTTCTCTGTATCCTGGTCTCAGCTTGAGGATCTCTCTCAGATGGCATTGCTGGCCCCAGTCAGTTCCAGGTTTTGAGGAAAATTTAGAAAATTCCAAGGGAGGCGTGTAAAAGAGCAGAGCCCTATGAAGCCTGGGGCCCTTGCCTGCCCGGGACTAAACCATATACTGCACCTGCTCATCTCCTCATTAAGATGACCACATCTACATTTGCACTTATAGAGGTGAGTCCTAGGGCTCTGCACACTGAGCTCAGGAAGGGAAGGGAGACTGAAGTGAGCTCTGGTTTGATGGGTGAGGATGGACATGGATCTTCCAACTGAAGTCTCCTATTTGATATAATCACTTCTTTACCAGTTGATCTATTAAAGTAAGTATTGTCCTGAAGACAAACATTCATTTTGTTCTTGACCATATAGTCTGAACCAATTAATGAAAAAAGGATGTTTCTTCCATTTGTAGAAGTCTGTCCTAATCTTGCCCTCCATGGGTCTCCATTAGTGGGTGGAGCTTTTCATTCTCGCTCTACTTGGAAATCTTCCATAAAATATTTGTTCTTTGCTTACCTCAGAGAGGTCTCCTGCCTTCGATAAGCTCTTTCAACTCTAGAACTACCCTCTAGTGAGTGTAAATGTCTGTACATGTGATGTTTTGAGGCTGTTGTGGTTGTGATTTTTTATTTTTTGCCTATTATTCCTGTGACGTAAAGCATATTTTTTGTTGGATGTGTTTCATGTTATAGTAGGTGCTGGATTCCTGATTTAATAGTGGAGAAAAAAGATCTTAGTGACCTTACCAGACCAGGATCCCACAACAAAGATTCACACCTTGGGATCACACCTTAGAACCCAGACCCTGGGATCCACACCTGGCATACATACCCTGAGACACACCTTGGGATCCACACCTAGGATCCATACCCTGGGATCACACCCTGGGATCCACAGCCTGGAATCCATACCTTGGGATCACACCCTGGGATCCAAATCCTGGATCACATCCTGGGATCTACACCCTGGTAAGCCTGGCTTTCCTCTCATGCTTCTGAAACCTACAGGTCAGTGGTGCTACCACAGGTTCTCCAAACCCCCAGGAAACTAAGGTACATGTTTTGGGGGTTTTAATTTTATTTGAATATGAAAAGATAAAGTTAAGCATTTTAACTTGTAAATGGCTCTTAAAAAATTACAACATATACAGATATATTACACAGCAGAACGCAACAAGCACAGGAGTCCCTACCTAGAGCTGCCCACTGAGTCTGACTTTCCAGACCTCCCAAAGACAAGTTTCCCAAGACTGAGATTCCCGTTTAAAAAAATTATATAATGCAAAGTTCACCACTTTAATGTATATATATAATTCAGTTGTTTTTGGTATATGTTATGTAACCATCCCCACTATTTCCTTCTTTTTAAGGAGTTCTTTCATGGAAAAGTTTGGGAAGACTGAGAATTTGCAGTCTCAGTGACAGGAGATAGGTAAAATTTTTATATGAGATAGGGAGGTTTGGGTGTCATGGGAATGTGTTTCCAATTCCTATTCAAGTCCTTCCACTTAGGCAAGGACCCTTCTCTCGACTGGGGAGGCAGCAAGTTCTTTGAGCATTCATGCTGCACTGTGGATGGATTATCAGTAGAAGAAACAAGGATGGAGTCTTCTTACCAGAGAAATTACCAAATCACAAAGGACTAAACAGCTTAGAAACTGTTAAGACTCCTGAGAGAATAGAAGGGGCTGGACTTGCTTTTAATCAGGTTTCAATGCAGAGACGGGTGTCCTGTCAATTCCCTCATGCAGGGACACATTTGTCGTGGCATTAACAAAGTCAACACTCCCCGGGGAGCCAACCGAAGCCTGATCCAATGTGAGTTTGTGTCTTTCTGTAAAGATTTGCAATGGGATTCCAGGCGGTGTAGATAATGGCCTTCCTCTTACTGTAGATGCGGTGGTTATTCCGGGGGGCCAGACTGGGTGGTTATGTTATCACTTTTCATGCATATTCATGAGCAAGCTCAACAATGGCAAGTCCTCTTGTCATTCCTGGCCAGTAGCTCTGCTGAATGAGGACTTTGGAGAAGGAATGCAAGTCTCCGAACTTCCCTCTGATTTGTAATTTTCTCTTTGTGCAGACTCTCCTGAGATTCATTAGACAACCATCTCAAAGCCATATAGCAAAATCTTGTTAATCTAGGTCCTAGATTTCATAATTTGTACCCATTGCTAGTTCTGAGACTTTGGTATTAAGGAAAATGGCTCCTGCCCCCTTGAGAAATAGTAATTTACACAGCTGTGAATAACAATAGCTATTCTTTATAGACAATGTACTCTGTGCTAGGTGCTTTACACATATTCAATCCTCACAACAACCTTGCCCGATAGGTATTAGCTTACATTGCCAGTGCTGCTGAGGCTAACAGAGGTTAATAACTGGCCCGCCTACATACAACTCTCTAGGAAATACTGACTTCAAAATTTCCAGGACCCCTCCTCCCACTTTCCTATAAGCCATACTCTCATTTGGTTCTATTGAAACACCATGGGCTTTGAGTCAGACAGACCTGATTTGTATCGTAGCTCCACTAATCACTAGATGAGTGACTGGGCAGCTCATGTAACCTTCCTAAACCTCAGTTTCCTTAGCTGTAATTGTGATAATGATGTTTTGGGAGGTTGTTATGGGAATGAAATGAGCCGAAACATTTCAAAGTCCCCAGTGTGGTATCGGCACATTGCATAGCATAGCAGAATCTCAACAAATGAGACTTTCTCTTTCTTCTTTATTCATTTCTGTACCTGTCATGGCACCTCATACAAAATAGGTACTCAAGAAATATTTGTGGAAGTAAATGTAAAGGATTCTTCACAGCTTTGTTTCACAGGGACATTGTGAAGTTGATCCCTCTCCAAAAGCTCCCTGAAAGAACCAGAGAAGTTTTGAAGCATGTCAAAGCTACGCATGGTTAAAATCTTTTGGACAAAACAGGAAGACAAGAATAATACTAAAAACAACAAAAGTACTAAAATTCTGAAGTGAAATTCATTGTTGGAGTGCTGTTGTTCTTCAAGAAATAGCAATAGTTGAGGGTTGTCAAGTACTCTGAAGCATAAAGGACAATAAATGTGATAAGAACGGCTCTTGGGTTTGCTGGATTGTTTAACAATGATGGGACTGGTTGGAGACAGTCTTTTTTGTAAGCGTATCCTTGCTTAAGAGTAAATAAAAAATAAAATATAAGATTTTTAAATGTATAACGAGGTGTTGAAGGGAGCACATCCTCACTGTATTGTGCGGAGTGGTTCGCTGAGGTCCAGCTTGGAAGGGATTCAAGAGGGCAAGTGTGTGGCATGGGTACTGCCATTCCCCAGCCAGTTCCATGACAGACATTATTTATTGATGGTGGCATTCCCTCATGCCCAAGTTCTTCCAATCACAGCCTGATGGAATCAGTCTGAGTTGGCATTTCAAATCTAACCACTTGCTGTCCCTTGACTCCAAACAGGGACCTTCATGCCCATTTAGTTCCCAAGATTTAAAGACCCCTCCTCCCTCCCAGGAAGCTTCAGTCTAGTCTCCATGATGCCAAAGCTGCTAGCACCTCTCAGTATGCCATGGAGATTTTAGTTAAGTAGTTGTTAATATTTTTTACATTTTTAACAATGCACTTGCTCTAGAACTCAGATACAAGTCTAAGCACACTAGATTAGAGGACAATCAATATGATAATTATCACACTGCATCCAGAGTTATCCTTGAAGTAAACTTGTTCTTTATCACTTTTCTTCCCCTGAGATGAGATATCCTAGGACATTCTTCAGTCCTCATACCCCACAAGTTCACCAAACCCATGTGGCACAGTGGATATTTCTGTGAGAATTGTATTCACCTACAGTCTCTGATGAAAGCTTGGCCTAGGTTTCCATGTTTATTTTGATTAGGATGCATTGGCTTTAAGTAATAGTAAATCTCAATCGAAATTTGGTTAAGCAATAAAGAAGTTAATTATCATATATTACAAAAAGTTCAGAGATGGGATGTCTGCAGGTGAGGAGCATAAATTAGAACTCTGGCTCCGCTTTTCTAGACTTTTCTTGTTCTAGCCTCCTCCATGTGTTGGCTTCATCTTCAGGCTGGTAGCAATCCAGCTTTAGTATTCCAATCATCACATCTTATTATAGTGCTTAGATAGAAGAAGAAGAAGAAGAAGAAGAAGAAGAAGAAGAAGAAGAAGAAGAAGGAGGAGAAGGAGGAGGAGGAGAAGTGTATATGTGTATTTGGGAGAATAGGGCTGTCTATTTTGCTGTATTTTCATTAAGAGTGAAGACATCTTTCTTAGAATCCTTCAACAGACTTTTTTTTAATGAATCACTAGTCAAAACTGGGTCATATGTTCCTAAAACGATCACTAAGAAGGAGATTGAGTCACTATGATTGATTTATGCCAACAGAATATATCCCTTGAGCTGGGGATGGAACCACAGAAGGGAGGGATAGATATACTTCTTTAGCAAGAAAAAGTGATGGTAGTAGAATAGATGTAGAACAAGCAAGCCAATAGTTCCTGCTACACAGGGACAAAACTGACAGGATCAGAGGTGGACCCCTCAGGGAGGGTGACGACTTTTTATTGGCTAACGGTCAACCAGATTTTCTCTCTTGAAAAGAATTTAAACTAAGAGAAACATGGACTTTACTTAGATGGTAGTAGACACTTAACTAAAAATTTATGCAGAATTGGGTCTGGGAAGAAAAACGGTTTTTAGTTGATGAGTAAGCAGACATTAAGGAGAGCCAGAATCATGGAGTGGGTTTCCTTCTCTTTGCATACAAAAAGACTTGACTAGGATGTTCATATATGTTTGTACTTCAGGGTAAGTACAGTGTAGGTTTAAGCTGGGCCTTCTGCATACCAAGTTTGTGTATCTTCGTAGTTCTCAAACTAATAAAGAAATTCCAGATGGATGAAGAGCGCCAAAGCTAAGATGATGCTTGCTCTTCAAGGCCTGCTTGTTCTTGACTGTCTGGATAAAATCCTCAGTGGTATTTGCCTGGGATTCCCCACTTAATAGGGTCAACAAGATCTCTAGTTCCTCATACTCTATTCTTCTACTGAGAGAATGCCAGGTAGCTCACACAGTCTTCTGAGCATAATGACAGCTGGAATTGACAGTATCTTTTGTGTTGGTGCCTTAAAAGCTTCGATCGTTTTTGCTGTTATTACTCTTCATCTTGCCCTTACTTTGAAATAATAGTTTAGCTTTGTGGAAATTCTAGTTTGACAGTTGTTTTCCCTCTGAACTTTGAAGATATGATTACAAAGTCTTCTGGCATTTGTTGGTGCTGATGTCAGTTTCATTACTATGGGTTTGTAATAAATAGTTTCATTCTTTGTTTACTTTAAGATGTTCTTTTCATTGCGGATATTTTGCATTTTCATGACAATGTAGCTAAGTAAAGCTTAATTTTGCTTAGGAGACAACGTGTTTCCAACACTAGAACAAATAAATGTCTTTCTTTAATTCTAGAGGTATTTCCTCTCCCCCATTTTGACTGTCCTTCTTTCTTAAAATCAAATTAAGTCCACGTTAAAGTTCCCCATCCTTTGTATCATATACCTAAAATATTTTTCAGGCATTATATCTCTTTCTCTTTTTGTATTAGGCCATTTTTCTTACTCACTCTTTTAAGTCACCATTGCTGTGTTTAGTCCACTATTTAATTTAACTATGATTCTTATACTAATGAATTTCCAGACTTTTATTTGGTTAGTTTTTAATACCACCCATTTTTTCTTCACCAATTCTTTTTTGGGGGAACATTTAAAGTATATTTATTTTGTAGTCTCATATTTTTCTGTTAGCTGCAGACTCTGAGATGTGATTTTTCCTGGTTGTTGCATCTTATGACTTTCTCATAATGATTTGTTTCCTCACATGTTTCATAATTTTTGACAGTGAGCTTATTTTTAGTGAGAGAAGTTTTCATATGGGAATCTTGTGTATAACCTGGAATGTAGATGCATCCATGTGGAGTATCTGCTCTGAGCCCTATAGTTTCTCTTATTTCAGACTCTTGTTTTTTGTTTCTCCCCACATGTTAGTGGTTGGGAACCTCTGCTCTTGTCCTTGCTGCCTCGCAACTTTCTCTAACACTTTTTATGGTCTCAACAACTGTCAGCTGCTGGCACTGGTTCTGCACCTGACAGTGTTACAGCCAGCATCTCTGATTCTCTTGGCCTTTCCAACTTGGTTCCCAGATGCTTGCTGCAGCCCCTATCGCTCACTGCTTCTACATTCTAGACAAGAAGAGGGAGGAAGGGGAAAGGGCAGGGCTCCGACTTCCGTTCACATCTCATTGGCTGGAATTTTCCTGTGGCTTCTGTTAGGACTGGAAAAGTGGCCATTTGAGCTTTTCGAGTCTCTACAGTAGAAGAAGGTGAGAGCAAAGAGGGTTGGGAGTGGCTATGAGGTAAGAAAATTTGTACTAGGTTTTTCAAAAAAAGTTTATTGTTATTGCAAACATAACAATTACATACCCATTATAGAAAATTTAGAAAAACAGCATAGAAAAAAATAAACTTACCCATTTCATCACTTTAAGCAAGAACTATTGACAGTTTGATGCATTTCCTTCTAGATTCTTGCCTGTTTTCCTCATGATTCAGATCATATTGTATTTACAAGGATGGATTTGACCTTTTCTTGTAACATGAAAAGATGAGAAATTCTCCATCTCTTATGACAATTTCTTAAACACTTTTTGTCTGCATTATATTTCATTATGCTGCTGCACCATCGTGTAGCTTCTCTCCTGCTGTTAGAATAAAGTTTTTTTCTCCCTCTTTCCAGTTGTACAGAATTAAAAACAACTCTGTGCTAAACTTCTTTGTGCCCAGAGCCTTTTCCTTCTTTGTTCTATTTATTTAATTTTTTTTTTTTGGTGGGGAAGAGGAGGAGGTAAAAAAAGGTTCGGTTTCTGCTTCGAAGAGCTTTCCCAAAGAGTGGTGATTCGTTTACATTACACATCATTGTGGGTGAGCACTGTCTTCTTGTCTTTCATGACAGCTTGAATTCAAGGGAATGTATGGAATATGTGTTTTTCTGAAATCCAGTGTATTCATTTAGACCTACGTGAGTTGTTCTTTGTGTTCTTGTTCTCATATGAAAGATAGTGGCGTTTTGACTTCAACAACAAATGAAAAATCACAAAAGTAACTTGTGTTTGATTTAGGTCTAGGCTAATTACTTAGGAACTATTCAGCAATAACGGTCTCAGATATTTAAATACTCTGTGAAACTGCAATTAATCAAGGGGCTGCTTATTTTAAGAATTATGAAACCGACAAGGGCTTGAGGAAAGAATTTTAAGTCTGGATGCCAAGTTCAAAGCAAAATATTAATAATCTCCTCCTCGTAGTTGCAATAATATAATAAAATAGAGGGAGAAGATAATAAGAATTATGAGTAAAGTTAAACAAAAAGGGCACATAGTACTGGGAAATTTTATTTGTTCATTTATTTATTTATAAAATTTATTTTTCAATTATAGTTGACACATAATATCATATTAGTTTCTGGTGTACAACACAGTGATTAAACATTTATTTCACTATGGAGTGATCACCCTGCTAAATCTAGTACTCACCGACACCATAGTTATTATAGTATTTTTTTATTTTTCAATTACAGATGACATTCAATATTATATTAGTTTCAGTTGTACGGCATAGTGGTTAGACATTTATGTGACTTATGAGGAGATCCCTCAGCTAAGTCTAGTACCCACTTGACACCATTCATATTTATTACAATATTATTGACTATATTCCCTATGCTGTACTTTGCATCCCCATGACTATTTTTATAACTAGCAATTTTACTTAATCTCTTTCAATATCACCATGCACCTATCACAATGGCTATCATTGATAAATCAACAAACAACAAGTGCTGGTGAGGATGTGTAGAAAAGAAAACCGTTATGTACTGTCGGGATTGTAAATTCGTGCAGCCACTATAGAAAACAGTATGGAAGTTCTTCAAAAAATTAAAAATAGAACTACCATATGATTCCTCAATTCTACTTCTGGGTATTTATCCAAAGAAATTCAAAGCACTTATTTTAAAAGATATATGCACTCATATGTTTATTGCAGCATTATTTACAATAGCCAAGATATGGATGTAACCTAAATGTCCATTGATAGATGGATAAAGAGGATGTGGTACGTATATGCAATGGAATATTACTCAGCCATAAAAAAAAAAAGAATGAAATCTTACTATTTGCAACAATATGGATGGACCTAGAGGGTATAATACTAAGTGAAATATGTCAGAGAAGGAAAATTTTTTTCTATTAAATTTGCCCCTTATTTAAATTCAATAAAATTCTTGTAAAGAAAATAACTTGAGGCAGGAAACTAGTTACATTGTACAGTTCGGAACTTCTTGAGAGCAAAAGAATATATACTGATCAGCTTCTCTGGTTTTAACTTAATTATTTATCTTAAAACATATTATTTTGTAACTCAAACATTTATATTATGCCTTGAAAAGTCAAAGCAGATAACAAAATCATGAAGAAAACCAGAAACTTCATCAATACACATAGACAGACGTTTGCTGGTAGTTTTTGGAATCTAAATCCCTTTTTCCACCCATTGAGCAGACTCTCTTTTTGTAGGCACAGCCCTGGCAGTAATGAGAACCTGGCTGGTGTACAGAGCTTTTAAATATTCTGCAAGTAGAGAACTTATTCTTTCCCTAGAGATCAATTTTTTCTATTTACAAGTCAAATCTTTATATTTACTTAGATTTTGCCCACTACTTTCTGTGGAATTTCTTGCACATGGGAAGATGTGTACCTGGAGTGATGACAATATCAAGTTTCTTTACACAATCTCTGCACACCATTCTTCTGCCAACAGTTCCCGTAGCTGCGGAACCACAGTTCGGTTTTAGAATCAGGAGGTTTTCTTTGGGCAGATTCCCAGGAATGGGACTAGTGAGTCACAGAAAATGAACTAATAGTGTCTTGGAGTATGTTGCCAAAGAGGCCGCTGGAGTCATTCGGATGCCAGCTCGTTGAGTTCTCTCTGCTCCATTGGCTGTGTCTCTTTGCAGACCGCTGGTACTAATCTGTTTGCAGAAAAGCTACTGGTGGGAGGGTTCGGCGAGGCCTCAGGAGAAGACACACACACTCACTCTTGACTTTCAAAACATCTCCACCCACATTCTGGCCACCCTACTCCCTTCGACATGTTTGTTTGTGGTGGAACATTTTTGTTTCCATCACTCGTAATTAGGACTTAACTCCTAAGACTTGGGCAAACACTCCCAGTAGCCTTAAGGGGCTGACTGACTGGGTGGCCTGTGTTCTATTATGGTATTTTATTCACCCTCCACCCTGGCTCCATCCCCCTTATGGAGCCATTGCCATGACAACCATCTTCTTTGGAGCAATAAGAATGGGTGGGGCAAAGTTCCACATGCTTAATGTGTTTGATGTTTTACCTTTCAAAAAATTCTTTGGGGAAATTCAAGTTGGCTTGTTGAACAAAATAAATAAGCTTTTTATTGTCAACAAGGGCTAAGGGCGGCAGCTTTGATAACAAGGAAAGCCTGGATGGGTCAACAACCTGAGACCAGAGTGAGCAGGTCACATCCAGCTCCACTTAAGACAAGAAAGGAATGGGAAAACTCTCAATGGCAGTGGAAACTGACTCAGATTCAAGACAGTGTTGGGGAGCTCCAACCAAAAATTAGTACTGAGATGAACTAAGCCTCAGCCCAAACCCAACCTCAGTGAACTTTGGGTGGCTTTTGGTTGCCGCCACTGGAAGAATCAGGGATTTCATCTGCAGATAGTGCACTTGGGGACCCTGGACCTTTTTCTGCACTTCTGTCTGGCATCACATCATAGTTTTCTTTAGTCTGGAAGCCCTTAAAAGTGAGCATACATGGCACAGCACACTGAGAGTTTTGTAGAGGCTGCATGTGTCAAGTCAGAGGGACCAGTTAGCCCGATATCTTTCCTCATCCCCAGTTTACAATAGATTTGCTCTCATTTGACTTTTTTTTTTTTAAACTTTAGAATTAAGATTGAAATTTTACAGTACTATGTTGTTTTAAGTTTATACTTCTTGGCTTCATAGGCAAATACTCTTGTTTAAAGTAGATTTACTCCTTTCTTCCCTCCCTCTCTTCTTCCCTCCCTCTTTCCTTCCTATGTAAGTATGTATGCATGTATGTATTTTGCATGTTTAATGAGATTCACTCTGGCATGGTGGAAAGAGGATGAGGTGTGGAACCAGATACCCTGGTTGGAATTCATGCTTTTCTATTAGCCTTAGCGTAGGGTGACCAGATGTCCTAGGTTGCTGGTGGCTGAGGGGTTACCTAAAATGCAGGACTTTCAGTGCTAAACCCGGGGCAGTCCTAGACAAACCAAGACAGTTTATTTGAGCGAGATCACCTTAATTGTGCAAGAGACTTAACCTATCCGAGCCTTGGTTTCTTCATCTGTGAAACACCTGTCTAATAAGTGATTATAAGAATTAATAATACCTGTCTAATAGGTGATTATGAGGATTGGAGCTAGTGTACCACTGAAGCTATGTCTGAGATTTACGAGATCTCAGGAGATGATAATGATAGTACTATTAACATTAATAATTATCTGTATTTTTTTTAAGGCTCAGAGTGATTTTTCACCATCATTTATTTCTGCCACCAATGCTTTTCTCTTAATTTCTAAGATTTGTTCACGAATGAGGTGTTTACTTTGTTTTCTTCATTTTTATTATTAAGGCTAGTTTTCTAAAACTTTACTTTGCTCAGTTTTAAAAAAACTACTGAATTATGCCTCATTCCTAACATCTCTGAGTAGACTCTAAGGGGAACACATAGACTGAGATTGAGATGATCTTTTAGAAATCCTGAGAAACTCATTGAGGACCCTAAAGTCTTTCTCTTTGGATTCAAGACACACAGCTCCTACTAAGCCTTTTCTTTACCACGTACAGGTCTGATGTGTTTTAGGTATTAAATGGATACCGCTAGGTCCATTGGGAGCTGAGGTTCTGCTCTGAATCTTTCCCTACACAGGGGGAGTGAAGGCCTGGGCCACCTGCCAACACAGCAAGCCCATCCTTACTCTTTT
>NW_011889001.1:2671663-2697618 GCF_000151845.1 Pteropus vampyrus | reverse complement strand
TTTTTTTTTTTAAACTTTAGAATTAAGATTGAAATTTTACAGTACTATGTTGTTTTAAGTTTATACTTCTTGGCTTCATAGGCAAATACTCTTGTTTAAAGTAGATTTACTCCTTTCTTCCCTCCCTCTCTTCTTCCCTCCCTCTTTCCTTCCTATGTAAGTATGTATGCATGTATGTATTTTGCATGTTTAATGAGATTCACTCTGGCATGGTGGAAAGAGGATGAGGTGTGGAACCAGATACCCTGGTTGGAATTCATGCTTTTCTATTAGCCTTAGCGTAGGGTGACCAGATGTCCTAGGTTGCTGGTGGCTGAGGGGTTACCTAAAATGCAGGACTTTCAGTGCTAAACCCAGGGCAGTCCTAGACAAACCAAGACAGTTTATTTGAGCGAGATCACCTTAATTGTGCAAGAGACTTAACCTATCCGAGCCTTGGTTTCTTCATCTGTGAAACACCTGTCTAATAAGTGATTATAAGAATTAATAATACCTGTCTAATAGGTGATTATGAGGATTGGAGCTAGTGTACCACTGAAGCTATGTCTGAGATTTACGAGATCTCAGGAGATGATAATGATAGTACTATTAACATTAATAATTATCTGTATTTTTTTTAAGGCTCAGAGTGATTTTTCACCATCATTTATTTCTGCCACCAATGCTTTTCTCTTAATTTCTAAGATTTGTTCACGAATGAGGTGTTTACTTTGTTTTCTTCATTTTTATTATTAAGGCTAGTTTTCTAAAACTTTACTTCGCTCAGTTTTAAAAAAACTACTGAATTATGCCTCATTCCTAACATCTCTGAGTAGACTCTAAGGGGAACACATAGACTGAGATTGAGATGATCTTTTAGAAATCCTGAGAAACTCATTGAGGACCCTAAAGTCTTTCTCTTTGGATTCAAGACACACAGCTCCTACTAAGCCTTTTCTTTACCACGTACAGGTCTGATGTGTTTTAGGTATTAAATGGATACCGCTAGGTCCATTGGGAGCTGAGGTTCTGCTCTGAATCTTTCCCTACACAGGGGGAGTGAAGGCCTGGGCCACCTGCCAACACAGCAAGCCCATCCTTACTCTTTTGAGTTGGCCCTTCCGTCCAGAAAAAGAAACTGGAAACTGAGGAGGGTAATGGGTTGAGGATAAGGAGATGAAGTCTGGGTAACCTTGGAGAGGAAGTAAGAGTTAAACCTGAGTGTGTCCTCCAATCCTTGTCCTGGCTCCCCTGTCAGGCCTGAGCAGGGTCCTGAGCATGTCCTGACTCTGCTCTGGTCCTTGTCCACAACAGGGTGTGGGCCTCTGTTCTCTCATATTCAGAGGTAGTCACCTCTGAGTAGAGGTGATGAAATGGAGAAATGAATGCCAAAGTTTCTCCAAAGGGAAAGAAAAACTAAAACAACACAGAATGAGGTCGGTTTTAGGCTCAAGACTATTTTATTTTACTGGTCCAGGATAAACAGAATGCTCTGCTCAGCTAGGACTTAACAGCTTCCTCCTTTCAAGCTGCCTGAGATGGTCAGGTTACCAGGTAACAGGCTGCACCTGCCTTTGTGGACTTTCTGTCTGGATGGTATTATTTTTTAATTGTGGTAAAAAAAAAACATAAGATAAAAGTTACCATATTAATCGTTTTAAGTGTACAGTGACGTAGTATTAAGTATATTCACATTGTGCCATGTCTGGTTGTTACTTTCTATTTTTTGGTTCTCCATTAGTTTTTAGTTTTATTTTTTTCTCTGGGTATAAAATGAAGAAATTCTCATTAAAGAAAATTTGGAAAGTATTGAAAAGTATAAATAAACAAAAAACATCATTATATCCCCAATCAGAAGAAACCACTTTAAAAATATTTTGAAATGTTTCCTTCCAGGGCATTTTTCAATGTGCTATTTAAAAGAATTAATATTTTTAAAAAATCTTACTAATTTAATGGCTGTAAGTCTTCCCCTAGTTAGATTTCAGGTTGATCCAGTTTTACTATTTTAAATAATTGATATGTATCTTTGGGCATAAATATTTATGATTATTTCCTTAGGGGAAATAATTGGATTAAAGTACAAATATTTTTAGCCTTTTTTAATATCAGATATAACATTATCTTTAAATTCCCTACCCACCCCCACCCCCAAATCTAGTTAAAAGATAGGACAAAATATGATGTTTTCTCTGTAAGGAACTTGTATGTTCCTTGTTGACAAGCAGGATCCATCTCTTCCTGGAAAGTTCTCTAAGAAAGAAATCTTTAATTTCTTTTAGCAACCCCCTGTAGCAGGAGTGGCTAAGAGATTTCATCTTAGTTGGTTATTAGGTAGCAGCTAACTTTAATACCAAGTATTGTGGTGGTATATATACCAAAACCATCACTGTTAGATTCTTTTCTTTGGTATCGAAATTAAATTATTTTACTCCAGAATGGCATTTGAATACATTTGAAGCATTTTAGTGATATTTTGTCTCTATTATATTGCTTCCTTTACTTCATATTAAACTAAAAAGAATTCTGTTTATACTCAATTCCTAATACCTCTTACCACTCATTTCACATTGATTTGGACTATTTTGAAGTGAATAATTTCTTTCTAATTGTGGAATGAGATCAGCCTGGCTTCAGCTGAAGGATTAGAATAGTTCAAAAGTAGTTCTGAAGCATCTACAAATGCTTAAGAATTGAAAAATCAAAGAAATTATGGTCCCTGCTGAGGACCCAGAAATATAAGTGGGTGATTGAGTGTGGGTGAGTATCTGCGAGTATGCGTTTGTATGTGTGTGTCCCTGACAAGTGTCTGGGAGCTTCTGGCCACTCAGACTGGTCATAGGTTGGAGGTGAGTGGGGTGAGGTCAGAATTTTTGGAGGATCAGAGGTTAAGTATAAAGCACTAAACACAGGACTGATGATCACAAGGACTCAATAAAAAAACAAACTAATGAAAACATGTTAGTGAATTATTGTAACCAATTCCACAGGGTCATATAACTGGTTGGTAGTGGAGTTGGGACCAAAGCTCGGGTTTCTGATTCCAAGGGCAGGGCTCTCTCCAGTGGAATACATCAACTCCGAGATACCTCGCACTTTGGCAAAAATTGTGGCCAATGCCGTGGTTGACCCTGTGTAATGTTCTGTGAGGGTAGGACCAGGCTGAATATTACCCAAGAAAACAGTAAAAATATTGAGCATCCCACAGAGACATTGATTAAATCTTTTTATTTTGGACTTCAAGGAAGATTACAGTGAAATAGTCAGTAGCCAGCTCCTCAGGATTCCTCAGAGAATTTTATGGATAATGGTTGTTAGTTATATGTGGAGCATGTATGTTATTACTTGATTCCTCCATTTCTGTCTCTGCACAGGAGTCTTCAAAATGCCCCTAATCTTAGGAAATCAAAATTTGAATAGCTCAGAATTATTTACCAGTTTTGTAATCCCACTTGGTTAAAATCGAATGTCAAGTGTTTTCTGTTTGTTTGTTTTGTTTTGTTTTTTAGGTTTTAATTATCAGTTTTCTGTGAGAACCAGAGTAATCTCTTAGGTCTTCCCTCTCTGAACTATAAAGAGTGTTGTTGTTTGGTAACCGGTCAGAGAGGTCCAGAGGTTGTGCCTGTGAAGATTTTCTTGAAGTTTAGGTTCAATCAAAGTGTAAAAATGAGTTTACCTGATTTCTAAGGACTCAGGTCCTTAGAACAGTCTTTGTGTCATACAACAAATCTCCACTTTTTGATTGTGGGATCTAGGCTTCGCCAAGCTAAATACCACTGCTCTGGTTATAGGAAGCAGTTTAGGGATGGATACATGACTCAATCCAGTGAATTTTATCAGGATTTTTTTTCTCCTACAGATATCAGGTCAGAGAGACCTCCTTTAGGCAAGCTTCCCTAGCTAAAAGATGGAATATGTATAGAAATATGAGCAACCATCACTGCTGTCCTGTGGGAACAACCTGCCTGAAAAGCAAACCAACGGGGAGGAAAGTAGAACTGAAACATGGGCAGAAAAAGGTAGTAATCATATCTCTCAATCCATCTATGCCAAAGCCAATCCTGGCCTCAGATATCATAGTCACGTAAGCTAATGTCCTGTTTGTCTTAAAGTTGTACAAGTTGGGTGTTTGTTACTTAAGTAGGTCTTTTACTTGAATTTTTCCATCATCCTTATCATCCCCATTCTATAGGTAAGGAAACTGAGACAGAAAGATTAAGTGCTTTGCTCAAGTTGACACAGCTGGAAAGCAGTGTAGCCTGGATTTGAGATTGGGCTGTTCTGACTCTATAGCTCATGTTTTTTCTACAGCCTGATGTGGCCTCAGTGAGTACAGATAATTGAGTTGGTGAACCCAGCACTTGACATCATCAAGAGGATGGGCACTGGCTCTCCTATTTTACTAGCTCATGGGCAGGCCGATGATATTAAACACTTCAGTGCTAGTGTACCCAGAGTCAGACAGGCTTAACTTGGTCCTTGGATCCCATGCTGCATGCCTGGCTGCTCTAGGAATCTCTTTTTATTCAGGCTTCCCAACTTACAGAAACCACTACCTGGGCTAGATCAGACCAAGTTGGCCTCTGGGCAGCCAGGCTGCTGCTGAGCAGACATAGATTCTGCCAGCAGAAACACTCCTCAAAGCTGAGGAAGATGTACTCAGCTTTGAGGTGCTGAGACTCTCACCTCCTCTTCCTAAAGTTTAGGAAAAAAGAGCAGAAGCTGTTCAAATGTGAGATAATAGTGTTTTTAATATATAAGTAACAAAACATGCAGGTCAATATTCCATGCATATACAATAAAAGAGAGCAACAACAACAAAAAGTTACAAAGCACAATCTAACTACATGGAGGCTTTCGAACAATTAAGTGTAGGATAGAGAATGTGTTAATTAAAAAGCCAACTGAGCCACACCTCAGTGCCTGAGACCTGACTAGAGACTTTCTGGTGAATGGAGGGAGAGTTCTTTGTACCCCACAGCCTTCAATTCAAATCCCGAGAACTCTTAACAACCTCCATGCCCTAGATTGCTCAGCTTCCTCTCCCCTACCCCTGTTTTGTTTTCTTGAATTGTCTGTTTATCCTTTATCCCATCTCGGATAATGAGTTCCATGATTACTCTTTTGATTTAGCCTAAAATCATTGCCGTTTCAGTGAGAAAGGTCTCTAAGTTTACTTGGCTCTTGGCTAACTTACTTTTTTTCTGTTTAATGGGCCATGATCTGGTCTTTCCCCAGACATAAACTCTTTAGCTTAAAGACCCGTATGAGTATTTACCCAACTCTTGGAGGCCGCTTTCATATACACTATTGGTGTGAGGACATTTTTTCCTCCAATGATAACCTGGTGATCAGATTCCCCCCATGCCAATGCTGCTCCCTGAATAGACAGTTTAGAGACACTTCCCTTACCTCAGTTTTCCCAGGGGTCTATTCTGGCTCTGGTGTTGAAATGGAATTCTGGTGGCCTGGAAGGAATTTAGGCTCTCTGCAACAGTGGTGTAAACCATAGGGAAGGTGATTAACTGCAAAGAGCTTTCTGTTCTTAAATATTTAATGGTCCATCCACTCTAGGTGAATTTATTGAAGGGAGCAGCTCTCAGAGTCACAAAGATGGCCACACTGCCAAGTAAGTCTACTATCAACTGACAGTGGCCTGTAGCCATGCAAGTGTGGACATGTGGCACTTGGAAACACAACATTAAATTCAGGCTTATCACTCTTTTTTTTTTTTTGGAAAGAACTAGTTTCAACTCACTTCCTAGGACCTGTTTTTTTCCATTATTTGGTTTTTACATTGGTTACACTTACTCTATCATTATAATCAGAGTCCTGGAGACCTTAAAGGGAATTAGGATCAGTGAGCATTTCATGAAATTAGGACTTAAGTGTAATTTTTACAAAGTACAATATAGACAACATCAAAGCAATTATTTTTCATTTCTTCCATCCATGTGTAGGAGTGAGGCTAATTCACAGACACAGTGTATCATTTTACTAATACATTATTTGTTCTAACTATATCTAGTATGCCAAATATATTTAGATTACAAAAGGAAAAAAAAAAAATCTTCTCATTCCTCTAGGGACACTTTCTGGCCTGTGACAGAGAGGACCTGCAGTGGAGAGCTCAGGAAACTCCTGGAAGAGCCTTGCTGGAATTAGCAGATGCCAAAAGAAATGGAAAGGCTTGGTTTCCTCAAGCTGAAATCACCTGGGTCCAGGTAATGTTTAAGGTCAAAGTGTAAGAAAACTCAGATAATGTGCTGGAGACATTATAAATATCTTTCCTTTCTCATTCCTTCAATCAGTGTTTATTAAAAGCCAAATTGGGAGTGGGGAGGCAAAAATCAAATAGAAGGAAATGATGTCTTTTGATTGACTCCCTCTTTTTTCCTTTCAGAACTGTCCTGGAGGGTGACTTGAGGAATAAATCCTCAATGGGCTTTTGGCTAGAAGGAAGAAGAAAGAGTCTGTCTAAATCATCTAAGTGTCTGATAGGAATTCAAACCACATTCTATCATTAGATTAGGAAGTTTATATTTAAAAGAAAAGAAATAGAGGATTGGAAAATGTGAGTTATAGCCTCTAATTCATATCTGATAACTCAACTGTTCTGTGACAGAACATTTAGAGACAGAGACATGTGGCCAAGACCATCTGGCCTTACCACAGGTGAAATCAAGGCTTTCCTAACTTCCAACTGTGAGTCAAAAGCAATTAGGAATTAAGATAAAATATCCTCGTTTGGGGGATGAGCTCTCGTTGGGGGGTTTCTTCTGCCCATGCTGGGATGTCTTAGAGTGCTACACATAGTCGTACTTGGAAGGATGAGACTGTGCCTCATCCTCTGTGTGGGCACCCCCATCATATATCTTCTTGTTTTTGGTGCTGGACTCAAAACCAGTGTTTGCCTTGAAGCCTCCAGGCTTGTAGGAGACATTGTGGCCCGAGGCATGATAAGACACAGCTTTGTAGCTGAAAGAAAAAGAAACGTTCCATGACCATAGATGTATTTGGTAGGAGGACAAAACACCTCATTTACCCTGGAATGTCTTAGTTTTAGTGCTGAAAGGCCAGTGTTCTAGGAAACCCTTAGTTTTGGGCAAACTGAGACAGTGACCAGTTAGGCTTTGGGACACTGGCTTTCTGCCTCTGCAGTAGAGCAAAATTTCTTGCTTTGAGCTGAAACAGAAACAATGTCCAGGGGAACATGGTTATGCCGAAGAATCATAAAATTTGTGAACTGGAAGATACCAATGTGCTGCCCATCGCCTCTAATCTGCTCAGTTTATAGGTGAGGTGACAGAGGTCCAGGAGGGTAAATGATTTGCTAGCAGTCACAGGGCTAGTTAACAGTAGAACCAGACTGGGATTCAGGTCTTCCAACTCTGGGTCCATTTATGGAATTACAGTAGGGGTTCTCAGAAGCAATACTGTTGATATTTGGAACGAATGCTTCTTTGTCGTGGGGGCCTGCCTGTACATTGTAGATGTTCAGTAACATCCTTGGCCTCTACTCTCTAGATGCCAGTATTACCTGTCCTCCCACAGCAAAGTTGTAGCAATCAAAGTGTCTTCAGATGTTGCCAAATATCCCCTGGGGGAAAAATTGCTCCTCACTGAGAGCCATTGAGTTACAGAATACTGGAGCCAGAGGGAACCCACATGGATGATTTTTTTTTTCCCCTTCAAATAAGATCACACCTAAATCTGCTCAGGTGGAAATATTCCTGTTCTGTTCTTTAGGTTCTTTTCATAAAAGAGAAAGTTCGTGATCCTTTAGTCAACAATATTATTCCATATACCTAGATTGATCATTCTGGCTGCAAATTATATGTTATAATGGATTTGGATCGAATGTCTGATTGCACTGGAATGGGGAGACTCACTTGGTTTCCTCGGGCACCAGGCCCCGGCAGGCGATGCACATCATCACACCCCCAATTAGCGTGAGGCCTCCAGCAACCCAGCCCACGAACAGAGCCGAACCAAAGGTGTACCTGAGTGGGGAGAGGATGGCTATGAATGTGGTTGACCAAACTCTCCAGGCTCCACCCATTGCACCTGGACATGCCTGGCTTCTCTGTCCTCCCATCGGATTCTACCCCTTTCCTTGCTCATGCCCCCTGAACACATACTCCTTTGGGTCACAGCCAACTGAATGAGGTGCCTTGGAGAATAGCGCAGGGACTTAAGCTGGTCAGCAGAACAGCATGGGGATTCTTGGGACTCTAGGACCACTGAGGCATAAAATTAATTATAAATCCCTAATCTCAGAGAAACATCTCAGGAAATTTCTCTCCGCTCCCTATTGTCAAAGGAGAATGTCTTGAGGTTTTGGCCAGAGAAGTTTGAGAGCTATGGAATCAGTCTCAAGTTATTATTTCTAAAGAAATTTTGGTTCCTTGAGTTCTTGCTGTGGGCCAAGAAGCATTCTCACCTACCTCAAGTAACCCTAGGAACCATCCATGCAGGTGGATTACTGCCTTCAGAAAGAACGAAGCTGAAGTGATCCTTTTACAGATGAGGAAATTGAAGCTACGAGAGGTTAATTAACTTTTCCAAAGATCCAGGAAGGACATGGCATTGCCAGGATTCAAATGCAGATCACTCTGCCTCCACAGCCCTCGCTGTTAATCATTAAACTATACTATCCTCTGTGCATGAGGAACGAGGTTCCCTTCCTCAGCTTAGACATTCTTGGTCAAGATTAGAAAACTATATAAATACTTACTGGGGACAGGTAAGAAACTTCAATGAGTAAAGTGGGCTGGTTATAAGGAAATATTTTATTTTCTTAACTACTATATGGGGGAGGGAAATATAAACATGATAATAAATGGCCTCACAGTTGAGCCATTTGAGAATGGTGAGGACTGTGGCAAATTGGAGAGTGTGAGCCTTAGCTGACTGAGAAGCAGCTGTCATATGAGAATGATGGCCCCATGCTGCCAGATCTGATTTCTTTTTTTTACAGTAAGATGGAAAAACAGATGTGTGTGTGTGTGTGTGTGTGTGTGTGTGTGTGTGTCCATGTATGTTAGGAAATCTCCGTGTAGTAGGGACTGTTGGTGTTCTGCCCAGGTCCCTTCTGTCCCTTGACATTTTTCTCTCCCCCAGCTCCGGTCCCTGTGACTCTCCCTGGAGTTATAGCTTTGCTTCAGCCACTGGAATCACTTTGCCCCCATGCACAGAAGCTGACTGGTGCTGAAGTATGAAAATTCAGATCTGTTTTTCCAAATCTGTTTCTGAGTAACTCAACCTATGTCATTTCTAATTTTTAAAAGTTGGTGATTAATTCAGGTTATAAAATGAAATGTTTAGGCTAATACAAAACACCTTGGAAGCTGTGGACAGGACGAGGGCAGACAATTTGTAGCTCTGGTTCAGGGCTTAGGCTCTGCCAGTGTTACACTCAACATGGCAGTGGCACAGTTGGGGAGCAGGGGGAGGGAATACTGGGACTCCATGAGGCACCAGAAGCAAAGCCCCATTAACTGACTTCCAAGATCTTTCTTGGAAGCTACGTTGTCTCACGTAACTTCTAGGTAGAGAAGATGAGAAGACAGAAAGAAAAACTGCTGCCCTTCCATGGAGGACAAAATTCCAAGGAGGTCTTTCTAAATTTTCTGGTCTCAATCTTAGGACTAAAATTGCCTTCCCAAGGCACGGAAGCAGGTTCTAGGGAGATGGTGTGAAAGAGCGATGGCACGCATTAGTGCGAGGTGCCAGGTGGGTGGTAGGTGGCTCCTCTGGACAGGGGCGGTGACACTAGGCACCTAGAAACTCTGGACCAGGTGGGCTCTTCTGAGTAGGGTGAGCAATCGTCCAGATTTGCCCATGACAGAGGAGCTTTTCAGGACACGAGAGTTTCTGTGCTGAAAGTGGGCAAATTCCGGGCAAACCGGGATCAGTTGGTCAGCTTACTTCTAAGTTGTTCTTATAACCAAGAGATCATGGGAGTACCATGGAGGAGGATGAAGACAGCTATGGGGATCATTTCCTTCCTTTTCTTGAAACAAAGCAGGGGCATGGATGGGGATTAGAGTTTCAGGGAACCAGAGAGAAAATGGGTTTGTCGCGTCGTTTATACCCTGTCTGTATCCCATGATAGCAAGGCTGGAGAAATACCAAGTGTATTTACTTAGGTATAATGTTCATATCACTCTTCCAGAACAAGATCTTTCTCCTTTAGGAATATGCTGCTGCTTCTTGCTGTGAGAAACTTCCCTTTGAATTGGCTAAATGAATACACGTGTTGGAATTGTTTTTCCATCTTTTAGAAATTCTACCCTCTTTCAGACACTAAATTATAGTGGGGTTTCATCTTCATAACCTCTGTGAGAATCGGGACCTTGTCATTATCCCCAGCACTGAGAACAGTTCCTGATCCACAGCAGGTGCTCAATACATTTGTACAACAAACGAGTCAATGAATGAGAGAAAAAGGCAGCTGTACAAGGAAGAAACATTACTTTTCTCACCTATACTGCACCTTGCTCATTTCTATTCAAGCTTTTACCTGTCCCTAGCCAGGTTCCTGTCAGGGACTGATGTTGTGGTTTGATGCTCATTTACATGCCTCAACTAATAGTGCCTGTTTCATTGCCAACACAATGGGGCCTGTGTAGAGTCTTAGATAAATACTGTGAACTGTCACTGTACTTCAATGCAAATGTCAGATCAGCCTCAAATCGTATCACCAAGGATATTTCACTGAAATGAAGGTTATGAATTTACAGATCATTGTTGATTTATGATATGGCATGGTTGCCTCTGATAAAATTTTGCTATTTCAGGCACTGACAGTCACATTAGGCATATGCGTTTAATCCGATTTTTACAATATTCACCATGGAATCCTGACACCTAGAGTAGGAGGTTACCTGTTTTGAACAGTCTGCACCATCCCACCCATGCTGGAGTACATGTTAGCTGTAGACATCCAGAAGTTAGTAACCAGCATGTTGGCAAACACAGACACTCCAATAATTGCACAAAGACCTGTGGACCAAGAACAAGAAAGCTCCAGAGTCAGCTTTAAAGAGACCACAATGTTTCTGAGGCAATGTACACTTACGTGAGTTTAGATGAGCAGGCTGCAGAATATTCCATTTCTGTAACAGATGGTCAATCCAAGCATTGATTATTGAATTCCTACTATGTACTAGATGCTGCTAGGAACTTAGACTCTCTTATTGTGGAAGGTTTTATATATGTGCAGAAAGAGACATTTCATGCATCTTGGGACCAATGGTTAATAGTACAAATATTTGAGGCCTGGTCCTCTGACAATGTCAAGAGCTCTTCCCTTAAAATCATTTTCTAGAGTCTAACCAAACTAATGCCTTTATGGGTTAAGTTACATGACTACCTTAGTGTTGGAAATCTTTTATAATGGGACTGAGGTGGCAGCTGAGAGGGATGTTTGTACTCATGATAATTCTGTAGAGATAACTAGGCCTTAATATCAATCCTTGAATCCCAGTGCGAAAAGCTCTGAACTATGTTCAAACCATGCTCAGTAGGGAGAAGCTGTGTTTCCTCTGCCAGAATGATTTTGCTTTGACATTCCCAGAAGCACACTTGAGAGTGAGAACCCCAAGTTCCTTGTTTACCTGAGATAATGAACATGATTCCAGAGGTCAATGTCATGGTGGCTTTGGCGGAGTCCTCCATATTGCCAATGCGGATACACTTCAGGGCGAAGATAGACACCAGGAGGCCAATGGCACCCAGGACGATGCCCACAATCATCAGGGCTCGCACTGCCTGCAGCATGGCTGCGGGACAAGGGGCAAGATACAAGCAGAAAGACAAGACCACCTCAACATGATTGATCAGGCCCTGTTTAATAAAACCGAGCAACCAAAACCAACCAGCACCAAACTTCTGAGAAGTAGCAAGTCCATAAACTATGATCTTTGTCATTGTCAAGAGATGTGGAATGGTGGGAAATGCAGAACCTTTGCTTATAAGCCTCTGATTAATGAAGGGCATGTATACAGATGTCTATTGGATGAGAAAATTATGGACTGTTGTAGTTGGGAGGGCCAATAGAATTTACCTATTTCATTTCCTCATTTTAAAGCTTAATATTCTGGGGTCCAGGAGAAGGAAATGGCTCAAGTAAAGTGACATTAACAATGATTGCTAGAGCTTATGGCAAAAATGGGCTGCTTTAATTTCTAATCCGAACACCTTTCTTCTCTAGTCTTTTCATATGGGCTCAATGCTTCATATAGTTGTGTCTACTTTAGGGAAACCCAGTATTCATTTATAGCATATAAAGAAACAAGGTCACTAGTGATGTACCAAGGGCCTATATTTTTTCCTCTTTCAAAAGAGTCTATTCAAGTCATGCTGAGCTGTAGGTTTTGAGTATATATAAAAAGACTATTATGTCAACTTCAAACCTCTCAATATGACTGTGGTTTATCAGAAGTTCCCTTTCTAGGAATCAATGCAAGCTGTAGGTCCTTTTGGAACTCTCCTGCAGTTGCCTCCCCTCCAGTAATATCCAGAATGGTTTCTAGGATGAACTTAAAATGCAGTGACTCATCTCAACAGCTTTCTACTGAGCCCCATGACAAGGCACAGAGATGGCAGTGATTAACAGGGCAGACATGCTCTCTACTTTCATGGAGCTTCTACCAAAGTGGGGAAAGACAATAAATATGTCCACTGCAAGTATAATGAATTTTACAAAAGGAAGACAAATGAGTCCTTGGTGTCTTTCGGAGGGAAAGGCCCCTACATGGGTAGTTCTGGTACAGCAGAACTAAAGAATTGTGTGAAGCAAAGCAGAAAGCTCCATCCTACTCTACTTGTCATAATTCATTGCTACTTCTGATTGAAAGCTATTAGGGGCTTTTCAGACATTAAAAAATTTAATCCACACACACAAAAATTCTGCAATGTAGGTAATATTATTGCCTCTATTTTATAATTAAAGAAATTGAGACTCAGAAGTTAAGTAACTTATCCAAGAACACAGCAAAGGAAAAGTGGGACTGGGATCAAACCCAGAACTGTCTCAAAAACGGTTACTTTCCCATCACGGCACATTGCTTTGAGGTACCTTATCCTGGAAAAGCAGGCAGAGTTCCAGCTACCATCAAGGTACAGGGATCTGTAAGCTCTTAACAGAACGTATCCTTCAAATTTGGAGACTCAGCTGTAAAATGTCATCCTCTGAAATGCATGCTAAGAATGTATAAAGAAATATTCTCCAAAAGTCATCTCAGGAAGTAACGTGACCCAGGAGATTATTTATAAATGTGACTCTCAAGACAGGGAATTGTGGGAGGGAATTCTCTCCAATCTCTTTAGGAAAATTTCCATCTCAAATATGGCCATTATTAGTGGACCTGCCAGTTATTCACTCTAAGGTAAGTATCACAAAGCAATTTGTCATAATGGGAGAATTGATCAATGAAATATATTGAAAAAGGAGAAGTAGATCATGCAGAATTTGTTAAAGGGCTTTCTATAGTTTCTGAGGAATGGAGGCCCTTTCCCACTAGGTATCTCCTTGTGTAGAAATGATGGTATCCAGCTACTCTAGTTCTATGCCACTGACCTCAATTCACTAGGTTCTCATTCTCTCCTCGCTAAAAAAACTTCTGATTTGAACTTTGCTTTTCTGCTGGGAAGAGAATTCTGCAAGCAGCCTTTATCAGTCTTGGTCCTATTAGCAACTATATTCTCAGGATAAAAGTGTTGGTTTAAGGTGTGAATCAATCCTCTGCGATCGTGCCAGTCATTTCTGGGAGAATTGATAACATTGGCATCTTGGACATGCAGCTGAGTTCTGGTGCTAGAGCCGTGGTGACCCCACTAAGGCACTCATGAGGGCCTCATGAGTGGCCTTTGAATCCACTCCGAATATAGGAGGGTTCTAGCGTGTCAAATATGTCTTCCAAAGCCTTGCCTGATGGCTTTGCTGGCCCCAAAGGAACAAACATCCTGTTCACTGCCTCATTACCAAATGCAGATATGTGTCATCTACTTGCGTATTCATTCATTGTGTACACCTTCTTGTATTCATCCAGTACATGTTGGTGTACTCTCATAGTCAAACATTAACACATTCATATGCTCATCTATGAATTAATTTATTCATTCTTCTAGTATTTTTAAGCTCAAATTTTCTGCCAAATGCTGTAGTAGATATAAAGTTTCATGAGACATAATCTCTGCCTTCAAGCAACTTACAAACTGGGAAGTTCCTATTTTTACTGGAAATCGTATTTAATAGAACTACTTTCTGATAATAGCTCATGGTGTCATTCTAGTGTTCTTTAACGCACACAATTAAGCTATAACCCTGTGATTCAGGACAGCTATGGAGAGGACATTTGTGGGGTAGCCCCAGACTTAAGGAAATATTCCTCAGGACTGTTCTGCTTTTGGATGTTATTACTTGAAAACTAAGCATATGGGAAAAGGGAAGCACTTTGACTTTCCCTCCATCTTGTCCTCATGGGCCTCTTATAAACTTCAAAGCTACCCAGGAACCTGTTAGAAGTTTTAAAACTGTTCTAGTTCTGATAGCTTAAACCTTAAGCTATTCAGAGAAGTGAATCATTTATCCCCTTTGAGAGCACTTGGCAAGGCATCTGGTTAAAACAATCAAAAGCCAATCAACTAATCAACCACCCAACAAACAACTGACCAACTAGGCAACAAAACCCAGTAATTACCAGGTAGGATAAAGGATATCTCTTCCTCATTCTATGAGAATTCATTTACCCAGACTCTTGGCAAAGACAGAGTCATTAACTCTCTTTTGATTGAGTGGTTCTAATATTTATTCCTGAAAACATTTCACATGTGTGCTGTGGCTGTGGTTGAAGTATGCAATCTTCCTTGACATTGTTGGATGAGATAGTTGGGTGATGCTATCAGGTGAGAGGTGAAAGCACTGTGGGCTTGCCTAATGTAAAGAGTTGTTGCAGCTGTGCCACAGGAGCCCTTGAGGACTGGAGCCCTGGCCAGCCTGTCTTGGTCAGCCTTTGCTTCAGGCCTCAGAGACCCTCTTGCCTCTGCTGGGTTAGGTTTGTATGACGAGACCTCATTTCTTTCCTGCTTTCTCTTGACTTTTGAATTTCTGATGAACATTGGCAGGGGTCCACCCTGACCTTAAGCTTTTATTCATTTCTTAGAATCTCCTTCTAGCTTACTCCAACCCCTTTCTTTTTAGCCTGTGGTTGGAAAAGATACAACATTGTTTTATATCTTATGGGGCTACTGTTAGAGCCATAACTCTGGGCCTGGATGGATGAACCAAGGTCTTTCCTGCTTTCGAGACGCTTTTGGGGTTCTTCTGAGAGTGGGAGCTATGATGGGGTCAGGTGCCAGGAAGTGGGAGGAAATGTTCTCCACTACTCATTAGAACCCCCTTTGTCTAGTAATGACCATGGAGATGCATGCTGGTGACCTGAACTTCCTTTCCATTTGGGATTCTATCTGGGATTCTAATCCTTTTCCATAGACAGGTAGCCAGAGAAACTGCTTTTAAAGGAGATAAGTTTCTACTTGAGCCACTCTGTCTCTTATTTGATATTCTGAGCAAGAGGCATAGGCTTATCAACTGATAACAAGTGAGTCAACGGGCTCTATAGAATGATTCTCTGTACCATAGGTGTGACTACAGCATTCTTTCCAATGAACAACGAGGCATTATCAGACTTGAAGGGTGGACAGGATTCAGGGCTGACAGAAGCAAACAGAAAAATGGGAACTAAGTATTCACTCCCTATTGCAAAATTTCTTATTCCCCTGAAGTAGCTATGGACTGACAGGCAAGGTGCCTTTGAGTGTGGTTCCCAACTCTGGCTGCACCTCAGCATCTCCTGAAGAAACTTTTAAAGAAATATTAACGTTTTGGCTAGATCCCTAGAGATTTTCATTTAATCGTGTAATAACATAAAATTTCAAAAAAATAATTGGAAAAACAGCCCTCAAGAGGGCTCAGGAGGAGGTGCTCATAGGTGAGGTTGAGAGAGAAGAGTTCCTACTGGCTGACATTCCTGAGCAGGCTAAGGGGTGTGGGTGGGGCTAATGAGGCAGCAAGTCACCAGGAGTCAAAGGCATGGACCTGGGGCTTCTGTTGGGGGTAGGAGGAAGGGAGAGAACCCATACTGTCAGACATAGTTTGGCCTTAGAATGGAAGCAGGAAGGGCTGGGGAAGAGTCCAAGGAAGGGAACCCAGAGGAGGAGAGTCTGAGGTCAGCCCTCAGAGGAAAGGCCCTTTAGAACAAGGTGGAGAGACTAGATTTTCTGTAGATCCCAGAGAACCAATATGGAGGAGGTCTTTTGTATCTCATGAAATCCTCCCGAACAATCTGATGCCAACTGAGTTGTTAGGAAAGTCATTTAAGCTCACTGAAGCCTAGTTTCCTCAACCCTGGAGTGGGATAGAGATAGCTCTCACATAGAGATGTTGAGAGGATCAGTTGCTACTTGGCACCAGCATAGAATTAAGTCAGGATCAGTACAGATCTTTCTCCAGCCTCACATGGGTTTGGCTTGTACTATGAACAAACCTGAATCCTCTTTATGATGATGCAATGTGGTTGAGGATTTGAAAAAGCCATGGGTGAGGGAGTGTGAAAGGGAATAGGGGAAGAATATTTGAGAAGGGAAGGAAGAGAAAGGCCTGGAATGAGGTAGTGAGGAAGATCAGGGAAAATGGGTTCGGGATTGGCTAGCAATGAGCAGGGGTGGTGGCTGATGGGTGAGGCAGTGTATGTGGCTTCCATCCTCATTGTCCTTCGTTCTCACCTTTAAGGTGGGGTCCAACTACATGACTCTGACAATGTATGTCCCCACCATGAAATGATGCCCCACCAGTGACTAGTTCATGCTAGGACATGATGCTTTGTGGGTGGCTGCCTTGCTATCAAAGCAACAACCTCCACAACCACAAGCTGAGGAGGCATCTCACGCTTGGGTCTACATAGCTTTGATCACTGAGAAATCAGGGCAAGAAGCCTCATTTTATACCTCGGGTACAGGTTCTCTTGGGCTTTGTAGATGTGTTCTCAGTTCTCTACGAGATCTTCTTCAAAGCACAACAGTGTGTACACATTTAGATGTTTGTCCACATATTTAAAAAGGCTAAGCATGTCTCCTTTTTTGAAGAAAGGGAAGCACAGCTTGAAGAAAATCAAGAGGCTTCCCCAGATCTCATTTCAACTTTATAACTAACTTATAATCACTCTACCTCCTAGGGCCAGTTTCTTTTATCAGACATTAGGGAAAGACAAGCTGGTTTCACAGGATCATGAGCATTGTGGTTGAAACATTGTGACATGAATGTGAAACATTCAGTCAATAGCAAAAAGAAATAAACAAGGCAGCTCCTTTAGAAAAGATACTTAAGGGCAGTTTCACTCATAAGGATATTTTTGCTTTAGATTTTATGGAATTGTTCTCTGAGTTAAATGTGGTTTCGTTATCCTCCCCCATTCCTGTGTGTGTAAATATGATTGACAGGTTGATTAGAAACTCCCTAGCTCTTCAGGAACTGCTGTTTTTTTCCCCACTAAGATAGGAAGAGGAAAATATAGCTAGTTTTATGAAAAAATCAAGACCCTCCGTGCCTGCAAAGGGTCTGAGAACCAGTGAAGTGCTCAAAACACAGGCGGAATGAGGACTAGAAAGGAGAAAAAAGTACCCTAAATAATCTTTACTTTCTTTTTTTTATTTTGGAGAAGTAAAGAAATCTGGAAGATGAAATGTCCTAACTATTTGAGAGCTTTGAATGGTATAGACATGACAGTAATGATTTAGTGATACCAAGAGTCAGAGCTTGTAAATAGGTCACAGAGCACTTTCACACAAATGCCGTGAGGCATTTCACAGATGGGAAGAGCGAGGGCAAGAGATGTAGGTGGTTGAGCTGCGCCCTTTATCCCAACTCACCTGCCTCTAACCACAGGGCCCTGCCACAGCACCATATTCAGTCCAAATATTTTCAAACACATTAGAAAAAACATGACTTGATTATGATGTCATCACGGAGCCAGGGGCACGAGTTTGCCAGGTCTCTTTGTCTCCTCCCCACCTGCTCATTGACTGCCCTTTGCTTTTTCCTCCCACTGTCTCCAGGAGGGGAAATGGGATTGACTCTCAAGTCCTCCATTCTTAAAACTTAGTACTCCTAATTGTGCATTGTTAATTAAATTGCTATAAAGAGGTCAAGGTGCAAAGTATTCTACTCTTCTTGTGCTCAAGCTCAGACTAATCTCTTCAATTCTAAAAGCAGCCCTTTCTAACTGCAAAGTAGAAAGGGGGCCGGAGCATTGGGAAAGGGGAAAAGTCGGTCTTGGAAGTCTTTCAGCCTTGTGTTCATATCTTGCTTCTACCATCCTCTATCCACGGAGCTTGGGCATGTTACCTTGACCCCCTTTCTGAGCCTCAGTTTCCACTTTTGTAGAAATAAAGCTAATACGTATTTCACTGTGTTGTTGTGAAGAATAAACTGTAGAGCCAATGTATAGTCCACTAACTGGTAGCCATTTTTATTTTTGGACACTGTCCTTAGAGAACTACATGCTACATTGACTAGTTATATACAGGCACACAGTCCTGCTACCAACGCCATTTACTTCATTAATCTATCTGTAGTTTACATAATACAGCTAGTTAAATGGAATTAAATTATTCAGTGGCTGTAAGTTCCAACTAAGCATAATACATTATCAGATGAATGAAAAGTTAAGTGAGATTTTGCAAGGAAAGAGCTTATACTTAGAAGAATTGAATATTTGCTACAGATTACTCTGATTAACTGAAGTATTATAATGGTATCTGCCTCATGCCTTTATAGCGCCTTAAGGCTTACTTATCTGCTTAAAGGGTGGTACTCCTGTGGGTTCTAAGTCAAAATTAAACTCTTTGAAACTTCCATTTCTATCTTCAAGCATTTTACCCAGCTCCTCTGCTTCAGGTCTCTCTTTCCTAGGCCCTTTGTCATGCTCAAGAAAACGCCGTTAGCAGCTATTTCCAATAACTGAGTCTCCTCTAGGTGCTAGGTCCTGGCTGGTTAATATTACTCCTTGGGAGCCCCACACGTGTCTATAAGCCCCCCTGTGGCCTCCTCTCTGACTGCTTCATCTCCTTATGTTCCTACCTTCAGCTTTTGAGTTTCTTTTTAGCCTTTTCCTCCTGGTAATCTTCCCGCCATCCCTTACCTCAGCCAGCTATATCTTAAGTCATCAAACAAATATTTGCATTTTAGGGTGCCAATTTACATTGTAGTCACTCCTGCTGCATGAGTACTGGCTGCTTTTAAATCCACACTGTTCTTTATGGACGGAGATTAACAACGATTTAAAGTATCTCCTTTTCTGCAAACCCAGTCCCAAGCAATGTCTCTTTCTTGGCTTTTGGTGGAATTCTGTTCCTCCAACCCAGACGGGTAGGGCTGGGGTACACCTCTGTGATGGCTGCCTGGAGCGTCTCAGCTTTCCATATTTGTGAACAGTGTCACAAGGGGGAATATGCTCAATGCTATCAGAGTGTTCTGGATTTGGTACAGAGATTTGTGGGATCCAGTTCAATGAGAGGATAAGAGAAAGCTTCAGGGGAGAGGTGGTATTTGAGCTGAACCTCACTAATGGGAATATTTGTGGAGATGATAATTAGAGTACTAGAGGCAGGTATTCAGGTAGTGGGAGCAATGGGTATTCAGGACCAAGCCCAGAGTATAGTAAGTGAACAGGAAAAAGCATATGTTGGGGGAGGGGAATAGTAAGAGATAAGTAAGGGAAGGTAGATGAGGGATACAGGAGGGCTGTCATGTCTACACCTGATTAAGCCAGGAATGGGGGACAACAGAAGGTATTTGCATTTTAAAATATCTAGGGAGATGAGAACCGAGAACCGGAAGTTGGTGATTAGAAGATTCTGTTTGACCTTCTGCTATAGTCAAAGGAGCAAACACTCTAAAGACATGAAGGATAAAAACCAGATTGAGAAAGGTGAAAAGTGAGAGGTAGTAGAAAAATTTAGTGTTTTAATTTAGTCGTTAGAGACAACGAGGGAGAGACAGACGTTGACAAGGACCAGAATCAATAGAAGATTTCCCAAGAAAGGAAGATATAAGCACAAGTGAGCAGGATAGGGGCAAGAGGCAAGAAGGAGAGGAGCTGATTAGCTGGCATGACCAGACAGGATGGCGTGGGCCTGCAGAGCCCTGGTGGAGAGGTGGGCCTTGGATGGGAGAGAGGGAGGGGATCTTGTTCTACCGAGGGCAGAACTGTCAACGGGGAGAAGAGAGGTTCTGAGGGAGCTCAAGGAGGATGGGATCCTTCGGTAAAATAGGAAAGACAAATGCGTGGCATCGATGAGGTTTGGCCATTTAGGAGAGCGGAAATTTTTGGGAGTCCCATGCATGGAAAGATAAAGAACGAGCAAGAGGTTGATAACGTGGTGGGGCGCTGGGAAGAGGTTATTGAGCACGAAGTCATGGGATGTCATGCCTTAATTTTGAATATGAGGTCAATCTTTTTTCTTCATTTAATAGTTAAAATCAGGTGTAGCTAGCAACTCAACAATCTATGTTCTCACCTCTCCTCACACTATGGCATAATCCCTCCTTCCTGGGATTTCTGTCCTCCCTCTGTCCAGGTTCTACCTCCCCTGCTTCCCTAAGCAGTTCTTTCATGGAGTCTGTAGTCCTATTGGTCCTGCAACATGAGTGGCTTCCAAAAATAAATAACCCGATTCTTCTACTCTGTCACCCACTGATTTCTTTCTGAAAACAAAGATGAATTAGTTAAAATGCTTTTCACAGTTCAATTCCAGTTGAGCTTCACAGGCTCTTCACAAGGTTCATGAAAATTTATTTCTCCCTTCCTGTTCACAAGGCGTTTGTTTCAGAGAGGCAGAACCCAACACTGTTCTCCTTTCCTCACCAAATTCATATCTTGGCTACTCCTTGGAGTCACTGATTAGCCTGACCTTTTCTTTCCTTTTCTTTTCTTTTCTTTTTTTAATACAAGTAGAGCTCTCATAATATCTAGAATGCAATGTTCCTGTGATGCATATCTGTATTAAAAGCAGAGATTGAACTTATTTCATCTTCAGGGGTAAAAGGATGTCAATTTTATAATTATACTTATACTCTGACATTATTATAATTTAATTATAATTTTATAATTATATTCTTTCATACATTTTTTAGCAGTGCATTCTCAACACAAATGCAGAAAAGACTAATTTAATGGCTCTCTCTCTCTACACACACACACACAGCACCTACAGAGACTCCAACTTTTCAAAGAAAAATTTACTTGAATCGAAAATGAAATACAATTAGCTCTTAAACTTTTTCAGCTATAAGAAATTATTTGTCATTCTGCTGCCTTCCTCCCACTTACGTGCAGGCAAAAACAAGTCACGTGCACATAGTTAATTTTCTCCTTTAGGAACCTTATTCCATACAACAGACCCATTCTTTTCATGAGCTGCTTCCTCACTACCAATTCTTTTGGGTATGAATTCTCCGATTTTCTCTCATACAACTATCTCCTTCTTTGACTTGGGGCCAGCTCCTCTTATTCACGCCTTGTATTCTGAGCCAACCTTGCAAGAGTCACACCCAGAGATGGGAGCATGGCTCAGTCCCTGCGACGATTTCTGACAATTCTCCTGGCGGCGGAGAGAGTGCACAGCGCTTCCTGCCCTCACCTGATTGGGCCCCCAGGTGCTGCCCAGCGCCTACCTGGAAGGCCCAGGATGGTGAAATAGGGCCGGCACTCGGTGAACCCTGAGCTCTGCCTCACGCAGCTCCGCCAAAGCCCTTCGTATTGGAACACGGAGGTGACGGGATTGTCGTACAGGTCCTGGGTGCTCCACATGTCCATCCCCGTGGCAGCGATGCAGCCCGCCAGGCCCAGGATGGACAGGAGGAAGCCCACCACTTGGCATGTGGTAGTGGACATGGCTTTAGCCCTCTGGCACTCTGGCCGCCGCCTCGGGACCAGCTGCCTCCTTCCTCCTGCGGAAGGTATGGGCCTACCGTGCTCCCGAGGAGAGCTGCTTTAATCAGATGGTTTCCCTCAGCTCTCGGTGTTTGCTCACAGTGTTTTCCTTTGATAGTTCAGTTTCGCTCTTGGGTCAAGGGCATTATTTTTTCATTTGTTAGGGAAGCGGTCCCAAGAGGCACTTGTCCTGCTGAGCCACGCAGGCCCAGCTGGTTCGAGAGCAGAGCGGGCTGAGTGGATGCCTCCCCCAAGGCGGTGCCAGCCTCCCCGCCTCCAGCTCTGGCTCTGCCTGGAGCATGCCACCAACTGGGGGAAAGGCTGACGTGCCCGGTGCCGCTGGGAATCCCCACAAGTCTTTCCGTTAGTCTCTGCTCGTCATGGGAAACCGCTTGGCTGACTTCACTTAAAGAAATGGCTCCAGGAATCTCCGTCTTAAACCAGACTTTCACATTTTCTCCTCACAACTCATAAAATCACGTTTCACTTACATCTTTCCATTTTAATCTTACAGAAATGGGTAGGGCAGGTATTATTATCCCCCACCCATATTTTGGGGGAGCGGGGCGTTGGCGAGTCAAGTGAGGTACAAATAGATTAAGAAATTTGTTCAAGTGCCTTGAACCACAGATGCTTTAAAATGGCAAAGGCAGGGCTCCTACTTCGACTTCCTCTCTGGTGCTCTTTCTCTATTTCATATGATGTGCCAGAGGCAGGCAACGTTGTCTCCACTTTTGAGAACAGGAAACCAAATCCTAGCGATGTATTCTTGGTCCACGGGTATTGGAACCGAGATCAGAAGAAGTGAGGCATCCCGTTGACTTTCATGTCACCCTTTCATTCATGACACAGGAATCACGTGAAGACCACACAACAAAGAAGGTTCCCCAAAGGCTAGGAAGGGGACCAGGGCTGGCTGGGCCAAAGACCATGACCTGGTGACTGAGAGACCTAGGATCTGCTTCTGATACTATCAGTAGCATGCTGCGTGCTGGGTGATTTGGGCAAATTGCTCAGCCCCTGCACGTCACAGTGTCTTCATCTGTAACCAAGTGATTAAATTAGAACACTTTCAGATCTTACACACTGTATTCTTCTACATTTTGCAGAAAAGTTTTCACTACAATTGGTAAAAATATCAGTATGTAAAAGAGAGATTTGACCAGAGATCAGCCATTGCATTTTGTCTATACAATTTGATTTTGTTAGAGAATTGATTGACTTGCTGCTTCCTGTGGGTCATGTGTATCTGGCCTCTGAATTCAGATACATTTTAATTAGAACTTTCCTAAATCTAGATTTCAAGGCTCTGAAACACAAGCATGCATGCACATGCGCGTGCACACACACACACACACACACACACACACACACACCCCCCCTTATAACTCTCCCCAATCTCTAACCCGTACAGTTTCTCCAGGAAACAAGCCCATGCATCTGGACATTTCAATGTTATCTTGGGTGCACCCAGCCACTACTCCCACAGCTTTATTCCCAGCAAACACAGAAAGCAGATATGGAAGGCCTCCCTCCTAATTTGAATGGAGGCAACATCCTCCTCAACAGCTCACCTTGCTATAGGTTCTGTGATCAGTGTTAGCAGAGAATGAAGCATAAGTCAGAAAATCCAAACAAAGAGAGTAAGAGAATTATATGACTTAAGGTGAAATAGCATTGATGAAGGTGAAGTCCAAAAGGTGAAGAGGCGGCAAATAGAAAAAGCGACTGGTCTCTGCTGGTGGACAGGAGTTGACTAACTAGATTAGAAACTGTTAGAATAATTCAGGAATGATTCTGCCATTGTTTCAGTGGACAAAGTCCATTTCACTCTTATTTCAACCAAGATGCAAGCTTTTTATTCATAAAGAGATCTATAAGAGTTTGGATTCCAGTTGTTCATTTTATGACATTGATCTAACATGTTCCCCTCCCCAATACATTGACTATAATATCACCATAATAGTAGATTGAAAATGAAAAAATTCAAAAAATAGGTCATTACAAGTTATTTATTCTCACTCCTGGTTTCCCTCTTGTTTCCCTATGCAAATGTTTTTATGCAAAATTTCAAGATGGGGGTGGGGGGGAAGTTATTCAGGTAATAAATAAATTAAGCTTTCTTTCTTGTTTGAGATGGTGACAGTGACTATATGTTTGGAAGAAGGATAAGTTACTTTTAAAGAATAAAGTAAAGCTCCCTCTACCTACGCAGAATATTGAATGAGTAAAGAGAAATTATAAGTCTACACATTTTTTAATGTGAAGTAAGTATTGACATGTTTTAAAACACCTGGAAAATGGGATTTTTTTTACTTCCCAGTGGATTTTCTGTGCTTTGAAATGAGGGGACCACTGCTTTAGCTATAACTACCAAAGAATTAATGGGGTCCATAGAGGAAAATCTGGCTTCCTCATTCATGGCAATAGATTTTGTTAAAATATATTACATATACCTTTAATAATACTGATAATTCATGGTATGATTATAATGATATGTAATAATAATATATAATCATAATACTGATAATTCATGACATGATTATAATGATATGCAATAATAATAATAATAATAATAATAATGATAATTCATGGTCTGACTGTTTAACAATATTGTAATGGGGTTGGTACAACTTTGTTTAATCACCTTTAAAACAGAGCAATACTTTTTGCTGACTTCTTAAGGGAAATTATTCCCATATTCAGGTTTAAATATGATTCTGGCAGTGCTATTTCAGGTTACAAATTTCCAGGCACTTGTATTATTTTATTGATATTGGAAAAAACATTTCCCCTTACATCTTTTCCTTACTTCTTTTTAGGAATATTAATGAAACACCATGTATGATATTTAAGCAAAATCATGGTCAAATAACAATATAAAATAAAATATGGGAGGAGTAATATTAGTATACTAGCAAAACAAATAATTGACACATCTATTAATTTAAAAGAATATATTACCACATTATCTATCTCCAATTTCTGATTCCACCTTTTGGTGCTCATAATAGAAAATTTGGAAGTAGAAGAAATTTCAACAAGTCACTTATAATTTCAAATCCGAGACAAAATATTTGGAATACTTCCTTTTTATTCATTCTCTGTATATAATTGTTTACCTGATTAAGATATTATACACTTTGATGTTTTGCTCTTTTCACTTACTTGCATACATGTGCTGTTAAAACTCCTTGTAAATATCACTTAATTAATATTAAACATTTAATTTGATGTGAGCAAAATCATGTTTTAGTATGAGCATATTAGTATCCCATTACATGGAAGTCCCCTCATTTCAGAGCTGTTATTCACCTAAACAGTATCTATTCTTATACAGTTGGATATACCTCTCCTTCAGTTTTTTTTTTGGTATGGAAACAATGTTATGGTGAACATTTTTCGCACAACTCTTTGCCAGAATTTCTGATTACTCTTTTAGGATAGCTCCTAAGAATGGAATTAAGATGTCAAAGGGTGTGAATTTTCATTTTTATGTAGACCTAGATTTTTTTCTATGAATTTTATTCCCAGGAGCAGTATTCAAAAGATCTTGTCTCAGCATACCCTTACCTACATTGTGAATTTGGTAAGATTCTACACGATCACTTGTTTTAATTTGCATTGCTTTGATTACTAATGACTTTGAAACCTTTTTTTTTTAAAACAAATATTTATAAAGCATTTTTTTCTTTTTCTTGACTTTGTGCTTCTTCCTCACTTATTTAACTAGAATTTTAGCACTTTTCTTATTAACTTATTTGAACTATTTATTTGTTAAGGATCTTGATATATTACTATGATTACTAATGAGATCTTTCCCTTTAATTATTTGCTAGACTTGGGTAAGAGGTGAAGCTTGGGAGGCACTTCTGCATTGGGGATTTCTACTGTGCATCAGGATTGATTTGTTTTGAGTCTGAGAGCACTGGGGCTCTCTGTTAAGGTTGCCAGCTGGGGCTTCAGTGCAGGCAGCGC
>NW_011889001.1:2670086-2671613 GCF_000151845.1 Pteropus vampyrus | reverse complement strand
AATTTTCATTTTTATGTAGACCTAGATTTTTTTCTATGAATTTTATTCCCAGGAGCAGTATTCAAAAGATCTTGTCTCAGCATACCCTTACCTACATTGTGAATTTGGTAAGATTCTACACGATCACTTGTTTTAATTTGCATTGCTTTGATTACTAATGACTTTGAAACCTTTTTTTTAAAAAACAAATATTTATAAAGCATTTTTTTCTTTTTCTCGACTTTGTGCTTCTTCCTCACTTATTTAACTAGAATTTTAGCACTTTTCTTATTAACTTATTTGAACTATTTATTTGTTAAGGATCTTGATATATTACTATGATTACTAATGAGATCTTTCCCATTAATTATTTGCTAGACTTGGGTAAGAGGTGAGGCTTGGGAGGCACTTCTGCATTGGGGATTTCTACTGTGCATCAGGATTGATTTGTTTTGAGTCTGAGAGCACTGGGGCTCTCTGTTAAGGTTGCCAGCTGGGGCTTCAGTGCAGGCAGCGCGGGATCTGAGCCCTGGCTCCATTCGTATGTGTCCTTGGGCAAATTACCCAAACTCAGTTCTCTTGTTTCTCAAAGGGAGATAATAATGATATTGAGTTCACAGGGTGGTTTGTAGAGATTACACAAAATACCGTAAGGCAAGTGCATGATTTAGCATTGTTACTTGCTCTTTGTGAAGCAGTATAAACCCCTCAGATGTCACACAGTGCTCTGTGTGGCATGAGGTTGGTCTCAGGCTGATTCTCTCCTTCACAGCCTCTAACTTGGCTTGGACCTACGCTAACCTCTAGAGATTTTGGACATTTTGCATTTGAGGTAAGGGAGAATCCCACAGACTCCAATGAATTAGCAGCTGGTCACCCACCGGTCTGGCTTGTTTATACCTAGTCCTTTCCTCTCTTAGCGTGGCATTCAGCATTCTCCATAATGGTCCCTATATAAACCCTTTTCTCCACCCAAGGTCATTATTTTATTTTCTCTAAGCATAGGATACCCTTGTGCCTTTGCCCAGGTTCTTTTGCTTTCTGTGAGGCTGCCCCTCCAAATCCTAGCTAACTTTCAAGGGTCACTTACAATGGAGTCTTTCCGGAGCAGTTCTACCCTTATCACATCTCCTGTAGCACTGGCCCTTTGCTCTCACTTGGCACCTCGTCATACCCAGCCTGGAGCTCATGGTCATATTTTGGGGGTTTCTAAGCCCACAGAATCCTGAGGCTGTAGTGACTTCTCCGTCATTAAGCACAGAATGTCTAAAAGAATGAATTACCGTGTGACTGATGTTTTCACTTATTACCTTCTGTGCATGTCTAAGTATTGACCCTGCAGTTAAATGGCAAGTGTCGGGATGGAGAAAGCCCTATTTTCTATTTCTAATTCTCCTCCAATGCCACCTTAGATCAATGCCCCTCTCAAGATTTTGATATATATTTATGGAAGGAACAATGAACTACAAAATAAAACGGTCTAGTTTATTCATTGATTAACTCTGTTATCTGAGTGAAAGACCTTTTAACATCCTGTACTCTTGAGAT
>NW_011889001.1:2649279-2669121 GCF_000151845.1 Pteropus vampyrus | reverse complement strand
ATGGAGTCTTTCCGGAGCAGTTCTACCCTTATCACATCTCCTGTAGCACTGGCCCTTTGCTCTCACTTGGCACCTCGTCATACCCAGCCTGGAGCGCATGGTCATATTTTGGGGGTTTCTAAGCCCACAGAATCCTGAGGCTGTAGTGACTTCTCCGTCATTAAGTACAGAATGTCTAAAAGAATGAATTACTGTGTGACTGATGTTTTCACTTATTACCTTCTGTGCATGTCTAAGTATTGACCCTGCAGTTAAATGGCAAGTGTCAGGATGGAGAAAGCCCTATTTTCTCTTTCTAATTCTCCTCCAATGCCACCTTAGATCAATGCCCCTCTCAAGATTTTGATATATATTTATGGAACGAACAATGAACTACAAAATAAAACGGTCTAGTTTATTCATTGATTAACTCTGTTATCTGAGTGAAAGACCTTTTAACATCCTGTACTCTTGAGATTTGACTTTTTCTTCAAGTTAAAATGACCATTCTACTAAACAAGCAAACACACAATTCTTGTGTGGCTAATACACCAATCTGGGCAGGTGGGTATCAACACCTACACACCTTTGTCTCCATGGCGGAGTCACTTGCCACAAGAGGCCTCTGTGCAGAGAATGCCCTGGATCCAATTCCATGTGGCCAATACTTTCTGGAGGTCAAGAGCCTGGGGCCACAGGGAAGGGGCTTATCTAACACACCGCAGAGAAATATAGCACTCAGTTCTCTTTCTCTTGCCCTTACCACTGCCCCATTTCTGTTGGTACTATGTGCATAGGCTTCCCTGGAAGCTTGGAGAAGGGGCCTGGAGATGGAATCACAGCTCCCAGTTCAGGGAGGGAGAATCTTGGGGCTAAATAAAAGAAGTCGCTAAAGTCCGAGTCTCCTGAATCCTGTTCTTGTGGATGATTGAGACTCAATGCCACTGTTCATATAGGAGTTATTTTTTAAAATGTGCTCCTTGGGAAGTATTGCATCATCTAGTTAGGGGAACTGGAGGCCTGGCAGCTCCAGAAACTGCCTCTTCCTAAGTTCCCCGAATGCCTGTGCCTACCTACCCTGGTGGTGGGGGCTGTTGCTCCTCCCTCCCCAGCAGTCCCCCAGGCAGGGGCCCTGTTCTTTTTGCCAGCCTGCCAGGCACCGGCCCTTACCTGGCAGCCCCAGCAGAGTGAAGTAGCCCCGGCACTCGGTGAAGCCAGAGCTCTCTCGGACACAAGAGCGCCACAGCCCTTGGTAATTGAATACAGCTGTCACCGGGTTGTTGTACAAGTCCTGGGTGCTCCATTGGTCCATGCAGGTGGCGGCAATGATGCCTGCAATCCCGATCACTGAAACCACGAACCCCAAGCCTTGGCAGGCGGTCACAGCCATGGTGGGGTGTAGCGTGGACACGGAGTGCTACACAACAGAGGGACAACACAGTTCTGAGAGTATTGTGTGTAGAGGAAGGAGTTTTCTCGGAAAGGCTAGTGCACACGTCACAAATGGGCCATGAAATGGAGGAGGGGACTCAACAATGCCACCCGGGCTCACCCTGCTCCTTTATCTCTCTATGTGAGATAATTTCCACAACATGGTACCAAGAGCCATTTGTTTTCCACCAAATGTACACTCTACTCACTGTTTACCTTTTGAGGGAGTTTATTTCCTGATTAGCCAGGTTCCCCTCTGTAGAGGGTAAAGCAAGTGCAGAGGGAAGGTTGGCCAGGCGGGGCCTCCAGTACCTAAGACGTGAAATACTTGGAGATGAAAGGGCTTCATCCCTGTGGCCTTCCCAAGGTACCATTGTCACTTTAGTTTAAAAGCTTAGGAAATGCTGGTTATGAGGCAGTATGTAGTACAGTCGATTCTTGTTAATCACAGTAGTTATGTTCTAAAAGTCACCAGGAACACTGAATTAACAAATACTGAATCATTGCCCCTAGGGGAAATACAGGGTTAGGTTCCTGCGAGCCTCTGGTCACATATTTGTCAACAGATCAATAAATAACCTTGTTTTATGTGTGTTTCTGTTTAAAGACACATTTAATATATATTGTTGATTCATTAACATTGAACTTGTGGCCAACAACACCAAGTTATCACTCATGCCTGAACGAAGCTTATCTAACACATGCTTTTCTCTGTAAGGCACATAATAGCTTTTTTGATCTTGGAAACACTAGACAGCACTTCAGTACTAGGATTAGGGGCCATTTTAAAAAGAGAAATCTATTTCACAAAAGTGCGAAAAACATGGCACTGAATATACTGTGAGAAGAACACTTGATTACAATAGGAGAGCTGAAACAAGAAGGCAGAGCTTTGCCTCATTCAACCTCATTGAGAAAATGTACCTCCAGCAGTTCAAATTTTTTTGCCCTCTGTACATGCACATATCCAATAATGATGGAAGAAGTGCTTCCAGTATTGATTTTGGGGTTAAAATACATTTTAGGGAGTAGGCGAATTTGCAAATATGAATCTGCAAATAATCAACTGTAGTTTTTTTGATAGAACTGAGTAGTTAATGTGATCAAGTTGTTTGCAGCTTTGGTGGCATTGACTCTGCCTTCAGCAGGGAGACCACGGAGGCAGGTGATAGCAGAGGTAAGCTGTAGGAAGGTCTCCGGGCTCTGGGGCTAGGCAGCCTGTGTTGAATCCTCACTCCACACTCCACTGCTGACTAGCTGTGCGAGACAACGGCTAAGTCACTTAACCTCTCTGAGCCTCATTGTCTTTATCTGTAAAATGAGATAATAAGAGTTTTATCTTCCTGGATTGTTTTGTAGATCAAATGTAATTATGCATATGAAATGCTAAGCATTGCATCTGGAGCAATGTACTCAGAAAATAATAGCAAATATAGTTGGCTCTCCATATCTGCAGATTCTGCATATGTGCATTCAGCCAACCAGAGATCAAAAATATTCAGAAAAGCAAAGCTATGTTGTTGCCAAAGTGTGTTATGTAGTTAGGTCTATGATGATTGCATCTATATCTAACAAGTATAGACTTTTTTTCCTTGTCATTTTCCCTTAAACAATACAGTATAACAACAGGAAGCATTTACATTGTATTAGGTATTATAAGTAACCTAGAGATGATTTAAAGTATACAGATGATGTGCATAGTTTGGATGCAAATACTATACAATTTTATATAAGAGACTTGAGCATTCTTGGATTTCCTTTATGTGTAGGAGGGACAATGGGGGCGAGGGGAGGGTGTATCCTAGAACCAATCTCCCAGCAGATACTGAGGGATGTTTGTATTACCTGAAACAGACTGATAGTAATATAATTAAAAGCTTTGATGATTGACGAATCACTCTCACATTGCATTTCTTCACATTGATCAGAAACGAAACCCCAGCTTCTCTCACAAAATGTCTGGTTACAAAGTTTTTTTGGTCCACATATTATCCTACCTACTTAGAACCTGGATTCAAGTCTCAACTCTTTTTACCAACTCACAGAACTATATGATACATTGTTGACTAACACCTCTGTGCCTCAGTTTCCTCATTTTGATAGTAAAGGGTTTGGAATATCTCAAAAAATTCACGATTCTAAAAAAGAGGAACTCCTTTCTTTGTGATATTGTCAGGAAGGCTAATATGTCATGTAGATTAAAAAGTGTGTGTGTATGTGTGTGTGCGCGTGCGCGTGTGTGTGTGCATGTATATGCTTGTATAGCAGTTTGAGGAGAGGAGAAGGTTGTGCTACTTTGGTTTATAGGATGGAGGAAAGTGTCTACCCACTTTTCTCTCACTCTCTGAAGTAGCTTTTCAAGTCATTTATTAGAATCCTCAGGGGATCAGGGAACATAATTTGAAAAACACTGGACAAGATTCATTCAGTAATCGATTCAACAATTCATACAGTGAAGGGGTGTACTAAACAATTCAGCTCACTGGCCCAGAGAGAAAACAAGAAACCTCGTTAGGCTTAGTCTGACCTGGTTCCTATATGGAAAAAAAGAGAAAGTCTTCTGAGAATATACGACCATGAGCCTCTGTTTTATATATGACTGGGGTTTGAATTTATACTTCCCACATCATGTCCTGAAACTCTTGTACTAAGAAAATGACATTGAAAAGTGATTCCAGGTTGATAACACATCTAAAAAGACTAGCAGAAGGAACTGAAGACACTAGCTGCAGATCGAATAGTATTTCTACGTGTAAATCCCTGTTGAACTTGGGCTCAAAACTCAAAATTAAAAATCTTTTATAAACAGTGGTATTTATACTGGGAAACCAAATCTCGAAAGAAAAAAATTCACTGACTTATAGCATTTGCTAATTTCCATGGCATAAATACTTCCGCCATGACTGATTTCAAGCTATTAATGTGAGATCATGGATGCAGAGTTGGGAAGAGAGGTACAGAATCAGCTCCCACAAGCTGAGAATTCTGGGAAACCTTGGAGTGGGCATTAGACTTCCCCAAGATGTGGAATGAGGGCTTAAAACAATCTCATTTAGATCTCATTTTGATAAGCAGAGGGAACAGGGATCATACCTTGGTGATGTGCTCAGTTATGGGGAGGACTAAAATTAGAACACATGTTTGAACTCCCAGTAATGGGATAATTGTGAAGCCTGAATTGAGAAGAGAATGTTCTGGCTCGAAATGCCCTTCAGTGACTGTGAGGCTTGCTTCCTGTAGCTCTGCCCCTCTGGCTGCATGGGCACCATAGCCCTGTGGCCAAGAGAACACTCCTTATATCTAACCTGTCCAGATGATCAATGGTCAAAGATTCTTGGGAAACTTGTAGGAATTTTCCATTTTATTTTATTATTTTATTTTATTTTATTTTTTAGCAATCTAGGAATCAGAGGCAAAGCAATCTTAGTGAAGAAGTTCATGTCCTAACTCTAACACTGTTGTGAAATTTTACTTATACCATTTAATCAAAATTAGGCCTCTGTTTCCCAGAAAAATAAAGAATATTTCTTATTCACAATATAGGAATACTTTGAAAAATAATAGGCTAAATACCACTATATCCAGAGTGTGGGCTCTGAACAAACAAATTCAGAGTTCTGGAAATGAGAGAGCCAACCTGCTCCCTCCAGATGAGATGTGTGTCCCAGTTCTGCAGGAGAAACTCGGCATGGTCTTCACATGAGTTCATGCTGTCAAATCAGATATGACTCAGAAAAATGACCATTGAACTCTGAGTTTCAGCCTAATGTGGGTGTTCCATGGACAGAATTCAGCCACATAGTGACTCATTTCATTTAGTTTGGCTTGTGGGAGGAACAAGATAATACTCCCCTGACTGTAGACAGGGGATATAAATGGCACAATACCTCACCCTATTTTAGTCTCAAGATTTCATTCTAAAGCCAATAAGCATGGCTAACCAAAATATGCCCAGTGTTCATTGGCTTCCTAGACCTGGCTATGTTTTTGAGTCCCAGTTCGAGTGACTAATAGAATATAGCTTTTTAATAAAAACTATACATAGCATATTTGGGAAAGAATTGGGACATTATGAATCCTCGCAGGCAAGACAAGAATTGGATCCCTATTTGTTTTCCAAGCAGAGTTTCAGTTGAAAAAGCCAAACCTTGCTCCCTTGGGTGATAAAGCAAGATGCAGCAGAAACTGTCAACAATGGACGTTATCCACGATGTTCTTATTTTTCCTGTTGCCAGCATATGCCAATATTAAGGTGTACCCTGAAATAAAAGAGGCCTTTTTAGGGCAAAATTTTTAAGACAGAATCAGCCCTTGTCATGGATGTAATAACATTACCGATGATCCTCAGACTCTCCTGACCTCACCTTCATCATTGATGCTCAGTGCCCCAGGCTCCTCGCACTCCCTCTCAGCTCTACAGTCTGCTATTGCTATCAGGAAAGAGATGTGCTAAGGCATGATGAATGAATGTCAAGGCTTAGTTTGTAACCTCTTGTGGACTATTTGTATTTTACCCCATGAATCAACTTCTCCTCTCTCTACCTTAAAAACATATCAAACAAAAACTAATGGTTTGGTGATCCCCAGACTTTTGGATTGTATGAATGAACACATTTTCATCTAAATGATTTCAGGACCCAAAGAGAACTGACAACTTTTGATTTAGTTCAGTGAAGACAATAACCGATTAGTGTAATCATCATCATTTATCAGAGAAAGAATATTTTAATATAAAAATATAGAAAACAATCTCAGAATAAAGAACAGTCATGGGCAACTAGGACATATATATTTGTATTTATGTTCTACATTATGTTCCATTTTTTTCCTCATTTCTTTTCAGATGAGAAAACCGTTATCATGGACCAGCATGGGTACAGAAGCCTGCAGCTGGAGGATCAAGCTCTGTCCTACAGCCAGTGAAATGCTCACTGCTAAGGTTCATTGAGGAGGATCAATGCCAAGATATAGGGGTCAAAAACATGACTCTTAAGCTGGAGTTGAGGGTAAAAATTTTAGTAATATTGAGGGGAGGTGCTGACTTTGAGGGGAGAAGCTGTAAGTGGACAAAATAGAAGATCTTGAGGACTCAGGAAAATCTGTTTGGTTGAGGGGGCAGGTGAAAGTGAGCATGGTGTGTCTGGTGAAAAATCATCCACATCATGCACGAAAAAGAAAAGAAGCAATGAAAAATCCTTGAGGACAGTGACTATGACCTTACAGGGGACTCTAGAATGTTTTGTGGACAGGGACTAAGAATCATCATTGATTGACTGATGATTGATTGATTTCATGTGATTAATATGATTCATTCATGGATGCATTTGTTTAAAAAACAACTGTTGAGACAGACAGTACACTAAGCACTGTGGAGATGGAAATGAATAAGGTATAGTCCTTGTCCCCAGATATGCATAGCTATTTATATATGATATATATGTGCTACTATATTTATATATCACTTTGTAAAACATAGCCTAAAATGGAAATTAAAGGAAAATAATACAAAAGTGATTGTAAATAAAAGTTCTAAAACTATCTTCCTGTACCCCAGTGAATTGTTTTTCTGTCCCTGAGCTGCGTGCATTCCTTATTTGGAAATTATTGGTTAAATTAGTTGTGAGCATGTTGAGAGAGACTGGCAACTTGAAATGATGGTGGCTTTCGAGAGAGAGTATTACTATAAGGCTGAGAAATAGACATGGGGCCCAAAGAGAGAGTGACCTAAGTTTTGTTTCAGAAGATACCATTAAGAAAGTGAAAAGACAACCAACAGAATGTGGAACTATGAGAAATCATCTTATTTAAGAATTTAAAATCAAAGTTTCACTTGGAAGAATGGAGGTATGCTAAAGGAAAATATACCTCTCGTTCTCTCGGGAAGATTTCTGTAAGTTGAGCTGGTTAAAGGGAGTGCAATAATGCTTCGGAACACACTGGAAGGTCCCGTGCAGTGACTGTGTTTTCCAAATTAAAGAGTTTGTGTACATGAGCAGAGGAGGACTTTTCCCCTCCCCTGACTTTTGATTAATTGAAACAAACAAAAAAATTAAAATAAAATGTAAAATCAAATCAACTTCAGTTAATCTACACAATAAAATGAGAAGACACCCTCTGTATGGGAAGTGCTTGGGGTGATGGTCATAGGAGTTTTCATTTCCCTATCAGCACACACCTGATATGAGCTGACACTCAGAATCAGGAAGCTGTGGTACTTTGTGTTTCCCACTCTCAGGAAGAGAATGAGACAGGAGAGCAAACAAGGTGGGAGGCTGGTTTCTGTTTGACTGACTGTAGACGCATGAGGCTCTCGGCCTCCTCCGATACTCAACACACAAAATGCATGTTCACCTTTGGGGGCTTCTATTCAGGGGAGCTGAAAATGTACTTGAAGAGTTTCTGAGTCACAGGGAAAATGAAAGCTCCAACCTGCACTTTCCTTCACAAAAGATTTTCTTCGAATGACAGTATTTATTTTTTTTTCTTTTCAGAAAAGTAATGTAAAATGGTAGACAATGTTAAAGAATAAAAAAATTTTAAAATCCCAAAGAGGAATGAATAGGTGGAGCATAGGATTTTTAGGGCAACGAAACTACTCTTTATGGTACATAATGGTGGATACAGATCATTATGTGTTTTTGAAACCTGTAGAATGTACAGCACTGAGAATAACCCATAATATAAACTATGGATTTTGGGTGATAGTGGATGTGTCAGTGTAGGTTCATCACTTGTAACAAATATACCACTCTGGTGGGGGATGTTGATATTAAGAGAGGCTACGTGTGTGGGGGCACAATGGATAAATGGGAAATCTTTGTATCTTCTGCTCAATTTTGCTGTGAATATAAAACCGCTATAAAAATGAAAGTCTAATTAAAAAAAATTAAAATAAAATAAAAGAAAAAAATCCCAAACAAGAGAAGAATGGAGAATAAAACACTCGACTGTGATTCTGCCTCTAAGAGGTACCATTGTTAAAATTTTGGCTTTATTTTCTTCTAGTCTTCTTTCCTTGAGTATATATTTTTTTACATAGCTAGGATTATACTGCACATACAGTTTTTATTATGCTTTTTCATTTGTATTTATCAAAAGTTTTTTCTTCATCAAAAATTCATTGCAAGCATAAATTTTAATATTCATTTATGCAGATGTACCATGTTTGTTTAATCTTCCCCCACTGTTGAGTGTTTAGGTTATTTTAGTGTTTACTTTTTATGTGTAATATGATTTTTGATAAGCCAGACCCTTTGATTTTTGATATCTTCACCTGTAGAGGTTGAAAGAGCTAGCATTTTAAGCTGTAAGCAATTTTCTATTTCACTAGAGACAGAGGCTCTAATACTCCTTCAAGATAGGCTGTATTTCATTGTGGGCACCACCAGAATTAACACTATAATTATGTAAATGTAAATTATTTACTATTCTTGGGGAAAATATAATGTTGTCGTCAACCAAAATATAAATGCTTATAAACTGAGAATCTAAGGTATTTTTTTTTTTTTTGGCGTATGCTTGAGTCAGAATTGTGTCTCTGCAGAAATTTTTCCCCCTCTTTGGTAAGGTGAAGTAAATAAAATAAAATTTTTTTTTTCTCAATTTAAAATGAAACTGCTGAAATTGAGCTGAAATGTGAAAGATGAATAGAAATTCGCTAGGTAATAAAGGGTGTGTGGTTGAAAGTAAATGGCATTGTCTATAATAGGAATGAACTTTAGAAACCACCTGAATGTCCAATAATAGGGGATTTTCAATAAATTATGACAGAATAAGGTGTAGCCATTTACAAGAATTAGATAGATGTGTATACATTGGTTGATATGAAAGATGTGCTGTTCAGTGAAAAAGGAGGCCATAAAATAATATGCATGATTTCATCTATGTAAAATACGTATGTATAGAAAAATGTATTAAATATCTAAGAGGATATACCTGAAATGTTAATAGCACTTATCTGTAGAGGAAGGGATTATAGTGGGGCTTTCAGTTTCTCCTTTGTACATGGGCACCTATTACATTAATAATGTAAAAGAAACTTGAGAAAGAAATTACCATTTTGGAAAAAGAAATAATTAAAACTCAACCCACTTGATAAAAAAAAAAAAAATTAAAACCATTCCCTGCACTTTGGGCTGTGCTCTAAGGGGGAACCAGTTGGTAATAGGTCAGATGAGGGGGCAGGAGGGCCAGCGCTCCATGAGCAAGGGATGTGTGTTCAGGTCCCGCAGAAGGTCCACATCATCTGGCTTGGATAGAGAAGGAAGCTCTTCCTCCCCACCCTTTCTAGGCTGCAGATGGTGGATCTTAGGGCAGGAGGGGTGCACCTCCTTTCATGGGCTCGTCCTGGGCAAGGAAAGGGGCAACTCTTTGGGTCGCTTTTCTTTCTGAGCCATCTGCTTCCTTCTGCTGGGCCTTGTGTAGTCCAGAATTCACTAAGAAATTCTCCATACAGTCATCCTTCTAGTTGCTCTTGAATTTATTCACTATCTCAAACATGCATATACTTATTCGCCCACTCAGCTACCTACTTATTCATTCGTTCATTCATTCATTTATTCATTCATTCACTCACATATTCACACTTAACTCATATATTCAATCAACCTTTATGTGCCGGGCATTGTGGAGATACAGGAGAGAGGTGAACGGGCTCAGAGTTTGAAATCCAGGACTGTCCGCCTTGGCCAAGGGTACTGGGTAGATTCATCTCCCTTCTCCTGTATGCCTCCACTTTGCTGGTGGCTCTCAAGCTTAGTGCTTCAAAATATTGATGTTCACATGAATCACCTGGGGCTTTTATTAAACTGAAGATCTTGGTTCAGTACCTATGGGTGAGGTCTAAGATTCTCCATTTCTGACAAGTCCCCAGGTAAAACCTATGCTGCTTGCCCTTAAACCACATTCTGAGTGGCAAGTGTCTAGATCAGCGCTGTCCAATAGACATATCAGGGGACCAGATAATATAGAGAACACCCAGGTGAATTTGAATTTCAGATAAACAATGAATTTTAATTTTAGTATAAATATGTCCCAAATATTGCATGGGACATATTTATACTAAAAATTTACTAAATATGCTCAAAAACTTATTCGTATTTATCTGAAGCTTAAATTTAACTGGGCATCCAGTATCTTCATTTCATTGCTAAATCTGGCAATCTTATATATAGTCTGAACCATAAATGTTAGCATCATACGTAATTTTAAATTTTCTAGTAGCTACATTATAAAAAGTAAAAAGAAACTGGTGAATTAATTTAAATAATACACTTTATTATGACCAGTATATCCAAAATATCACTTCAACATATAATTAATACAAAAATTATTAATGAGATAGTTCACAGTTTCTTTTTTGTACTAAGTCTTTGAAATCCAGTGTGTATATAATTTTATACTTACGTGTCAATTCGAACTAACCACATTTCAAGTGCTCAATAGCCATATGTGGCTAGAGGCTACTGTATTGGACAGTGAAGATCTAAATCTCTCCAAACATTCTTATTTCCTTGTCCTGGAGCATGGGTAAGTCTTACCAGTTCCCAGATGATTCCAGTGTACAGCCAGGCTGCCACCACTACAAACCTCTACAACTCTGCCTGTTCCCAGATCATTCAGGGATGAGCGGCAGCTGCCACAAGAGGGAGCTAGCCACTCGGAATAAAGACTTCTCAGAGCCACCTGATCGTCACTAGGCAGAGACTCGGAACATAACGGGCGACTCTACAAACACAGAGCCTGGACCTGTTCTTCAGTTTACCTCCTACTGGATTTCCCAGCCACGGTTTCCCACAGTCTGGGCCATTAGTAGAGAGCTCTCTGTTAAGTTGCTCCATAATTATCCCTTTCATCTGCAGTATCTCGGGCTCTCCTCCTTCCTCCCTCCTCCCACCATCATAAGGCCTTTCTCCTGTAAGTGTGGTAAGTCCGAAGAGTAGGACCAGGGATCCTACTGATGGGGGTTTGACTCTAAGCTCTGCTGCTTACTGGCTAAAGGTCCTTTTAGTGCATCACATAACCACTCTTAGCTTCCTCACTAGTGTGGAGATGATACTAATCTTGTAAGCATGTCAAGGAAGGACAACGTGTGATGATATACTCCGAGCAGTACCCAGGTGATGCTTGTAATAAAGTAAAGCAAAGTAGGTGCTCAGGAAATAACAGTGCATTTGTCCCCTGCCCTACAGATATGTTGGAGGGAATGTGATACACCTAATATATCAGTTCCCAAACTTGCACACAGGATCACCTAAAAAGTTTATGAATACATCTTATTTCTTGATGATCTCTCCCAAAGATTCTGATTCAGTAGGTTTGAGGCGAAACCAGAGATTATGGATTATGAATTTTAAAGAAGTTCTCCAAGTGATTCTGAGCAGCCAGCCCACTGCTTGTTTTGTGGGTTGTTTGGGAACTTCTGGAAGGAACAGAGGATTTGAAGTTAGGGTTTAGCTTTTTTTTGAAGTCTTGGGCTTAGTTTTTGCTTTGATGCTTACTCAACTTCTCTGAGCCTCAGCCACGCCATTTGTTCAAGGAGACTACTAAGACAGCCTGCTTGGGAGGTGGCAGAGTAAGGGCTGAGTAGCCATAGTCCCTGCCTTCTCTTGCCCTCTCTCTGTGCTCCCTCTTCCCCAATTCCTTGGACTACCTCCTGTTTCTCCCACAGGCCATTTTTCCTCTTCTCCCAACCACTGCTCATCCTTTTCCTGCCATTTGAACTGCCCTCCCCTCCTTTCCCCGTCTTGCATTAGAGCAAAGTCAGCTAACCCAACAGCCCCATCTACGTTCCTTGGACGTCAGATTAGAGTCTAGTTTTGATTTCTTAAGGCTCCACTCTGGCTTCCGATTCAATTTCTTTGACCAAGTAACAAGTCTACCATTGGATCAGTTCGAATAAGACCTTTCTTATCCCCTCACCACTCCTCCCATCCTATCTCCCACTCCACCCCTACCCGCCCAGCCTCAAGGACCCAGACTTAGCTGACAGGTCCTCCTGGGAGAGGAAGGGTATCGTAGGAGAGGGGAGGAGGAGAATTTCCAACTGGAGAAGAGCAAAGAAGACAACTCCATCCTCCTTTTTAATTGCAGGATTCTGGTCTGAAACAGATTTGCTCTATAGTACAACATATCAAAAACAAAGCTAAAAGACAAATGACAAAAGGTTAATATCTCAACGGGTCTCATATATAAATGATAGTAAATCAAGTTTGGCATTTTGGTTAGTATTATGAACCAACCATTCTGATTTTTTAATTGAGACAGAAATTGTAACTTAAAATGACTATAGAATTGTCTAACCAAGAGTGAGCAGAAAATCATGGGCCTGTTACAGTTTTCATCTTGTTGCAGAGGAAATTTACACCCACCTGACCAAATTTTAAAGTGACAATATAAGACCCCTAATAAAATTGCATTATTATGTCAACAGTGCTACCTATTCAACATACTGGTCACACTCAGTATTCCGTAACCTTTTTGTTTTTAATTTAATATATCATGGAATAATTTTTTATGCCATTATATCAAATTTTTCCTCAATCTTTTAAAAGGCTGCATAGTATTCCATCATGTGACTATAAGTTACTTAATCAATTCCATATTAATGTATGTTTACTTGTTTATAATTTTTTACTATAAAGAACAATGATATTGATATCATAAAACATTAACCTTTTCCTACTTGTTTTCTTATTTCCTTAGGATAAACTACCTAAAGTGAAATATCTGGTATGAACATAAAAGGATGCACATTTATAATTTTGACCATGTTGTTCTCTCAAAAAGTTAGATCAGCTTATACTTTTGCTAAAAAATATTATGTTTAAATGACAATTTTCCATATTTTTGAAAACTGAGGATTGTTAATATTTGTATTACTTTTGAAAGAAATAGATAAAAGTGATGTCTATTTTAACCTGTAATTCTTTGATTATTATCCACCAATAAGTACATTTTTCTCTATTTTTGGACATTTAAATTTTTTTCCCTTTTGATTTGCTTGTTCATGTTAGTGAATAAAGTTTTAATCAGATTAATAATTCCATTACAAGTCTGTGTTTTAATATCTTCTTTTAGTAAAATTAATGTCAGAGTGTTGGGCAGAGGTCTCTACCCTCCAATTATATATAAATTAACGCCTCCACTTACTATTTTAGATTAGAGTACTTATCAGATTCTTATCTTCTGTATAACTCAAGTTTTTATGGTGTTTCTGTTTTTTGTTTTTTTTTTCTCTTTAGAAGAATTCGAGTGTAGCTCACATTCTATCGGAAGCTCACTCAGATAGAAATAAGATTGTTAACATGGACTTTGGTGGGAGAGGGAGCTGCTTTCCTAGTTTACCTCTCTGTGGGATCCACTCATTGGATTTAAAATTTAGGCAGTCCAGCTTTATCTGAAACAATCTTTGGGAATGTTTATAAAGACTAAAAAGGGGTTTGTTAATGAGATTGAGCTTAATTTTTCACTAGACAGTTAACTTAAATATGAAGCATATACAGATGGGTTCTGTGATCAATTTCAATGTTTCTCTTCACTTAGGAGCATGTTGAAAGTCTTCACCTGGGATAATGAATAGAATGGCCATTCCTGGCCCATTTGCAGTGACCAGGTTTTTGGAGACCCTCTCTGTATATCTCAGTAGCTCTTGCTGTGCACAGGTACATCCTTCCTTACATGAGGTGCAGTGGTGGCACTTGGTGTTGGCAGACATTTCCTGATCTTTCCATCACGTTTCAGTTCAGTGTCAGGGCCCAATATAATCATGAGAGTAAAGCTCAGAGGGGTTTATTCTCTTCAGTATGCTTTGCAAAATACAGCGAAAGATTTGAATCTGTAGGTTGCAAGTCCAACACGACTTTCTTTCCCCGGTGTCCAGTGAAACCCAGCCTTGGAATAGTTCTTTCCCCCATAGTTTTCCCAATCATTCTTAGATAGCAAAAGACCCACAAATCAGAGTGACAAAAAATAGTCACATTTTAGTAATCAGTATGTCCACTCTAACAATGGTGTGCCCAGTACATTTGACAGAGGATCATTTGTTAACATTTTATTTTGACCAAATTATTTTCAGCAATAATCATGAAAGGAAACAATAATAACGGCCATAGAAGAAATGTGGATTATGAAAATTTTCTTTTATCGCACTTCCATATATAATCATTCCAGTAAACAAAAACAAAAACAAAAACTAAAAGTGGAACAAATATTACAATACAGAAAAAGGGAAAAGTCATGACGTAATGCTTTCTACTGACATTAGGGTTTTTTTAAAGAAGGAAAAAAGCTACACTGTAGTTTGTACTCATTTAAATTTTAAACACAAGAAAAAGTCTAAGTGAAGTCATAGAATGACAGAATCGAAATAACGTATGTTCTTTGCTTTACAATAAACATGCTATCACGGCTCATTTTAAATCTACTGATTAAATGCAGGAATATATAGTACCACAGAAGTTGGAGATATTAAACAGTGCCTGAAGCCAACACAATGATTCTAAACCCTTAAAAACTTACTCTCGAAACAAGTGTGTGCAGCTAAATTCAAGTGTGTTGAGGCCAACTGGACGGCAGAAAATTTTTTGGATTAATTTCTATGCAGAAAATGTTTATTAAACGAGAAATTATAAAAGTGTGCTAATTTGAAGACTACATATATATTAGTATTAATACTTAAGAGTAACCACAGAAATTGTTTAGATATTAGACCAAGATACTTGGGGGAGGAGAATTTTATCGTTGACATTATATAGAATTGTCACATGATTATTAGTACATCTTATTGTTGCTTTTGAATTCTCTACAGATGATGCCCCCCTGATACCTTGGTACCATGTGGGCTCCCAAATTTGGGAGATCCACCTTCAGGGAAACATAGGAAGATCCAAGTTTCTGTTATTGAGTGAAATGAGGCTTAAAGTAAAAATTATGCTGTTATTAAAGAATGGACAAAGTTGTTTTCTTAAACATCTGAGTTTGTGGCTAGAAATTTGTACTCAGAAACTCGTTATTCCAGAAACTGCTTCTTGGTGCTGTGGCGTTCCTCTCTCGCTCATCTGAGCCCTGGATCTTCTTTCTATATGGTGCAGTTTCTGTTGCATGGATAGAAGAGATTTAAAACCTTTATTTTGGAGAGAAGAATCGCTTTTTGAGTAGGAGCCAAACTGAACATGGGTGTCTGCCTGGGCATAAGCATGCATGTGTAACCTCAGTACACAATCTGCACAGAATTCAAGGGATGTCCACTCTCAATGTCGAGTCAATCACAGAGGCCCCTTTCATCTTCACACCCTCCCTAGTTCAGGGCATTCCAGGTACAGTCATCTTCTTTGGAGATATCTAGCCTAAGGCTGCTCCAAGAGCTAAAATGGCAGGGAGGCCATTGACTCTCAATATCTTTGTTCTGAAAAGTACTGATCTGAGTGTCTGCAGTCGTGGAGGGGCTCGCTCATAGGAAAATATTCAGGAAATTTTTCTGAAAAATGAAATCCAGTGTGGCTTTGCATATCGCAACTGGTGAGTGAGTCTTCAATCAGGATGTCTCTTTGGTGCTGTTTCAGCTTGCAGTTATCTTCAAAGTCCTCAGGGGGAGGCACAATTGGTGTGGTTCCCCATTGGGCCCGATAACTCTCCAAGGCCTCTCTGGGGGTTCAGTGCACATGCCAAGAAGGTGCTGCAGCAATTAAAGAAGGTTTTCTCCCTGAGCTCTGGGGTATATTTATCTTCGAGCTAATGTTACAGTTGGTGCTTTCTCTTGCCAAGCTTCATAACAACCAGGCCTCCTATTCCTTCACAGCCTTGTAATTGAGAGGAGGGTTCAAAACAAAAAGAAACCTTCCTTCTGGTGACAGGGGAAGAGCGCTAGTTGAATATCATTAGATTCAATAAGTCAGCTTCATTTCAAAGGCATCTGGTTGACCTATCTCCAGTCCTGCTGAAGCTGTGACCAAGAAGAGCCGCTAGGCCTTTTGTCCCCAAGGGTTGGTGGGAGGGAGGCTGGGTGGCTGGGCTGATGCCCTGCTGGACAATAGGGAGCATTGACGAAGTGCTCCCATTTATTGGCTGAGCGACTGCATCAGTCATTCATTCAGAGGCACAAGGTCTAAATTGCAGAACCAATTAACAGCACTAATAGCCCTTGCCTGAATTAATCTTTGAGACAAAAGGGAGGAGAAGTGGAAGTGCTATTAGCAAATCAAGCTGTACCATCCCTGCTTTATTGAAGAAATCTCAGTGTCTGTATGTGGCTATTGTGCACTGACTGCAATTACAGCCCTCATTTAAAAATGATTAAGTGGTTATAATTATTTTTCAATTAAAACTTATATCTTCCATTTATGCAACATTTCAGACTTCAATTAAACTTCTTTTTAAAAGTGCCACTGAACCAAAAGATTCCTGTTTCCTCTTTTACCAGGAAGCCCTAAACTCAACCCAGATAGAATTTTGATTTCCAACCTTCAGAATTAGTTTCATTAAATTTAGACATCGTGATGAGAGTTACCAAGTTGTACAAAAATTTGCAGCACCTGTTGGAGGTGACCACCATCACCATGGGTGTCAGGGGAGAGAGACAGTTCCAGGCTCTATCTGTAAAAATGTGACTACTGAGGAGAGAAGGGTGTTCTAACCACTGGAATGTAGTGTCTCTGTAAGAGCTGACACCTGAAGCCAAATATTTAAAGCAGCGCTCTCAGCTGTGGTCTGGTGACAGTAATAATTACTGTAAGAAAGGTGTAAAGTTTTGAGCAATTTAATCTATTTAAAAATGAGACCAGTTTCAGGATTTTCCTCTTAAAACCTCTATTTGCCTTTAATGTGCTTTCTTGAAGAGTGAAAGAAATTGCTGGGAATGACACATAAACTATAGTCTATTTTATCTTGCTGTTGCCCATAACCACAACACATTCTTGGAGTCTGACTTTCATGGGGACATCATGGGTTATGTGTGAGGTGATGGGGTCGAGAACTTCTGGGGTCTAGAGTTTCTAATCAGGACTGTTTCATAGAGCCCTGCTCACCAATTTTAGTGACGACCAGAGCTGTAAAAAAGAATTCTTGGCCTCAGAGAAGGAGTGTAAGGTGTTTGTCGTTATCCTAATACTGGTCAACCTCGGCTTTCTATTATAACTGGATATTCTGAGTTACTAACCTCTGTTTTATTCTGTGCTGTTGAAGGCGCACATGCTACATGTTAATAATTTTTAAATTCATACAATTAAAAGGAATTATTTTTAACTCTTGTTCCGTAGTAACAAAGTCCTGATTTTCTTACTTAATTCTAGCTCTAGTGAGGAAAATTATGTCACAAGAAATGGAAGGCATTGTCAGTAATGAAACCCGGAGCCTGTACTGTGGACCAGAATCTGCCCAAAACACTAAGACAAAGCTGATGGCCCCTTCTCGTAAGGAAGAGATGTACTGCTGCAATATACTTTTTCCTTTAGAAAATTATATAAAATATATCATCTAATGTTATTTATACCTCCAAAGTACCTTTCGTTTTTTTATACTTATAAAATAATATGTTAATTCTAGAAGAACAGATCATTTGGGAATTAAACATAAACCAAAAAAGTCAAGTCAAATCAAATTGCCTATAACTGCTGTTAAGAATTTCATGTAATACCATCTAGTATTAAAAAAGTTATTTCTAATTAAAGTTAAATAATGATATCCCTGTTCCTCTGAGCATCTTATTGGCCCACAGGCATAGGGGAGATAGGCTGCATGGTCCCCCTTCTGTGAGTGCTGTTTCCAGGTTACAGGAAAAGGACAAAGGATTTTACTGAGCTCTATGTGTTTGTGCCCAGGGCAAAGAAACCTGTGAAGACTTCTAGATTCAGAGGAGAGTGAGGAATTGTGCTTGGTCAGACCGCAAAATTGTAGTTAAGACTTTGAAGCAAGCAAGGAGTTGAGTCAAGAACCTCTGGATTTTTTTTTTTTAAACACAACACACAGGGCTGGCAGTAGAGTGAAGAGGACCACAGAAGACCAGGAGAAGCCACAACATTTGGAAGTGCAATTTTTCCAATTAATATTTTAATAAAGCTTGTTACAGCTAAATTACTATTTTGGGTTTTCATATGTCTATCTAAATGCCTATTATTTCCTACTGAACCGACCGCTTTACACCAATTATTTTATATAGTTTATATAATGCACCTATGATGTATATGTTATAAAGCTAAAGTTCCAGATGAAATTAAAGAAGTTGATGAGAGAAGCTAAGAATATCGTCCCTGGTCACATAGCTAATAAGTGGTAGAGTTGGATTCTTGTCCATCTTGGGACCAGTACCAGTACCACTCTTTCTTCATTAAAATGGCTTTATAGGAAGTCTGAGATCTGGTAGGGCATCCCACAGTCCCTGCCATCCCATGGTCCCACCTTCTCCCCACCCACCCACCTTCTTCCTTTTCTACAAGAGTCATTAATTTTCTTGGCCCTTTATTCCATGTGAGTTTGAGGGTGAGCTTGTCACATTCTATAAATAAAACTCTGTTGGGATATTGATTGGAATTACATTAAATTTATAGGTTACTATCTGTGAATGTGGAGTATCTCTATTCATTCAGGTCTCTTTTCATGAACTTTCCTGTACTTCAACATTTTATAATTTTTTTCATAAATACCTATTTATTCCAAGACTTCTTGCAGATTTAATATTTTGGTATTGTAGATGAGGTCTTTTTCTATTCTTTTTTTTCTATTTGATTATTACTATTATAAAGAATTTCAAGTGATTTTTGTATATAAATCTTGTCTCTAGCAAGCTTGCTGAATTCTCTTATTTGTAAATAAAGACAATGTTGTTTCCACTTTTCAATTCTTATGCTTGTGTTAGAACCAAATTGCTTATATTCAGTACAATGGTGGTTAGAAGCCGTAATGTAGGCATTTTTGCCTTGTTCTTGATTTTAAAGGGACAATCTCTAATGTTTCACCAAGAAGTATATTTCTTGTTTTAGATTTTGATAAATGCCCTGTCTCAGATTGAATAAATTATTTTCTATTTCTATGTATTAGAAGTTATTTTAAATCTTGAATAAGGTTGAATTTCATCAAATCTTTTTCTGCATTTACTGAGATGATCCCATAGTTTTTCTCATTTATCTGGTATTATGATATATTGTATTAATAGATTTCCTTGCATTCTTGGGATATGCTCTACCTTACCATGATATACTGTTTTATTCAAATTAGGATATTTTATCTCAGATTTTTCCACTTATAGTTTTATAAACAAGATTGATCTGTAATTCCCTTCCCTTCCCTTCCCTTCCCTTCCCTTCCCTTCCTTTTCTTTCTTCCGTCCTTCCTTGTCTCGTTTTAGTATGGAGTATACTTACCCTCATCCATGAATTAATTTATCATTTCATATTTTTTATTCTTTGAAACAGTTTACGTGTTATCGAGATTGTTTATTTA
>NW_011889001.1:2645616-2648114 GCF_000151845.1 Pteropus vampyrus | reverse complement strand
ACCTTGACAAAATTAGATCTCAACTTCTAACTAAGAGTTTGGAAGTACAGGGAACCAAGGAACATGTTCAATGACCCAGTGGAGATGGAATTAATAAAATCCAGACTGTGAGAAATTCTTCAAGAAAAACATCAAGCTTCTTCAACAAAAAGCTTCTGCAACAAATAATTAGCAAAGTGAGTGAGAGAGAGAGAGAGAGAGAGAGAGAGAGAGAGAGAGAGAATTTATAAATTAAAAGATTTCTACGAGACACATAAACCAAATATAATATGAGGACCTTGTTTAGCATCCTGATTCTAACCATCTAACTAACTAACTAAAATATTATTTAGGATTTATTACTGGTTGTTTTGGATGTGATGATAGAATTATGGTTTAAAAGAGAGAGAGATGCTTACCTTTTAGAGATACACACTGAAGGATTTTTGGATAGAATGATATGATATATTTTGCTCCAAAATAACCCAAAATGGTTAAATGTTAATAAGTTGGATAATGGGTATAAAGAGGTTCATTATACTCCTTTATACTTTTGTTTGAATTTTTCTGTAATTAAAAAGGATGCATCTAAAGTTTTAAATTTGTCTCTAAATAGTACTTCAGTTTCATCCTACAAGTTTTCTAGGTAGTGTTTATATTGTTTTTCGGTTTTAAATAATTTTTGAGAACTGAACAAGTGAATGCATATTAAATGCTTACGACTGTGCCTGTGCTTATTAAATAAGCTACAGCTAAGTGCTTATTAAATATTACCTGTTAATATTCTCTTTATGGGATGAAACATTTAACATATGCACTTGTGTGGCTTATTTACCCTTTTCATAAAAGTTGAGCGAATGTCTTTTAAATATTAGACAATGTGAGGATTATGAAAATGAATGAAACAGGTGCCACTGTGAAGTAAGGATAAGTTGGAAACTATTTTAGGACTCATTCAAAATCTTAACTCATGCTCAGTAAGGTATGTCAAAGAGGGTTCTTAAATTTTGCCAAGAACATACAGTCTAACCATCATTTGGGATTATTTTATGTCACTAATATATTTAAGGTATTGTCAACTTTTTGATGGCAGTTGTGAAATTTATTCTGTTTAAAATAAGTCAGGTATTTGTCTTACATTTTACCCAATATCTGCACTTTTTTTGGTTCACTTTTTCTTATAGCATCTTAACAACATATGACAATAAAGCTCACCTGTTACATGATTGCAATCAGGCCAGGAGCTACTCTTTCTTGGAGGGCAGTAGCAAATCACCGATGCAATTGGACAATCATATACCATTATCAAGTCGGGTTTATCCCTGGGATGCAAGGATAGTTTACATTTGCAAATCAATAAATGTGATACGCCACATTAGTGGAATTAAGGATAAAAATCATATAATCATCTCAAAAGATGCAGAAAATGTATTTGACAAAATTCAATGTCCTTCTATGATAAAAAAAAAACTCAATAAATTAGGTATAGAAGGAATATAGCTCAATATAATAAAGACTGTATTTGAGAAGCCCACAGTTAACATCATACTTAACCATGAAAAGCTAAAAGGATTTTCTCTAAGATCAGGAACAAGACAAAGTTGCCCACTCTCACCTCTTCTATTCATCGTAATAATGGAAGTCCTAGCCAGAGCAATCAGGCAAGAAAAAGGAATAAAAAGCATCTAAGTCAGAAAGAAGTAAATTTTTTTCTGTTGGCAGATGATATAATCTTATATAAAGAAAACCCTAAAGATTCCATCAGATAAATAATAAATGAATTTAATGAAATTGCAAGATGCAAAATTAATATATAAAATCAGTTGCATTTGTATACATTAAAAGTATTATCTAAAGAAGAAATTGAGAAAATAATCCCACTTACAATAGCATCAAAAACAATAACATACTTAGAAATAAATTTATCTAAGGAGGTGAAAGATCTGTACCTTAAAAACTATATAAAACATTGATTAATGAAATTGCAGAAGTCACAAATAAATGGAATGATATCCTGTGTTCATGGATTGGAAGAATTAATATCGTCAAACTGTCCTTACTACCCAAAGCAATCTACAGATTCAATGTAATCCCAGTCAAAATTCCAATGGCATTTTTTCACAGAAATAGAAGAAACAATCTTAAAATTTGTATGGAACTATGAAAGACCCTGAACAGTTAAAGAAGTCTTGAGGAAGAAGACCAAAGTTGGAGGCATTACACTTCCCGACTTCCAAATTATATTACGAAGTTATAGTAATCAAACAGATTGGTATTTGCATTAAAACAGACATAAAGACCAGTGGAACAGGATAGAGAGCCCCCAAAATAAACCCATACATATACAATCAACTAGCATTCAACAATGGCACCAAGAACACAAGAAGGGAAAATCTCTTCAATAAAATGGTATTGGCAAAACTGATATCCACATGCAAAAGAATGAGATTGGATTCTTAAATTACACCAAACATAAAAATCAGATCAAAATGGGTTAAAGACTTAATATAAGACCTGAA